>NW_022103915.1:39547-51244 GCF_000313985.2 Echinops telfairi
AGCGCATTTGTACATTCATTGCCCTCATCATTCTCAAAACATTTCCTCTCCACTTAAGCCCCCGGCATTAGGTCCTCGTTTTTCCCCTCCCTCCCTAATCCTGGACAATTTTAACCTTTCTCCATTTATTATGATGTTGTCTATTAGTCCAGTTGTGAGGATTTTATTTTTCTTTCTGAACTATAATCTGCACTGAAGGCTGCAGCTCTTCTCTTCAGCAGCAAGGGCTTCCCCATTTCAGCAAGCAAGGGTGCATCATCTGCATATCTCAGGCCGTTAATAAGCCTTCTTCCAAACCTGAGGTTGCATTCTTCTTCACAGAATCCAGCTTCTCAGATTATTCGCTCAGCACACAGATTGACCAAGTATGGTGAGAGGATACAACCCTGACACACACTTCTCCTGACATTAAGTAACAGTATTGCCTTGTTCGGTGTCAGACTCTTGATTCATGTACAAGTTCCTCATGAGCAGTGAAGTCTTCCAGAATTCTATTCTTCTCAAGGTTATCCATAGTTTATGAGCCAGTCGAATGCCTTAGTAGAGTCAATGAAATACAAGTTAGTAAACATCTTTCTGGCATTCACGGCTTTCAGCCAAGATCCATCTGACATCAGTAATGACGTCCCTTGTTCCACATCCTCTTCTGAATCCTCGGGCAGCTCCCCATCAGTGTGCTGCTGCAAACATTGTTGGATGAGCTTCAGCAAAATTTTACTTGCATATAATGTAATATTAATGGCACTGTTCTATAGTTAGAGCATTTTATTGGGTCACCTCTCTTTGGAATGGATATAAATATGGATTTCTTCCAGTTGGTTGGCCTGGTAGCTGTCTTCCAAATGGCATAGTCTTTACTAGCTTGTTGAAACATCCGGTTGGTACTCCATTCCATTGTTTTACCTCATGCATTCAGTGCAGGTGTAACTTCTTCAATACTATAGGCTCTTGCTCTTGCAAGCATTGGCTGCAGACCAGTTCTTTTTGCTACACTGACTCTGTGTGTGCCGTCTTCTGGTGTTGTTTGCTACATCATTCAATATTTTACTCACAGAATCTTTAAACATTGCAACTCAAGGCCTTCCTCAATATCTTCCTCAGTTCTTTGGCTTTCCAACTCCTCATCTTTGCACGGTGTATCAATGCTTTGTTTTCTCAAGCTGTTCCTTGAAATTTTTTCCTGTTCAGTTCTTCTACTTCATTTCTTCAACTTCCTTTAGCTACTTTATGTTCAAGGGCAAGTTTCAGAGTCTCTTCCAACATCCACATTGGTCTTTTCTTTCTTGTCTATTTCATCCCACAGCTTGTCAGGGTATCACTAGTGTCAATTTTTCAAACCTGTTCTTGAAATGTTCTCAAAATTCTGGTCATATTCTGTGTCTTATTGACTCATTTTAATTTTCTTCAACTTCTACCTTCAGAGAGGAAGGAGCTCCCAGCAGAGAATGGTGAGGGCACCCTGGAGACACCCTCTTGGAGGGTCTCGGTGAGGAATATCCAGTTGTGTGTCCAAAATGGACACACACACAACCCCAAGCTGTCATAGGAAGCCCTCTCCCTACAACCTCTGAAGCTCCCAGACGCAAACAGGAAGCCTCTCTTGTGCCCCACTCCTAGAGTTGCCTCAGCTAGACAGGAGGCTATACAAGCAGAGTGGAAAGGGGGATGGGGAGCAGGGAGCAAGGAGTGCTAGCAGTGGTGGGGCAGCCCCAAGTCTGCAGAGACCCGCGCTGGTCCTGATTCCCTCTGAACTGGGGACCCAAGAGCTCTGAACTCATGTCTAGCTGTCCATGCTATCAAAAAACAGCCCTCTGTCAGCTGGCAGCAGTCAATGGCCCTACAGGGAACAGCCCTTCCGAACCATGCAGTGTGAGATGACGCTGCCAGAGGGCAGACACAGGGTGCAGGTTGACCTCTTGTTCCCCAGTTCCAGCCCAGCACCTCAGGACAAAAGCTGGGACAGGGGGGCTCCATGCTGGGGTCCAAGCCAGGAGAGGTTGGCATTACCATCCACTGCCAGAAGATCGGCTCCAGGCGCCGCCACTCGAGAGCAGCCTCCAGGCGTCCGTTCTCACGCTCCAGCCTCCACAGCAGCTGCAGACACCCAGCAGTCAGGGGGAGGCCCAGATCCACTCCACCCCCACCCACCCCCATCTCCACTGTAGGCCTTAGCACCCGATTTGAGGAAGATGTACACACACCAGCTACCCACACCCATCTGAGTCCAGGGACTGAGACATGGTCTGGCACTGGACAGGTTCCCCCACAGGCCCCCAGCGCAAGACCAAGTAGAGTGAGGCCAGACTGGGGAGCCTGAGATGCCCCAGGATCAGGGAGGAGGCTGAGGGACCCAGGTGAGAGGTACAGAGGACAGCCACTGGACAGGGAGGCAGGGCTGCCAGGATGGAGGAGGCTGTGGCACAGTGGGCACCCAGGGCCAGGGCCATGCACCAAGTTGAACCCACAGCACCACCTCCCCGTGCACTGAGGTCCCACTCCTGCATGCCCTCACAAACCCCAGAGCCGCTCTCCTCTCCCCCCTGCACACACACATACACGATCACTTCAGCCCTACATGTCTAGACCTCTCTCCATCTCTGTCTCTCCCAAAAGGTAACCCTGGCTGATGGTCCAGGGCCCAGGGCCCCACAGCAAAGAAATACCAGTCCTTTCTCTAGGCTGGTTTGACCAGAGACACAGCCCAGTCGGTTTGACCAGAGACACAAGCAGGGGACCAGAGTATATCACCAGCAAGCCACATAACAAGACAGCTGGCCACACACAGGACCACCACCACCACCTCAGCCTGCCACTAGCCACACACAGGACACCCTTTCCCCACCACCCCTCGGTAGCCGCACACCAAGACATTGCCAACCCCAGGGAGATGGTGCTGACGGTGGAATGATGGAAAGCAGCAGAGCAGGGCAGTAGTGTCAAGAGAGCACACTCTCTGTGGACAGGGAGGAGGCCAGGCAGAGCCTGGGGTTGAGCCGTCCTCAACACTCCCAGGCCCAGCAGCCCTGACCCAGAAAGAACAGACACTAAGCTGAGGGAGAGACAATCACCCCACTGGATGCCAAGTGAAGCCGGGTCCTCGGGGCCAGTACCTTTGCCCAGCTGGGTGAGCCATGTCTCCCAGCCACATAGGACCAGGCCAAAGAGAATGGCTGCCTCCAGGCCCTGCATCTCCAAGACTGAGGGCCACCAGCTGCTAGAACTTAGAGACTGGCAGTGACCATGGGTTGTGTTCCTCAGATCTCAGCAGGGAAGACATCTCTCCCTTGGCCCCAAACCAGCCACACACAAGGAAGCCACATGTCAGTGATGACAGTGACCTTGGCAAACACAAAGAGATACACATAGCCCTGCCCTCTTCCTCCTCGCCACTCCAGCACACAGCCCAGCCTCACCTGCTGACCTGCCTCTGGGTCTCTGAGCAGCTCTGTCTCAGCAGCAGACAGATGGCCCAGGCTCTGGTTGCTGTGGCAGCCCTGGGTGTACTGGTGAATCTGAAAGACAGGTGCATAGGCTAGACAGAGGTCAAGCACCTATTCTCAGGGCCCAGCAGGAAGGCCCATGCGCAGAGGAGCATCTAAACTCTGTAAGCGGAAGTCTCAGCTAAGTCTCCCCACTGTACCCAAGTTCTCAGCCTCGGTCCACGATGCATGGAATGGGGCACTCCGACACACCCTCCCTCTCCTGCTGGTGTAGGGCCAGGTGGCACACTTAGGGTTGGGGAGCCTCCTGATAGGTGCCGCCAGCCAGTAAGGCCTGTGGAGGGCACCTCAGCTGGGGGTGAACAGGTTGGGGGTAGTCCATGAGGCAGAGCCAGATAGAGCCAGGGCACTAGTGACCTTAGAAAAGGCCAGCAGAGCCATGGCTGAGAGCAGTTACCACCCCCCACCCCCCACAAGAGGAGTGTCTCGGGAGCAGGACTCCCCCAGAACCAGGGCCCTTCTAGAAGGAAAGAGGCCCAGAAGTTGCTCAGGCCAGAGCCCTTGGCAACCTGCCCAGCTCCAACCTCCCAGGAGACACCCTACTTGGGGTCTTACAGGAGAGCTGCCTACAAGCTACTGGCTGCCCCAATGCCCACACCAGACCACCCCAGAGACCTCCAGCGGACTGCCTCCAGGCCCTGCTGTGAGAAATAAGTTCCCAACAGTCCCATCGTCAGCCATTAAGGGATCAAAAGGCCACAAAGTTTCTAAGTAGCCGGAGCACAGCTGATCACTGATGGGGTCATCACAAGAGCACAGGCACCTGGGGACAGTCTGTGACCGCAATGAATCAAGGGAGGGAGGCTGAGCATCTGCCCCAAGTTGGAACTTTACATTAAGTAGGCGGCTGACCCACAGGATCTAACCCCATAGTACTCAGTCAATGAGGAGCCAGGAGAAGGACTCCCAAACTAGGGAATGAATGTAGAACTCTCAGGAACCAGCGTGGGGCGTGCAGGGCCCCTTTTGGGGTCATCTGAGGCTTGGGTGCCCAATTTCGCTAAATTGGCTGATCAAACCTCTCTCTCACTGAAGTGGATACAGATGGGCTTTCTTGAGCCTTTGTCGGTACACTCATTGGTGACCTCATATGGGTAACACCGGTGTACCCCGTGCTTCCTCTGCACACCCATCAGGTACGGTCCAAGTCGGGGGTTTATACCGAGCCCCAGTTACCAAGAGGAACCAAGATGATATGGGGGTGTCGACAGCATTTCTCCCACCACGTTCCCCAGCTTGAGGGCAACAGGTCAAGGCCAGGTACCGGAGGCCTCAGATATGGCCAGAGGAAGTCCTGTGCGCTGACAACCTCACCTGTGACACAGCTAGCTCCGAAGACTCCTTCCCCGCTTCCTGCAGGGCTCGGCCGAAAGAGCAGCCAGGCTTCTGTGCTGAGGACCCCACAGACCCAGCACCAGCGCCAGGGCAGCAGGCCAAGACACCGTTCCCCTTCTACAGGCTATATCAGTCCTACCTGGCTACAGCCCAGGTCGACATCACCTGGGCAATGGTTCCAGTGGACACCAGGATTCCATCCTGCAGAGGTCACACTCACAAGGGACATAAGCCAGGCAGAGCAGTGGACAGGGTGCCTCCACGCCTGGCCAGTGCTTCCCTGGGCCAGCAAGCCCCGGCCTCCATCTGTCCCAGTCGGCCTGCATCTGCACTGCCCCGGCCAGCCCCAGGCCTGAGGGGCTACCAAGCATCGCCCCATCACATTTTTTATCATCCAGGAACAGAACCTCCAGCCCCTCTGGACTTCTCAGGGACAGGTCACCCTGAAACCTGGCTTCTGTCCCTAACTGGCTCTCCTGCCCCAATGTTGCCCAGTCCTGCCCCAGCCAGGGCACCACGCCAGGACAGCGCTCAAACCCACGAGCCCTAACCAAGACCAGGTTCCAGCTGTATGGGCAGGTGTGGGGGGCGGCGGGCAGGGTGCAGCCCAAGGAGGCAGTTAGTTCTACCTTGCTCAAGAGGGCACACTGCTCCTGGTGACCACATATGAGGTTCAGCCACCGGAAGCGAAGCTTTCCCATCAGCCACTGCACATAGCGCATGTCGAGGCCGTTGCTGGTGTCCTTGCAAGGTGCAGGCAGGTCTAGGCAGGCCGTGGCATGGGCGAGGTCTTCACACTGCAGGGGGTGGTCAGGCCTGTACCCAGAGTCCCAGGACCCAGTGGAGACAGGGCCCCTGGGCTAGGAGCTCTTGAGAGATGGGGCTGGACCCTGTTCTGAAGATCAGTTTGGGGGGCGGGGGAGAGGCAGGCCTGTGGTGACGGACCAGCCCAGGAAGGATGGGGAGGGCAGCCAGGACCAGGTACTGGGCTCTCATGGGACAGCACAAATGACCATCGGCAGAGATTCCTGAGGGCTAAGTGGTAGATGGCACAGTGAGCACTGGGCTGAAGCTCTGACCATGACCAAGGAGACATGGGTGCAAGTGACTGAACCTTTACCCACCTCACACATAGGCATCTGGTCCCCAGTGAGCACATGGGTCCGGGTCAGCAACCGCCCTAGCAGGGACCCTCCAGCCAGGAGCCAGGACAGGGCCAGCAGGAGCTCCCGGCTGCCCTGGGAGCCGTCTTCTGGGAGCTGTGTGAGTGCGGGCCGAGGGTAACCGTGGGCACGGAGTGCTGACTTCACCAGGCGGACCTGGGCCTCTGGGGGTAGCGTTGGGCAGTCAATTCAGGGCCCCGTCCCCCACCCCCACCGCAGCAGATGCCAGAGACCCTAAACCACCCCTAAGCTGAGGCTTGCCTTGGAGGTGCCGCCAGCAGGGAGTTGGTCATAACAGAGGTTTTCTGTGGGGTGCACTGGACAGGGGACAGAGACGGACTGGGTGTGTAAATTCTACACTGACTGGGAGGTTAGGGGGAGGGGAAAGTGAGGTGGGGTCTGTGGAGTGGGAGGTAAGGGGAGAGCAAACTGGCACCGGATTTGCATAGGTAGGGCAGGGCTAACCAGTGGGGCTCAAGAGCTGGTCGAGGGGCGGGGACTACGGGTAGGCGGGGGCTACCGCGCCAGGCTTTAGCAGGGCCTACGGTGAAGGGTGTAGTCTTGGGTTCGTTGGGGCGGGGCTTGCAGAGCAGGGCCGACAGACGGGGGTGTGGTCTCCGCTAGCCGGGGCGGGGTCTACCGGGGTATGGCACGGCGGTGCCGTCGTCCTCCCGCAAGAGTACGTGGAAGAGCAGTCGCCAGAGTGCAGGGGCCTGAGGGGTCAAATGGCGGGCGGTCAATGGGACCTGCCTCCCCGCGCCCACCAGGCCCACTCCCGCCCGTCCGCCCTTCCCGCGACGCTCACCGCCTCCGGGAGATCGAACTTGGCGCGACGGAACGTCTCTGGGTTGGGCCTGGTGGGCAGTGTCCGGCTCAGCGCGGCGATGGCCTCAGGCAGGGCCTCTGCCCCAGCCCCAGCCTGCCGCTCCAGCCGCCGCCGCCGTCGCCCCATGCAGCCCGCTCAGAATGCCCGCCACCGCCGCCGGCCGGACCTCAGCACCCAATCGCCGTCGCCCCGGCCGGCCCCGCCCCCACAGTCCTGCGTACAGTGTCGCGCTGTCCTGGCGTCTGCGCCCAATCCACAACGCCGACTGGTCCCAGTGTCCAATCACTGCTCACAAAAGCTGCGCCCGCCCGCCTCGGCCTCCAAGGCCCAGTCAGGGTTGGAGTGCAGTAACCCTCCTCCGGTGTGGTGGCGCTTCCGGCCCTCCTCCCCCACGCTAGGGTGGGGCTCAGGACTTCCGCTCTCCAGGCCGCTCAATCGCCTAGCCGGTGGTGTTCCGGCCAGTCCGGGGCGCTGCCTCCAGGAGCAGGACTATGGGGAGGCTTGGCCCGCGCAAGGCTGGCCGCTGACCCGCCGCCTCCCCCCACCCCCAACCTCAGGTCAGCCTGGCCAGCGCCCCTCAGGCCGCTCCCTCCATTTGCAAACTGGCCTTTTTTTCAGCGCTAACCCTAGATTTACAGGGCCACTGCATGTTAATGGCTCTTATTCGAGGGGACCCCAGGGAACCTACACCCAAATGCAAGAAGACAGACATTCAGAGGTTCCCACGTGCACCAGCCTTCAACCCTGCCCCCATGCCCTGCACACCGACTTTATAATAGCCCAAACGGACCAGTCCAGCCTAAGGACTGGTGGGCCCGGAATTAAAATGCTCTCCCCACGACACACACACACACACACACAGAATCCCTCCCTCTCCTCCACACTGCAGCCCAGAGGTCATTTTGGCTGTCCCCCTAATACCATTTCACAACCTCAGAGCTCTGGGCACCTTTGCACATTCCTCCGAATTTGGAGTCTTTGACCCCTATTAGCCCTTTCCCTCTAAGGGCCTTCAGCCAAAATGACCTTGCTCCTCCTCTAGGTGTCAGCCAGTGTCCACCACTCCCCTTGGGACTGGCAGCCAACTGCTCAAGAGTATGCATCTTGCCCCACACTAGTGTCAACTCTGGCCACCAGGTGTCACTTGAGTCCCCAAACTTTGTCCACCCCATCTTACCAAAAACAATACAAAACTCTGCCATCAAGTCCATGACAACTCATGGCAACTCTATAGGACAGGATAAACTGCCCCCATGAGTTTGCAGGAGTAGAAACCCCGTCTTTCTCTCACAGAGCAGCTGGTGGTTTTGAACTGCTGATCTTGTGAACTGCATCCGAACTTTAATTGTTTGATTCCTCCAGTGGGAAATACCTTGATTCTTGGCTTCGCACGAGAAAGAAACTCACCCTGTAGCCTGGTTTGTGATCCAAGTGAGTTTTTATAAAGGATAGAAGTTTCAGGTTTTACAGTTTCAGGTTTCATGAACACAGGACTGCACCCCCATACATGGTGACCTAAGGGGGAGTGGGTGGAGAGAGAAGATGAGGAGGAGGGGGAGCCGGAGGGGGGGTGGCTGAGAGAGAGACTGCAGGCAGAACGCAGTGGGTTGGGGGGAAGAGAGTGGTAGTCTCCAAGTTTCAGTGTTTTGCGCATGGTCGACAGTACTGGTTGACCACACTGGCTGAATTAAGCCCACTTGGCCTAGATTGGGCCAATCTAGGTGTACCACCGACCTAGGTGTACCATCCCTTCCTGGCTCAAAGCCTGAATTGGCGCATGCCATGCCCAGTGGACACTGGTCCCTGTTCTACTACCTAATATAATCACAGGGCTCCTCTTTGTCCCCCACATTCATTTATCAGAAGAATTAGGCTCCCACATCTTGGGGACACACACACTGATTGTCTAGCTCAGGCTCTCAGGACCCCCAACATATCCAGAACTAAGACAGTTCCTCCAGTTCTGGGAAGGCTGGATGAGACGAAGTCTGAGGGATGCTCAGCACCAGCTGCTGCCTGGTTTGACTTGGGAATTTGCAGAAAGCCTCATACTTTGAGGCAAGCCAAGGTTTCATATCTCCCGCCCCCTGCCAATTCCTGGGGCAAATGAGGGGCAGCATGTTTGTCTGGCTGAGGCTGAGCTCAACGGCAGTCATGGGGTGGGGACGAGGAGAGTGTCTTCACTGAAACTCCTCCAAGAAGGTCTCAGATTCAGCAAGACTTGTTGCTAACTCACACCATGAACCCACCCAGCCCCTGCTGTCAACCCTACGCCCATCCCTGCCCAGGACTGCCAGTCTGATGATGCAAGGGTATTCATGATCTGTAGGTGATAACCTGGCTTCTCGCCTACCCCGTCAATGACCAGAGACAGTGGACAATGCCTACTGTGGCAGGAAGGGTGGCCACTGGCAAGATCCAGGTCAGACCCCACCTGAGCCCATGTACCTGCGTGCGAATGTGTATACACACACACAGCCACTGGCCTTCTGAGTGTTTAAAGTTTATTGAGGGTGTCCAGGGCTACAGAGGAGTTTCAGGTGCTGGGGAACAAGACCCAGTGTCTGCCTGGAGGAGCAACAGCAAAGCAGAGTGGTCAGCCAACAGAGGGTGGGGTCTGCAGAGAGGATGGAGAAGTAAGGGCTCCGCATCCCTAACCGCCTCCAGGCCCAAGGGATGTCCAGCTTGGGAAGGGGGCCGCTGGGCTGGATTTACTTGAAAGTGTGGCTCTCAGCTCCTCCACGCCCAAAACCTGCAAAGGAAAGGGTTAGTTGGGAGTCGGCTGGTGGGGTGGGGGGAGGTCAGGAGCTGGGTCAGATCAGGGGGAGCATACCTTTGGGCCCGAACATGGCTGCATAGCAGGGGTGGTTGCAGTAAGGCTTGCCCTCGTGCTGCAGAGAGAAGGGTGGTGAGAGGCTGGGACCACATGTCCCGCACCCCCCAGGTCTGGGTATCAGCTCCCACCTCACCTCAGCGTGACTCCCGGAGGTCAGCGTCTTTCCACATTTCTCACACTTGAGGCAGGGCCGGTGCCAGTCCTTCCCCAGGGACGTCACCCGCTCAGCTGCAGATCAGATCCCACAGGAGAACCTGCTCACCACCTGGTACCCGGCCAGGTCTCCTAGTCCCTCCCAGTCACCTGTCCGAAGCCATTCTCATAGCCTGCCCCTGTGCTCAGCCCCTGCATTTCCTGCCAGTTCCATACTAAACAAGAGGGGCTTCAGGCGGACCCAGCGCTGGGGCGTGGGGGGGCAGGTGGTGGGGAGGTGATGCGGACCCCAGGCTATCGGTTTTCCCCCAGAGATGACTCAAGGGGGAGCTTCCCACTTCCTCCCACCCCTCCTTCCGGTGGGTGGTGGTAACCGGGGCTGGGCGAGGGCGCTGGACCGCTCCCTCCAGCTAGGCCCAGAAGAAGGGCGCCACGACGGGAGCATGCCCTGTTAGGGCCCCGGGCGCTGGCTTCCGCGTCTGTTTCTATTTAGCGCGGGGAGGGGCACTGGAGGCCACGTTCCTTCCTCCCTGCGGGGTCCCGCCCTGGGTGCGCCCCGGGAGGAGGAGGGGAGAAGAAGCTGAGGGATCTGGGGAGCCTGTGAGCCAGAGACTGGGAAACCCAGAGGAAAGATACAAAAACAGCCGTCACTGATGCCAGAGGTTCGAAGCCGACCCCGAGGAGGGCCAGGCAGGGCGAGAGCTCCCAAGCAGTCCGCAGACACTCGACGCCAGCGCGCGACTGTGGGGCGGAGCCCAGGGGGGGTCTCCGCTTGAAGGGCTAAGGTCTCCGCTCCGCCGGCAAGAGCCCACCTGCGCCGCCCCCACCCTGCGCCCGGCTGCCGCCCTCAGCCCCGGGACCCCTCACCGAAGTACACCTCCTTGTTGCACTTGGGGCACTTGGGCATGGCGGCACAGGTCGAAGATGCAGGCAGCTGGAAACGGTGCAGATGAAGGCGGACGGCACAGATGGCTGGGCGCCCGCGGGGTGCGCGGCTTTCAGGGGCCTGTGCCCCCGCCCCCTTGAGACCCCGCCCCTAGCGTCCCACCCCTTGAATCTGGGACTTGGACTTGGTGACATCGGATCCCGGCTGGCCGCCCGCAAAGGTCATCTGGTCCACCCCTTCCAGCAGCCAGGATTCCATGGGGGGGTAGGGGGTGGAAGGTGGGAGAGTAAGGACAGGGACGCAAGGAATCCATGGGGACTCGGGCGTGGCGTGGGGGAGGGGATAGGGCGAGGGCAGGTAGTCCAGGAGTCCGCACAGTCCAGGATGGGGGCGGGGGAGGGACTTCCAGGAGCAGAAAGGCGCTCCTCTGCCCCCAGCAGCTTTTCCCGCCAACACCTGCTCCCCCACCCAACATGCAAACAAATGCAAATTCGCCACAAGACTTGCTCTGGCCACACTTTGACAAGGCCATCCTGCAGCTCGAGGGCACTCTCAAGGGTACCCTCGCCCCCTCCTGCCCCTTCAGCCTATGCGCGCCCACCGCACCCCACCCCGCGGGCTAGCTGACCTCCTGCAGCCCTGTGCATGGAAAGCCCACCCAGACCACAGCGAAAAGTCCCCTGGGGAGATCCCCAAGGGGTGATTCCAGCCAGGGGAGCCCCCCTCGTGACCAAGCAACCTCTAAGACTGTGGGGGCAGGGGACGGCCTCAGAGTTGCCGGGGCGGGGCAGGGTGTTATCTCCGCGGGAAGCTCTGGTGACCATGTTTGTGAGGGCGCGGCCACTAGGCGCCTCCACGGTGCCAGGCCGAGACTGCTCATTCCGCCCAGCCCACCCGCCCCGCGCAGATCCCTCAGAGAACGGGTGGAGGGAGCTGGCTGTGGAGTCACGGGTCCATTCCAGCCTTCCTACCCTCCTCTGGGGAACTAGAAGGTCATC
>NW_022103915.1:51344-105316 GCF_000313985.2 Echinops telfairi
TAGGGAGGGGCGCCAATTCTTCCGTTAGCCAGACCTCAGCCCAGCCCAGCCTACTTGCCTCTCTCTTTGTCCTATGCACTGGCTTCCCATAACCTTCCTGCCCACCAAGGACACGCCCTGCTTCCCCCTGGATGCCTAGCCAGTCCCCTGTTCTTCCTCCTGGCCAGGGTGTCTCCCCACCTGCTCCATCACCAGTGTCCACACACCCGCCTTGAAAAACAAAACGTCATTTCTGGATACCACCCTTTGACCAGGGTCCCAGCCACCCTGACTGGCCTTAAACCCCTCAGCAAGAGCTGAGTACTGCAACCAAGGGGCAGGGTATGGTCCTCTGCCAGCCAAACCCTCCCCTCTGCCTTGAGGAACCCAGGCACCCACAGTCACATCTGACCCCAGTGGCCTCTGCCTGGCAGAAGACACCACTGTCCTCATGGGCACCAGCCTGGCCTCCTCACCCTCCAACCCACCCCTGGCTTAGTCTTGCTGCTGTTGCTGTTGGGGGAGGCCATGCTGGGGACAGAAGGGTGGTGGTCTCGAAGGCCCAGGACCCTCCGTTAGCAGGAGAGAGGCAGTCATGGGCCCAGCAGCCAGGGACAAAATGTGGGACCAAGCAAAGGTCCTGGGCAGGTGACTAGAGACAGCCAAGCAGAAAGAGGTTATTGAGGTGAAGGGGGATGCAGGGAAAGCCAGGGTACAGAGCCCCTAGACTGAGTGTGGCTGAGGGCAGAGCCTGGGACAGTGCAGGCTATGCCTGGCCTGCGAGAGGGTAGGAGTCAGAGTTGGGTGGGATGGCAGCCCTCAAGGAGGCTTGGGAGGCTTGTCCACAGGGCAGGGTGCCTAATGATGCCCATACACAGGGAGATGCTTGTGTGTGTGTGTGTGTGTGTGTGTGTGTGTGTGGCTGTGGATGAGATTGGGTGTGCCTGTGTATAAGTGTGTGTCTTGGGTGTGTGACTGGTTATCTGCCCCTTACTGTTTAACCATTATTCACATCTCACAAGTCCCAGCCTAGGATTTGTAGATTGACAATGGCCAGTCCCTGTCCTCACCTCCAAGGCCCCACCCCAGGGACAGCCCCATCCCCACACTCTGGACTCCGACCACGCATTGCATGCTGAGCAGGTCCCCCTTGCAAACTGGGGTGTAGAGTCTCTTCCTGACTGTCTCTGCTGTTATTTCCATTGCTGTGGTCACAGGGCGGGGAGGCGGGAGGGGCCCACACTACAGGGTCTTGCCCTGTGGTGGGAGCTCCAACTGTGTTTATAGACTCAACCAGGACACACAGCCACTCGTCACACACACTGCTTCAGACAAAACTCATACACACACACACACACACACACTGAAACACAGGCACTACCAACACCCACTTAAAGATACACTCCCTCACTCAGACACACTCATTTAGACACAACACACAGACACACTCAGCACACAGCCACACTACTTCAGACACACTCACTCAAACACTCAGACACATACCAACGGTAGACACACAGACACAACACACACTCACACTAACATTCAAAGACACACTCCCTCAGACACACATATACTCAGACACCCACACACACTCAAACAGCTGCTCACACACACTCAAAGACACACTCCCTCAGACTCACACCCACTCACAGACACATCCTGACACCCAGACACAACACACTCAGACAAACACACTCTGACACACCCATACACAACATATTCAAACACAGTCTGACAACACACACTCAAAGACACTCCCTCAGACACACACCTACTCACACATACACCCCGACACAACACACTCAAACACATACTCTGACATAACACACATTCACAGACATTCCATCAGGTACATACCCACTCACAGACATAGACACTCACTCATAACACATGCACACACACCCACTCAGACAACCCACATTCAAATGCACACAGATACAACATACTTAGACACTCACAACACACAGACACAAACTAAGAACACACACAACACACACCCAGACACACATTCCCTGGGATACTTCTCTAAAACATCACACACTCAGCCCCACTGGGTCTGTGCTCCTGGGCCAGCATGCCTACAGGTGGCTGCCACCATCACCAACTGCAGCCCCCAGGTCCCTGGGCTGCAGCCAGGCACAACGCCCTTCAGTCCTATCAGCTGACCTGTCCCCTCTGTGGGCCACCTGGACAGGGTAAGCTCCCTGACATGGGCCCTCCTGTTGCTCCCGAACCAGCCCCTTCTCTGCCAACACTGGGCAGGTGGGTGGTGGTGGTGGTGGGTGCAAATAGCATTGGGCTACTTGCCCTGGGCTGTCTCTATCCAAGAGCATTCAAAGACAAGCTGAGGGCACCCCCTGACGCTTCTTCTACCTGCTCCCCATCTGGGAACACCCACATGTCCTTCCCCTCTTGAGTTTTGCCCATGGCTGGCTCAGACTGGTGAGAGGCAGCAGGGGCCCTGCCTTGGCAGGGTAGGGCGTGGGGATGGGCAGAGAAACCAGGGAAGCACACTGTGGAGGCTTCCAGGACGCCTCAAGGCAGGACCCGCCTGCAGTGACCGCTGAGGAATTTCAGCCTGCAGGCAGCTCTGAGATGGTGTCCACCAGCAAGAGTAAGTCCTGCTCTTCTGGGAGCCATGCGTGCCCCCCTCCCCTGCTCTCTCCGTCCCAAATTGTCTTCTCCGGGGGGTTGATTCTACCATCCTCAGGGCACCCATCCATCCCTGTTGCAGCTCAGCCCCCTTCAGGACGGGAAGCTGGAAGTGTGAGCAGGTGGGAAGGAAGCCCCTCTGGGTTGGAGCAATCCTGTTTCCATGCACCCAGGTATCCTGCAGGACCAGCTCACAGTGTGAAGGCATGTGGAACCATGCAACTAAATCAGGTGCCAGACCCCTTCTACCTTTTCTCTCTCTTTTTCACTCACTCGCACATACATCCACCAACCTCACTCAACCAGCGGCTGAATCAGGGACATGCAGACATTCCCAGGGCCTATTTTCAGCATCCTATCTCCTGGGAGTCTAGTCTGTCCAGAGTCCCGCCCCAGCGTGGGTCTGCTTGGCCGGAGTGGGGGAAGGGATGGGGAGGAGGAACTGGATGCTGCCCTTTCCCAGGAAAGCTTCCCAGCCTGGATGGCAGCTCCAGGGCCCAGGTGGGAGGACACTGCACCTCCTACTCTCTGGGAAGCAGGAGTCAAAGGGAGGGTTGCACAAATGACCCAGAGCCCCGCAGCCAGCCCAGCCCAGCCCAGGTACACCCTACGTGTACCCCTCCTCTGGCCAGGACACAGGGCTCCTCCCTGCTGGAGTGAAAGCCCCACAGAGCTTCCTGCAGGCCCAGAGGCTGGGCCATACCAACTGCTAGCCCCCATTGTCCTCCTTGGACCTGAGAATCCCCCACACCTGCTCCCAGCCCTCATCCCCTGGTCCCAGGCTGAGGAGCGGGGGGCCTATTGCTGCGTATTGAAACCTAGCCTCTCCCAGGCACAGAAGCAGTTTGGGGCCGACTGGCTGTTTCCAGATCCCAGGGCGGAACAGACTCAGACCCTCAAGTCTCAAGGAAGTTTAGGGAGGTTTCCTTGGGCTGGGTATGAGCCCAAGACCTGGGAAAATCAGGAGGTGATGGAGGCTGGGGGGAGTGGGGTGGGGGGTAGGGTGGAGTGAGGATGTAGCCAGAATGGATGTCAAAGGTCACTGGTGTAGGAAGTGGGCTCTGAGGAGGAGACCATGGGCCCTAAAGGAAGTGGGGTTGGTAGAGGGCAGGCAGTACAGGCCCTGCAGATGCCCCTGGGGGGGCCCAGAGCTGGGGCGGGCTGCAGTGTGTGGTCATAGCACAGGACACTGGGGAGGAAAAAGGCAGTTGGGCTTTTAGCAGAATGGGATTGGGGTACAATTGGCCAGGCAGCTCAGCCTTAGGGGTCCCTGGACTTGGTTCCTAGGAGCTATGGTGGTTGTCATGGTGGCGGGTGAGCGGATGGGCATTCTGGCTGGTGCCTTGAGGGTGGAAGGGAAGTAGGGAGGGCGGGGACACACCCAGGGACAAAGGCACACATTCTCGCCTCCGTGCCATCTTGGGGTGGGGCTGGAACCAGGAAGCACCTGGCTAGTGGCCTGCAGAGGCAGGGCTGCAGGGGTGTTCCTGGAACTGGTGCCACCGAGTGGCTCTGGGCAGCCAGGCCCCTGCCGCCTCAACTGACTCAGTCCAGCAAGGCAGCCAGGGAAACAACAGTAGCGGCGCCCGCCCCAGTTTCCATGACAACCCCAAGGAAACAAACACGGCCCCAAGGCCAGCAGGAAATGGAGTTGCCCCACCCTCTCCAAGGGCCGGACCTGCTGCCCTGTGGCCGCTACCAGGCTTAGGGCTCATCGACCCTCGACCCTCGCAGCCAAATCTGCTGCTGGTCCCCAGCGGCTTCTGGAAGGGGCTTTCCTCCTGAGTTTCCACTGGTGGGTCCTGAGAGGGAGGCTCAGGCTTTCCTCCCACCCCCTCTCCATTCCCCACTGAGACTGAGCAGAGGGCAGTCAGAGCTCTCCTCAAACAATCCCAGCCAGGAAACCCTGGCCTGGCGGACCCATGCACCAAGGGCCCCCAAACCCAGCTCTACCGCCCCTCAGCCTGAGGTGAGAACCCAGGACCCATTGCTGGTGCCCCATGATCCCCAAGCAGCCCCAGCTCTCATTCAGCTGCTACCCAGGGCCAGCACTGAGGCCACTGCAACGCTGGGAGCTGGCCTCCCCCAGCTCTTCCGAAGATGGCTGCACATGGGACAATGGACCAGGGCTGCGGTCCTGGTCGTCAGCTTGATCTGAGACCATTGGGGGGTGGGGGTGGGGGGGCCTGGGCCGGGCCACTAGTCAGGGAAGGGGCTCGGTAGCACTGGTGAGCTGGGAACAGGGGTGGACCCGGGGCCCTGTGTGGGAGAGAGGCTATGGGTTCCAGAGATGCTCAGGCTGGACGTGCGCCTCCTCTCCCCGCCGCCGTAGGCCTTGGCGGGGCCCAAGATTGGAGAGCGTTAGCCTCATCTGGGGTCTGGGGCAGAGGTGGGCGGGCACTGAGCCTTGGCCAGGCCCCAGCTGAGCAGGAAGAGGGCGCGTGAAGGCGCCCTCTGGTGCCAGCCCCGGGCATGGCTGAACCTGGGCAGGCCAGGGGCAGACCCCTGGGAAGGCCCGCAGCTCTATTCACTGCCAACCCGGAGCCCTGACCGCTGGCATGGTGGGAACACTAGGACAGGGAGGGCTGGGAATCCAGGCAGTGGCACAGCCCTCACTGCCCTGGGGCTACACCCCTACCCCTAAGGGCCAGCAGGGCGAGGGTGGGCGGGACAGTGGAGCACCGCCTACCAGTGCTGACCACGCCCCCTCTTCCCTCCACAGCCTCCACTCTTCCCCAGAATGCACTGGGCTGGGGTCTCTGAGGGGTACATGTGGCCCATGCCCACCGCCCCTCTGCCACTCCTGGCTGTGCCATGTTGGTGCCACTCACCCGGGGCTTCACCTCAGTACCCTAACTCTGCTTGCTCCCCTCGAGGGCCCCTCTGAGGCTTTGGGGACCCTTCCATCCCTCAGTGCCCCCTCCCCCCACACTGCCCCAATCAGAGCCCAAGTCCCTGCCAGCCCCTCCTCATCAGTAGGGCTGGGCTCACACTCCACCTGCCTTCTGAAACGCCCTTGGGTGCCATTCCCGTCCCACCAGGCGCAAGACACATGGTCTCAGGGCGCTGCCTTGCTCCCAGCACCATCAGAGGCACACCTGCGAGGGTCTGCAGTTCTCAAACTCTTTATTGACGTAAGTCTGGGCACGTGAGGGCTGCAGGGCAGTGTGGGCGCTGGCAGAGGGCGTGCCTGCAGGTGCAGTGAAGGCGTAGCTCAGGAGCGTAAATAACACTGGTGGGCCGCCCGCAGGGGGCGGAACATGAGGAGGCCATCTGAGAGACCTGGTTGAGGACACAGGAGACAAGAGGACACGTGGGGACACACAGACTGGGGCGCATTCAGGGACACATGTATATACAATGGATATGGGTGATACATAGGGACTAGGGGTGACAGATAACGGGGATACATGGGCCTTGTTGGTAGATAGCATGGGGGCGGGGTCCTTCACAACTCTGGTGCATTGATCTGTAGGCAGCCCTCACCGGGCAGCCCCAGGGAGCAGGGCGGTGGGCCAGCAGGCAGGGCAGTAGCAGGTGGTCACACTTAGGGCTGAATTTTGCCTTCGGGGTCCCGGTCATAGATGTAGCTCCCTACAGCCCCTGTGTTCACGCCTGCAGAGATCATCGGAGTGATGGAGAGGGGCCCAGACATTCGGACTGACCCTTCAACCCAGCGTCCCCATGAGCACACTCACCCTTGGGTCCAAAGAGAATTCCGTAGCAGGGCTTGTGGCAGTAGGGCTGGCCATCGTGCTAAGGCGGGGAGGACCAACTGAGACCAGGCGCTCACCCGCCCTTCTCTGCCTCTGCCCCAGCAGCCCCCTCTTGCACTCAGATGATGTCATCATGCTCCTGTCCCCCCTCCTAGTGGGCCCTCAACACCCCAAGGCCACACCCAGGTCCACTCACCTGAGGTATGAGCATCGAGTGTAGGCCTTCTGGCTTCTAGCCACTAGAGGGCAGCCTTCACAGCTCGGCCCCACCCTGCCGGCCTCCAAAGGGAACCCCCCACCCGCCTGGCCTGGCCCATTGGGAGCCCTCACCTCCGCGTGCCCCCCAGGGGTCAGTGTCTTTCCGCAGCGCTCACAGCGCAGGCATGGCCGGTGCCAGTCCTTGCCCAGAGATGTCACCTTCTCGGCTGGGGAAGGGGAGCCAGTGAGGCTGGCAGAGATGGGAAAGGGCACAGAAGGGAGGGGGGAGCCTGACACCCGCCCCCTCCCCCCCGCGTGCCACTCACCAAAGTAGACCCTCTTGTTGCAGCGAGGACACATGTTGGGTTCACCAGTGAAAGTTGTGACGCTGGAAGCTGGAGGTAGCAGCAGGTCAGAGAGGCAGAGGCTACTCCAACAAGCTGCTCCCGTCCACAAGCCCAGCCCAGCCCAGCCCAGCCCAGCCCACCTTTGCTAGGCCCCTTGGGTGGGGCACTAGCCTTCCGATCCTCAGCATGGGCCACAGGGACCTCAGTAGGACCAGAGACCTGGGGTCCCTCTGCTGAGGGCTTCTCATAGATGTAGGAACCGGCTCCACCGATGTTCACACCTGGGGGTGGGAGCAGGCTTGGGTGGTGGTGGGGTGGTGGTGGACAGAGGCCAAGCCAACATCCAGACCCACCCCAAACGCCTGAGAAAGGGATTCGCCACAGCCCATCTTATGAGCAAGGACCTGCAAAGGGGAGGAGGCTGAAGTGTGTGTGTATGTAGGGGGGAGCAGTGCCCACGCCCGCCCTGGGCCCCACAGGGGTGGTCTGACACTGGAGGAGTCCCAGCACAGGGATGAGGTAGGGTAGGGGGGGTGACGGGCAGGCTCACCTTTGGGCCCAAACAGTGTGGCGTAGCACGGCTTGTGGCAGAAGGGTTTCCCGTCATGCTAGGCAGAGGGAGTGTGGGCTGAGAGCCTTGTTCCTGTTCCAGGCAGTTCCCAAAGGCTTCTTAGGGCACCCTCCCCCAGCTTGAGGAGGGAGGGGGGGCATGGCACTGGCCCTGTCCATCCTCAGGAGGGGCTCACCTCAGCATGGCCACCTGGCGTCAATGTCTTGTTGCAGCGCTCACATTTGAGGCAGAATTTGTGCCAGTCCTTGCCCAAGGAGCTCACCTTCTCAGCTGCAAGTTGGGGAATGGTGAGGGCAGGGCCTGACAGACAGGCTTCCTCCGGGCAGACTCCATGCCCATGGAGGACAGGCCAGTTTTCCCAGCCCCTAGAGCCAGCTTCTCCAGGTGTCCAGCTGCTAGTCCTCCGACAGGTGCAGTGACTACCCTGTTCCCACCAGCTTCCTCTCATCCCAGCTTCACATACACACAGCCACTTCTCCCTCCCAGCTACTTCTCACACACCTGCTTCCCCACGTACCTGTTCCACCTGCCGCCCCCATCTGTCCCTCCTCTCACACCTGCCTCCCCACACCTCCCGCTCACACCTGCCTCACTACATCTGTCCCTCACACCTGCCTCCTTACAGGCCTGTCTCTCCGCCACCTGCCTCCCCCATCCCCACACACTTGTCCCTCACCCCATCCCAGGGTCTAGGGCAGTGGTTCTCAACCTTCCTCATACCATGACCCTTTAATACAGTTCTTCATGTTGTGGTGACCCCAAACCATAAAATTATTTTCAATGCTACTTCATAACTGTAATGAATCATGATGTAAATATCTGATATGCGGGATGTATTAAGCGAACCCCTGTGAAAGGGTCGTTCGACCCCCACAGGTTGAGAACCGCTAGTCTGGGTCATGCTCCACAGGTTGAGAACCACTGGTCTAGGGGCTGAAAGTGGATAGTGCACCTTTGGTGCAGCCTGTGGTGTGACTAGGCCAGGTAAAGACAGACGTCCATCCCTGTGCCTACGAGGGTGGTCCCAGGTAGGATCCCCACCATCTACACTTAGCTCCTTCATCCTGAGCCCTTAATGTCCTTCCCACTGCCACTTTGTCTCCAGAGGTCTGAGCCCAGCTGCCTCCAGAGGGTGGGTCAGGCGCTCCCGGATGGACCTTCCTCCAGGCGTCAGACTGCTGGGCTGCCTCCAGTAGCCGGAAGCCCAAGCCGAGGGCCTCCCCATGGGAGCAGAGCAGGAAAAGGGCAGAGAGGACAGGAAGAAGGGCCGGCAGGGCTGGAATTCCGAAGGGAAGAGGGGGGAGGGCCCCTAGCCTAAGTGGAGAGCCTGGGGTGGGGAGGGCCAGCACACCCCACCTCTCCCCACCACCCTGGCTCTATTCCACAGAGCAAAAGCTATCCTTCAGGGCCGCTCTAGCAACCCGAGGGAGTGGTGGCCTGGCAACAGCACAGCCCACAGGTCTCATAGTTGGTTAGGCCCAGGCACTGGGGTCTTCTAAGGGGGCCCGGGCTGTGCCCTCTCACCCCCAATTCAGTAATGCTGGCTGCACTGGCTCCCCTGAGGCTGCTGGGCATGGCAGGGCAGGCCCCTCCCCTCAGCCACACAGGGCAGGCTGGCCAGTCCTGCTCTACTACCAGGTCTGGGGTCCCTTCCCAGTACCACTTGAGATAAGGACGCTGTTGGGCTGCCTCTGGAGGTCATGGCCGTTGGAGCTCAAAGCAGCTCCGACCAGGCCTGGAGTCATCCTCAGACACACTGGCACACTGACACCCTGAATGCCGGGCCTGGGCCTGCCTAAAGTACTCGGGAGGGAGCAGGGGCAGTCTCTGGACATCACTGGTGCATTGAGGTCTCCGGGGGCGACTCCATGGGTGGGTGGCTGGGGCGGGGCAGGGATGGTCAGGTTGGGGGGCGGGGGCCAGAACCTGGACTTCACCCACAGCACCCCCTCCTCCTCAGCAGCTGGTTGGTCTAAGGAGTCTTTGTTTTGTGCTGGAAGGCAGCAGCTGGCAGGAAGGCAGACGCGCTTTTCCGGCTTGCCCGGAGGCCTGCTGGCTGGGGCTCCAGAGAGCCCCAAGTGGGCCTGGCCTGGCCCAGGGCAGTCTTGGGCAGTGGACTGGGCAGGAGGACCCTTGGGGACACAGGAGCACTGTGTCAAATCTGGTCCCTGCCCTCTGGGAACAGCAAACAAGGCTGTATCCCCTGCCCGTCCCCCCCCCCCTCCCATCCCCCACTCCCTAGCCTCTCCAAGGGCTTCCTTAACTTTGGTCTGGCCCTGTCACTGTCCTAGGCATGGCCTCAGTACCAGCTCTAACCCTGCCTATCTCTGTGCAGGTGGTAGGGATGTGAGAGCGGGTGGGCACGCCCCTCACCAGCAAAGGTTGGGGAGCAGCAGTGAGTGATCTAGACCCTGGCGGGCGGGGCACGTGGGGGGATGCTGAGTGGGCAAGAGCTTGCCTGGGGCTTCAGCCCTGGAGGCATCCAGGCGGTACTCGCTCCGGCCTCTAGGTGGAATGGGTCCTGGGCCCGTGTGTCATCACTTGCCCGCCCCCACTCCACCCCGGGGAGAGCGCGTTAGGACTCGCGGGAGGGAGAGGCTACGGTCGCCTCCGCGTGGACTAAGTCTAGACAGAGCCCGGGCCGGTCCTGTGCGCGCAGAGGTCGGGGTGGGGCCACGCGAGCTTGACCACGTGTGCGTGGCACGGCAGATCTGGGGTCCAGCCTGCCAGGAAGGGCCCAAACCCCGCCCGGCCCCACCCCGTGCTTCTCCGCTATGCCGACCGCGATGCGCCCGCACCGCAGAGCGCGCCCCTGACTCTGGCCGCGTCCTGGGCACGGCGCCCCGCTAGCCCCATTTCGGCCAGTAGCCGCCCCCTCTCCCGGTTTCACTTGCAAGACCAGGGCGGGACCCTCCGGCCGCACTCAAGCGGGCAGACAGCGAGAGCAGGGTTCCGGGCAGCGTCCAGGCGGGAGGCCGGGCGCGCGCGGGGCGCGGGATCTGCGGCAGGGGGCTGGCCGTGAAGGGCGGCTGAGGCGCTGGAGCGGGGCCGGAGCAAGCTGGGGACTGGGCACTCACCAAAGTACACGGTCTTGTCACACTTGGGGCACTTGGAGGCCATGGTCAGTGCGCCCGCTCACCCTGCTCTCGCAACTCGCGCTTGTCTCCCCCGCTGCCGCCGCCCGGTGCCCGGCCCCACCCCACCAAGGCTGCAGGCGCACCCATTGGCTCTCCGGCCGGGGCGGGGCATCGGGAACCCGCTCCCCCTCCCAGGCTGCCGGCTGCATCGGAGCGCCGCGGGGGTGCACCTGCCCCCGAGGGGAACTCTTGCATGGCGCCCCCCAGTCACTATCGCCCCCGGTGGCGTCTACAGGGCCCGACAAAGAGACTGAGGCACCCCCCAGTCCAGGATTTATTCATGGTGAGGCTGGGGTCGTCCAGCCCCGCGCGGCGGTCCCTGAAGACAGACAGGAGGCCCGACGGGTGGGTCTGGCTGCCCTGCGCCCCCCCCCCCGCCCCCCGGCGCGATCACCGGCATCTGGAGGGTCCCCTCCCTGCGTCCTCGCACCCCTCGCGCGAGCCGCGCCCTCTTGGCTTCTTTGTTGCTAGGTTCCCATAGCAACGACCGGCCGGCGGGATCCAAGCAAGATTCCAGGCGGAGCCCTGGCCACCTTATACTTTTGATCCACTGCGAGCTCAGCCCCGGCGGGCCAGTGCCAGTCTTCCAACTTAACACTGTCTGTGGTGCTGAAGTTTTATGTGGAGGCCAAGCTTGGGGACTACGCCCACCACCTCCAAAATAAGTCCTCAAACGACAGCCCACGGGAGGGTCACATGCGGTCCGCCGAGGACATTTATCAGGCCCACCAGTTGCTTTTGCCCCATTTGTTTTTTTACTTCAAAATAAGATATGTGCAGTGTGCATAGGAATTTGTTCATGGTTTTTTTTTTAAACTATAGTCCGGCCCTCCAACGGGTCTGAGGGACAGTGAACTGGTCCTGTTTAAAAAGTTTGGGGACCCCTGGTTGTCTGCAGGCGGGTGGGGACCACTAACATCAAGGTCCTGCTGTCTAGGAGCCAGAGAGGCCATGGATGGAAGGTTGTGGGGTGAGGGCCCTCGGGCCATGCGCTTTGCCTAATTCCATACTGCAACCCCCACACACCTCCCAGCCCTTAAGGGCTGTCAGGACTCCTCCATCCAGTGGCCACTTGCCAGCCTGCCTCTTTGGTGCCTTTTAGGGCTCTATCTCCTCCTCAGACCTCTGCCTGGTCTTCTGATCTCCAACCAGGACAGCCTCCCAGCCCCGCTTGCTTATACCTCTGCAGGGCCCAGTGTGGCTCTGGCACTGAAACCTGCTTACGCCTGGCCTTATGTCTGGTGCATCGCCAGCAAGTGAGCACAGGGTGTCCCGCAGCCCCAGTGCCTGATGGGCCATGGAGCCAGTGTCCGAAGGGGTCCTGTACTGGGTCAGTCCAAGGGCTCTGGGGCTAATTCTTGCTCAGACCTGGTCTTCATCCAGCCCCCAACCCCCAATCTCACCTAGCAGGAAGTTCCTTCCTGGAGCACTCATGCACCACAAGCACTCCATTTCCATGGCAACGACAGCCTAGAAATATGTGCTCCCCACCCCCCCTCACCCAGCCCGACTGACCAGCCTGACCAGCCTGCCCACCAAATCTGGACTTGAGCCAGCCCATGTAGGTGATAGGCGGGCCACCTTGGTCAGTCTCCTAGTGCAGAGGGCTGCCCTCCTCCACCCCAGGTAGTGCACTGGACTAGGCGTTCCCTGACCCCTAATGCAGCCTGGGTGTCCATGTCTCTGAATAATTCATGAGGCCCATCTGGGAGCCCCAAGCTAGGCAGCCCCTCCCCAGGCCTGCTGTGGAGGAGGGACACCTGCAAGAGAGGGAGGGCCCTGCCAGCCAAGCCTGAAACTGTGGGTGGCAGCTCAGGAATGGGCCCTGGGGGAGTGGAGCAGCAGGGGGGTAGGGAGTGTGCTGGCCCCACTCTGGCTCCGCCCCTTCCTCCTCTGCTGCAGTCCTGGCAGAGGGTCAGCAGCTTCCTCCAATGGACTGATGGGCAGCAGAGCAAAAACCTTGACCTCCACCTCTGAGGCCAGGCCAGTGAGAAATTGGCAGGTTCCCATTGCCCAGGCTGTGGGCAGGGCCCACCAGGAGCAGGGATGGACACACACACACACACACACACACACACACAACCAGGGGCAGAGATGGACACATGGGCACACACACACGCACACGTGGTAGCATTTACTACCTAATGCTTGCCAGGTTACTGAGCCCTGTACCTCCTTTCCCAGTCTGCTCTGGGCCAAGGTGGAGTGGGGGTGGGGAAGACCTGGGGTGCCCAGACAGGTGGAAACAGGCCAGGGTCACCAAGCTGGCTACTCAGCCCTTGAGAGACGGGGCACAGAAAAGGAGCATGAATGAACAAGCTCGTGGGTCCAGTACCTTATTGGTCCTAGCCCCCTAGTTCCTGAGCCCTGGTTTGGCCCCTTCCAGCCCAGCTCCCAGGGGCAGGTGGGGCCCCTAACTCTCCTTGCCTGGACAGTGTTTCTGGCCAGGGCCTATGAGAGGCTCCCTACAGGCTCTCTCACATCAAGGATGGCAGAAATTAGGGCCAGAGGGTCACCCCCGGGGGTAGACAGAGAGCCAGGGGCTTTGGGATTGCTCAGGCAAGGACAGAGGACAAAATGGATTGAAGGGGCAAAGCCAGAGGACAGAAAGGGGTCAGGGAAGGGAGTGAGATTTTCTAGAAGCCCCCACACCCCCTGGCAGCCCCCAGGCCAAAGTTGGAAAGGCTGAGGAGGGGGGGTCAGCAGTCACCTTTTCCAAAGTCCTGGCCTGGTGCCCTCTTACACTCCCCCCCACCCACACCCACATACAAACAAGCTCAGACACTGCAGATAAGCCCAGCAGTGGGCACTTCTCAGGGAGGGGCAGCAGGGCCTCAGATTAGCCGAAAATGGCTGGGAAGAGGAGCCAGCAGCTCTGGGTGGGGGTTGCGTGTGCTGTAACAGCATCCTGGACACCTAGGCCTGTCACCCACTGCCTGGAGGCCAGGACGCCCCTATCTGCCTCCGAGGGCACACAAGTGGTTTCTATTTTAGCCCCTCACAGATTTCCTGAATCCTGGCCCCAGAAGTGGGGGGTGGGGTACACGGAGGGCAGGGCCTCCACAAACCCTTCCTGGCAGAGTCAAATGCACCCATCTGTCCAGCAGGCCTGCGGGCCGGGAAGCATCACGGTAGGGTTCTGAGAACAAGGGGCTGGCTGAGATCTGAAACCCCCCTCAGAAACCTCACACCTGCTGGTGGGCGGCCCCTGGGCGCTGAGCAGGATGCCTGACAGCTGGGCAGGCCCTGCCAGGGTGACCTGGCCCCTGGACTCCCAGGCTACACTGACCAGCTGTGCTGGCCACCAGGGGCAGGCTGCCAGAGGGTGTTGGGCTTCCCTTGGCCAGGAATGGCAGGGGAGGGCTGCAGAGGAAGGGCAAATGGGGGCGGCACAGGGCAGGCTCCATGGGGTGCAGAGGGGTGGAGGAAGGGGTTTGTCCCACTTTGACCCCAAGGTTGGACTGGCTGGTAGCAGATGCCCAGTAACTGCCCTTCATGGACTCGTCACCGCTCCCCAACTGACAGGCAGATGCCCGACTTGACTTGTGACTGTGAGCCCTGTCCCTCCCCAGCCCACTGCACTAAGCGGATGGCAGGGGCACTTGTGGACGCCAGGGTGGGGCCGCTGGGACGAGGCCCTCCTTCCCTCCCTCCCTGTGGCAGGCACGCTCAGGAGGGCTGGCAGCTGGGAGTCCCACCTGCCAAGTGTGCGCAGGGTCCTAGCCCGGGGCAGCCAAGGGGTGAGGGCCCCTAGGTCACAGCACAGAGATGGCAGACGAGGATGGGGAAGAGGACCAGTCTTTTGTTGCCTTTTCCCCCTTTTTGTTTAATATGAAAATTACTTGAAAAGACAAGGGCCAACCCGGCGGGCAGTGTGGCTGCGCCGGCCCCAACATTCCAGGTGTGAGTGGTACAGAGCTCAAGTTCATCTACAAAAAAAGTAATAAAAATAAAATTTAAAATGGCACCTTCCACAGAACACAACGGAATCTCACAGGTCAGCCTCTCGCTGGGCCAAGAGGCCCTGCAGTGCCAGCCGGGCGGTGAGAGCCGGCGGCCGGTCTCCCTCTGGCCAAAGGAAACACAAAGCTAGGGGCCCTGGCATTCTCGGAGGAATAAGTTAACCTCGCTCCCCGCAGGCGTTCTGGGGGGCGCGCTCTGGAGGGGCGGGACAGGAGGGGCCACTACCAAACACCGGGAGGGGAGGCGGCGGTGACGTGGGCATGGGCAGCGGGCAGGCGCAGTCTGCAGGGGGCCGCCCTAGTCCTCGATGACAATGGGCTCATCGTTGACAGGCGGCGGTGGGGGTCGGAGGGGTGGCGCCTGGCTCTGGCGCAGGGCGACGGGCCTGTAGGGCCGGCGCGCCGCTCGTTTGGTCTCTGAGGACGAGAGCAGCTTGCGGACCTTCCTGCTGGCACGGGGACACACAGAAGTGAGGCTGGGCACGGAATGGCCCGTCCCCCCGCCCCAGGGGACGGCCTCGCCACCTGGTCTCCTCCGTGGCCATATAGAACACGTCATCAGGGGCATCGATCCAGTTCATCCGCCGCCGCTTGACAGGGGGCAGGGAGCCCCCACGGATCAGGCGCACTTTGGTGGGATACGACTTCCCGTTGAGCAGCAAGTTTCGACTTGGTCCCTGAAGAAGAGGCAAGGACATGGCTGGTGGATAAGGCAGGACCAGGCAGTGGGAGGGGGTGACGTGTCCCCGGGGACCCTTCCCCTGCCTCATCGGAGATGAGCCAGGCGCCCCGGCTAGGCCAGCTTCCCCAGGGCTCACACCCACCCCATGGCCGGCACAGCCCTCTCTCGCTGTCCTGCGTATGCTGGGCAGGTGATAGGGGACAGGACCCCGTGAACATGTGGTGGGGCCTTTGCATGTGGAGTTGACCCCCTCTTACCATATGCCTGGTCTGTCCATGGTTTGTGAGACCTACGGAGAAAAGAGGACAGATCCCTGAAGACCCAGGATGGCCCATGGGTAGCCATGGCCTGCATAGGAGGGTCGAGGCTTCGGAGCTGTGCATGGACTCCCAGCAGGAGGCAGGGAGGGCCCTGGCCAGCAGATAACACCCTCCCCATCCGCTTGGCTGGGCCCAGCCAGGGCATGTGCTCCTCCACCTTATGGAACTGGGAGCCACCCAACACGTGGAAACAAGCACCCAGGTCATGGCGCACCCCACAGCTGAGCCCCGGTGACCCCAGCATGGCCTCAACTAGAACAGAGTCCATTCAGAGCCATTGGGGCCTCCCTGCTCTGCCCCAGCGCAAAGGCGTGAGTGACATGCATGTGTGCATGTGTATGAGTGTACATGTACGTGGGTGAGTGTATAGGCACAGGTGGGTGTGCATGTGGGCACGTGTGCGAATGTGTGTAGGTTAAGTGTTCAAACAGGTGTGTGTGTGAACATACTCGGGCACATGGGTGTGCACTGAGTGTGCAAATAGGGTGGGTGTGCACGAACTTGCCCATGAGCATGCATACACACATGCCCATGAGCACGTGTTGAAGTTCTCAGGGGGAAGAGCCTGGCAGGGGTGGGGCAAAGGTGTCAGCAGAATGGAGCTACCCACTCGCACATCTCGTTCCAAACATCCTCTCCCAGCTGAGCTGTGCCACTTTCAGGAGTAGGACCCAGTGAGTGGTCCAGGCCACAACACCTTCTGCCACCTAGTTGCTCGACCCACCACAGGGGTGGGGGACACTTACCAAGGTACGCTCCTAGCCGTCCACAGATGGCAGAGGGGAGAAAGCACACGTCTCAGTATTAGAGGGCAGGCTGGCAGGGCCGTGCCCCACATAACAGGGCCCTGGGCCGCGCGGGCGAATGACTGGCAGGTGGCCAGTCAGCCAGGTTGGACAGCGACTGACTGTGGCCTCCATTGGGCCATGGGACTCTCCTGGAACTGGGGGCTGGTTTTCAAAATAATCAACAGCACTTAGTGGACGCCAGCCCGGTGGTCAGCAGGACATACACGAGCCCAGCGGAGTCTTTGCCTCTCTGTGAAGACTGGAGCTGACTGGTCCCACGACATGGGGGGTACAGCAGGGTCGAGAGCACGGCAGAGGGGGCTGCTGAGGGGACCCAGGCTGGGGCATCTTCCAGGGGAGTGGATGGAGCGGGAGGAAGTGTGGAGTGGTGGGGCAGCCGGCTGAGCCCACCAGGTTCACGCCTCTCCCCCTCAGAAGGGGCCCCAATGGCAGGTTAGAACCCCAAGTGCAGTCGAGAGAGACTGCGTACCCCAGAGGCAGGATGGAGCCTGGACATTGGGTCCCACTAGGCCAGCCACAACCCAGAGTGGGGCATCCCTTGGGTACTCCTGCCCCACACAGGGGCTGCTCTGGGTCTTGGGGGCTGCACGCTCTGAGGTGCCTCGTAGGCCCACATCCATCTGCCCACAAACCACAAACATATGCCCGGGACCCCACTCGCAGCATGGCGTAGGCAATAATGAAGGCATAGGGGCTGCAGAACGGACAGCGAGGGGTCCGCTCTGTGCACTGCCACCCAGTGTCAGAGGGACACATTGAATTAAGTTTATATGAGTGTAAGGTCTCCAACCCCTTCCTTCAAGATGGGGAGGCCTGGCCTGGAATCAGCCCAGCTGACTCCATAGGGACATGTGGGGCAACCACGTCCACCCTGTGGCCTCACCGAGGTCCATGAGGGCAGACAGGAAGAGTCCAGCTCAGCCTCTGGGGGTGCCCCTGGCACGCTGGCACCCTAAGCTCGCCCTGCTGCTGCCTCTGCCAGAGGTCGCCCCTCCGCCTCGGACACTGGCACTCGGCTCGGGGACACCTGGCCCTCGGCTGAGTCAGAGCTGGCCCCGGTGCAGGGTGAGCAGAGGCGTGCACAAGACCACAGCAGGCCCAGGGCCCAGCGCTGGAGAGAAGCATGCAGCAGCCACAGCCCAAGCATGGCGCCGGCGCGCGGGGCCTTGCACGCCCGCCCCCCCACCAGGCATGGGCAGCACAGACAGACACGGCCCGCAGGCTCTGGCCGTGTGCCTGCCTTACCCCTACTGGGCATCAGGAGGCGCTTCTTCACGTTGCCTGGCAGCGCCGGGGGAGAGGGAGAGAAGACAGTGTCAGCAGATGGGCTGGCGGGTAGGCGGCGGTGGCCTGGCCAGCACCCTCCCTCACAGCCGCGCTCACCATCGGTCCCGTTGTGCTGCTCGTAGCTCCGCTTGCCCAGGATGGTGGGGGAGCCGTTGTTGATAACGGGGGCCGCCTTGGCGGGGGTCAGGCTGCCAGGCGCGCCAGCCACGCTCCTTGTGGACTCGGGCTTTGGGGGGCGCGGGTGGGTCTCTGTTGGGGAAATATGGTGGCTAACCTGCTGCTTGGTAGGGCGGGGGCCAGGTGGGGAGGACGAGAAGCCAGGCTATGTGCCAGGGCACCAGTGACCACTGACAGCCTTCCACTGCATGCTATCCCCCACACTGACCTTGGCAAGCCCCCTGCCCAGACAGCTGGGGGTTGGGAGACTGACTAAGGTTCCTCTGGGCCTTCTCACAGTCTACAAGCTGGAGGGCAGGGCAAGGCATGGAGATGGGAGGTGGCAACACCAGGGGCTCCTAGAACTTGTCCCCTTCTCCTTGGGCCACATGGGGGAACCCTGAGGACCTCCACTGGACCGGAGAGCGGTCACTACCCTCAGAACAAGGCCACCGTGGGCCTAGAAAGCGCAGCTGCAGGGCCAGCCCCTTCGCCACTGCATGCCCCCCCCCACCCCACAGGCCATTGGAGCTGAAGACCCATCAAGAAGGAGGGCTACTACCAACAACAAAACTGAGGCGCTGGAAATAACTGACGCCTGCAGGGTGTGGCCAGACCAGACTGGTGACCCCACCCATAAGTGGTGCTGGTGCCAGTGTCTGCCTGTGGGCATGAGCTCACAGCCCTGGAATGCCCCTACAAGACAAAGCCACCTCCAGGCGGAGCAGCTGACTCACCAGCCGGCCTGGCCACCGAGCCCCTCCTGGGCGCCCAACTGAGCCCTGGGGGCCAACGCCTGAGGTGGGCTAAGTGCAGGGGGCTGGACAGGATCTCAGCCAGCCCTTACCAAAGGCCCACCACCTTTCCCCAGGACACGGCGGAGTAGCATGCCCAGGATAAGCAGGCATGAGGGGCTGGACCAGGGTGGGGTGAGGGAGCCACATGGGACGCATAACTGCTGCAGGGCCTCCAGGGTTGAAACAGTATAGCACCCTGCTTCCTCCCGGGGGTGGGGTGGGGTGTGTGTGTGTGTGTGTGTGTGTGTGTGTGTCCCTGCTTCCTCACACATGGGGTCCTGTGGCCATACCCCTGGGGCCAGGCAGCAGGTTCAGCAGTGGTTTTCCCAGGGCACCCTGCAGGGTGAACAGCAGGAGCCAGGTGGGTGCCAGCTTACCAAGGTACCGGAGCACAGCTTCCAGGGGTTTCCGCACCACTTGCTTCAGCACCAGCGGGCTCTGCGAGGCCTCGGGTAGCCGTGCCGTGCCTGCGAGGATGCACGCCATGAGCCAGCACCGCACCGGGCCGAGGGCCCTGCCCAGCAGGTCCACTCCCCGCGAGCGCGGGCCACTCACACTCAGCCTTGATGGCGGCACTGTTGATGGGCATGTAGGGGTGCCGGGCGGCGTGGCAGGGGCGCAGGATCTCACGGCACAGGCGCCGGGCGATGCGAGTCAGCTTGGTGGTGTGCAGGTAGAAGGCCTGCCGCGTCTTCATGGCAAACTTGGGGCTCCCACTGCTCCGGGCCGGGGCGCCGTGGGGACTCTGCGGAAGGGGCACAGCGGCCCGACACAGCGCCATGACCGGGGGCCGGCCGAAGCGAGCAAGCCGGCCACACGGGGAGGCAGCCGCTTACCGTGGAACTGCGGTTGGGTCCCGGCCGCTCACCGTCTAAGCGGGTTGGCATTTTCAAGCCACCATATTTCTTCCAGTAAGTCCAACAAGAGGCGCAGAGACGACACTGCATGTTAGGGGGACCCCAAGAATACCACTGGTAAGACTGTGTGGCTACGGACAACAAAGTTGAAGATACACATGTTCTTAACAGAACCAGTGACGTCGGAGTGTTCCAGCACTCCCACCCCGCCCCCCATGCACATACAGGCATTCTCCATGCTGTGCTGCTGAGCCGCCAGGGCAGGGTGGGGGTGGAGTGGGCTGCGGGGGAGGGGGTGTGGGGGCTGTGGGTGGAGTGGGCTGCGGGAAGGTGCGGGGGCCAGGGAGCGGGGGGAACGAAGCGGACCCTTCCCCGAGCTGGGCCACCCTAGAATTGTCTGGGCTCAGGCCAGTCTGTGGGGCACGCCTGGTGCCAGCCACAGCGCCACTTACTGTAACAGCTCTCGCAGGCCCGGCCAGCACTGGGGCTCTGGCCTGGCGCCCCTGTGCCGTTCACCACACCTGCCTTGGTGCTGCTCACGCTGATCTGGTTTGGGTTTGGCTTGTTGCTTAGGGGACAAGAAAGAAGAGGTGTCTGGGCGGGCAGCATGCGGGGGGCTCTGAAGGCAGACCCTGCTGTGACTGGTCCTAGTGCCCTCTGGGCCCACATCGGCTCCAGTGTGTGCACCTCAGAGGCCGATGGCCAGAGCTGGCCACTGCCTGCTTCACAGTGGGATGGCTTGGTCCATAGCCAAGTGCCCCTACATCCCCAAAGGGGCCAGATGCCGCCTCCACCCGGGACCGGCCAACCAGGGTCTCACCCGACAGGCCCAGCACCTACGATCAGCTCTCCCTGGAAGTGAAGGGCGGCACTTACAAGCTGGGTGCGCAAGCGTACGGTGGGCTTATCAACGCCCTGCTTGGGTGATGACACTTACTAGTTGGGGATATAAACTTGCTTTAACTTGCTCTCAGCTTCGGCAGCTTTCAAGCGTTTCTTAAAATACAAAACAGAGGGTCAGAGGTCAGTCAGGCACAGCGGACATCCCCTCACACCTAGGGCAGTGAGCTGGCTGGAAAGCTAGGCTGACTCAGGGCATGCAATGAGGGTGGAGCGCTGGGCCCAGTGCCTGGGAGGGTCTCTGCAGTGGGTGGGGAGCTTGGACCCAGGAAGCCAAAAGCTCACCATTCATGGGGCAGAGATGTGGGTATAACGGGCTCGGAGAGGAAAAGGCCTGCTGGTCAGCACAGTGGCCTCGGGGGCCAGGGCTGGCTCTGGCCACGCTCACCTGCTGTACGTATCTGTCGGTTGTCTTCCACATGTAGTAGTACTCGATGATGCTGGTGAGCGACTTCCATGGGAGCTGGCGGGAGAGGGGGGCATCACAGGGGGGCGGGAGTGGGGGCTACCCCGGAGAGGGCAGGAGGGGCTCTGTGTGAAGAGGTCCAAGCAGTGGGAGTCAGGGTGAGTGGGGCGGGGTGCGGCCAGAGCTTGCAGCTTTGTCTTGGCTGCCTTTTCTCCTTCTGCAAATGAGGTGCCAAGTACCACAAGTCTTACCATGCCAGCCCCAAGGGAGGGAAGCTGGGAAGATTCCAGATCCGAGTGTCGGCCAGAGCCCGGCAGGGCACAGGCTGTGTCTCCTCCAGGGCACTGCAGGTGGCTTTGCTTCACCTGGTTCTCAGCGCCAGGGTTCTTAAAGTACTTATTTTCTGGGCTACTTTATGGCTCCCTTTCTCACAGATTCCCTGCTCCTTCGGTAATGGCTAATTCTACTGCTCAAGTTAGTATTTATTTGTCCTCCCAGGGACAATAGCATTTAAAGCTACAAACTGTCCTCAAAGTGCCTCCTTGGCTGCATCCCAAGTACTTCAGGAGTGCAGTGTGTCCATCAAGACTGCTTCCTAGTATTCTAGGGTATACTCTTGAGTTCCTTCTTAAATTACGCTTTAGGATGGGTTTCAATTTCCAGAGGACTGAGTTTTTACACTTAGCAAAGTCCAACAACATAGCTAAGAGAACCCAGCTAAGCTTCTGCTTTTTTGGTATTTATAAGACACGCCCTCTATACTCAAGTATAAGCCAACCCAAATATTAGCCGAGGCTAATTTTATCACAAAAACTGCATTAAAAATGTGCTGAAAAACTCAGCTTCTACACAAGTACATGTGGTAAATTTATTTAGTAATTCTGCTCTGTTAAATATTGAATTCAGATAGCTTCCTATTTTCAGCTCATTTGATCGGGAAAATGTGGGAAGGCGGTGCTCCCAGAGGAAGGCTCTTTCGACTTCTTCCATCTCTACGAGGCTTGCTTTATTTCTTGCTGCTACATTGTTTGAAACATGCAGGTTCAACTCTGGCGACGAGGCCTCTCCATAACATCCCGCCTTAAAGGCTGCTCGCCCGTGTGTGGACCCACTGGCTTTGCTTTCAGTCCAACGGATGTTCTATTTCTAGCTCCTGTCAGCAGACTCATTTTTGGCCTGAAAAGGTCACTCATTTTGTTTAGCTTCTTTAGCCAACATTATATACATATATGGCTTTCATAGGCCCCTGGTCCTTTGGCCAAGTTGGAAGACCAGCTGTCCGCCCACACAACTCTCTTTTGCCCTGGTACTTGGCTGAGACCACAGCTCTTCCTAAGAGCAGACACTGCTCCAGGGTGGAAAGCTGTGCCCCTGACCACCCCTGGGGGATGGCCAACATCAGGGTCACTTATCCTTCCAGGCTAGCTCTCCAGCCCGAGAGGCACCAGTCACCTTTGTTTACTTCTTTTGCTGACTGGGTATCTCCCAACCGGTTGTGCCCATCTGGCTCTCTGTCCAGAGAGCTTTGCCACTTACTCTGCCAATGAGACTCTTGGATCACAGGAAGGTGATCTGTGGGCTGACGGGGTTCGTGGCCTCCTTTCTGGGAGGTCAAGTCCCATTCTGCTTGTCCCTCCCAACCTGCCAGGAGGGCAGGAGCTTGCTGTTGACACTGGGATGTGCTTCCTTACACTGATTCTCAGTGGGCTTGATGGGGGGAGACTTGGGGGCCACAGCTCGCTGCTGGCTCTGGGGCTCCCATGGGGGTTGGGGTAAATGAGCTCATGACACAGAAGAACCCAGACTCAGGATACAAATGTTTGGTGAAAACAAATAAAAATATACATAAAAAAATGTAAGAAACCCAAAACTAGGGTCGGGTTGGTAGGTCTGGGTGCAGAGGCCCCCGCAGGGGAGTGTGCACCTTTACATGGCTCGCACGGGGCTCGGCTTTGCCCATTCCTGAAACAAGGCCCTCCCTGGACTGTGAGGGCCAGGAGTAGGCAGACCCGCCCCATGCTGGAGATGCAGTGTCCCTGTCCTCCCTCCTGCCACTCACAAAGTCCTGCTGGATGTCTGTGAAGTCCTTCCCATACTTCTCTAGGGCCTCCTCAAAGAGGTTGGCCTCCGAGGCTGACCACTCCTCCATCTCGTCCCGGCATAGCACAGGCCCGCCCTGTGGCACCAGGGCGGAGATGGCTTTGGAGATGTCGTAGACGTTCCTGTGGAGCGTGTCCATGGCGTGGAACTGCGGGAGACAGCGAAAGTCACTCATGCTGTGGGGGCCCACTTCCTTCCGGATACACTGGTCTCCTCCCCAGCACGCCCAGCCAATGGAGGGAGGGTCCAGCACAGTGCTCTGGGAGCGGAGGGGTGAGGAAGAGCAGCCTTCGGTCCACCAGGCTCCCTCTGCCCGACTGGCCCGGGCAGGCAGTGACGCTCACCAGGGTGATGTCCCGGGAGGCGGCTGCGGCACTCATGTGCAGGCTGGGCTGCCGGACCGAGCTGCTGCAGTCCAGTGCACGTGCAAAGGTGCCCACGGAGCTGGGGACAGGAGAGGTCGTGTCACAGCGCCGTGCAGCTGCTGCAGGTGGGCTCCGCAGAGGTATGTACCCCAGCTCATCCGCATCAACTGACAGTGGGGTCCCCCCTCACCCTGGGCGCCTGCATCTGAGGGAGCCGATCCACAAGCTGGGCGGGCCCCTGGGCACTGCAGCCCATGCCCTCTGTCCCTCCCAGTGCCCCATCTACCCTGTTGGCCCACAGGTTACACAGCCAGTCCAGCCCCTCAGCAGCTGTCTTCAGGGGCCACTGGGAGGGAGACCCCACATGGTAAGTCCCCTCAGGATGGCGTTTCTCCAGCCAGCCCACCCACGCCCCGCTCACCGGGCTACAACCAGGAACTGGTCGATCTGCTTGTCAATGAGCGGGTTGTGCGCCTCCCAGACCTTGGTCTCCAGTCTGGACTGGTCACGCCCGTCCTCCTCGCCTGCCAGACGGGAGACAGCAGTCTCGTGAGAAAGCAGCCCCCAGGCCGGCACCCTCATGCCCTCCAGGCCTGGGGTGGGGGGCTCGGGATGGGATGACAGCCCCGCTGCACAGCCCAGGGTAGGCTGGGTGTGAGTGGGGGCCGGATGCCCCCATCAAGAACTCTACTGGCGCTGCTCAGGCGGGCGGTGACGTGCCACTCTCCAAGGCCACGTCTCACCTTGAGACCTGTCAGCACATGCAGCCCTAAGTAGCCTCAGAGCAACACGAGTGTGCACGGCCCGTGGAGACAAAGGGCCCCTTCTCACTGGCCCCACAGCCCTGGTTGGCTGGGCCCTTCTGGCGGGTGCTGGCTGAGGCATAATTAGAGTGGGCATGGGAAAGGTGTCCCACTGGGAGCCAGAACAGAAGGCCCCTGGGCACTGTCGGGAGGCATGCCGAGGGGGCCCAGGACCGCTGTCTGCAGGGTAAGGGCTGCATGCTGATTTCAAAGCCGGGTAGTGAGTCACACGCTGCGCACTGGCCCTGGGAGCTGTGTGCCCACTGCTCCTTTGGGCACAGCTGGCCTGTGACCCAGCGCTTCCGACCTCACTGCTCTGAGCCCGGCCCGTGTGGGGAAGGGCGGCAGGGCCGAGGGTGCAGGGGAGCATGATGCCCACAGGGAATGCCTGCCCCGGGCCACTGCAGGGAACCCTCGCCCTCTGACCACCAGGTGGGCAAAACAGGACCCCTGCTCATGCCTGATGCTGCCTCACCCAGTCCCACCCTCCATCAGCCCCTCCTGAGGCAGAGCTGAGTCCAAGAAGCCCGTGTGCCCGCCCTCCAGCAGCCAGAGCCTCCCCTTGACCTGCAGGGTCTTCCTGGGGCTGCCATCTTTAGCAGGGGCTCTGAGAAGTGGCATCTCCCATCCGCCCAACACCAGTCCTCCTCACATGTGTGCCCAGAACTGGGTGGCCATGAGACCCAGTGACCATCTGTCCAATCAAGTGGCAGCACAGAGAGCTAACACGGCGGGCAGCGTGCACACACACAGCCAGCCATCTCCATACTGCACCACTCGGGACACACACACAGCCGTTTCCACACCACGGCGCACAGACTGGAGGGACAGACACACACAGATGTGGGACCCTCAGAAGTGAGTGGGGCACCACACACCTTATAAAACAGCCACCTGGGATGGGATGGAAATGGTCAGGCATCAACAGGCTGCCAAGAGAGAATGCACGGGCCTTGGCAAAGATGGCGGCCCTGCACGCAGGCAGGGCCGTGAGACCTCTGTCCATCCCCCGAGCCAGGCACCTCCAAGGGGTGGCACTGAGTGACTGTGCATGTGTGACGAACCAGGGTGGGTGGCAGGCAGCGTGAGACGAGCCCCGACTCTGCCCCAGGAGCTGCAAACCAGGGAAACCGAGCAGGCAGCTCTCTGAGCAGTTCACAACCAAGTGCTCCGGCCTGGGACACGGAGGACTTGGGGGACATTCCGGGGGACTCGAGGACAGGATGGGCCATGCGTGTCTACCATGCACACGCTCTTATTCACGCTGAGAGCAGCAGCAGGTGCCACGGCCCCGGGCCTGTGGCTCACTCGACAGCCTTGCATGCAAAGTCGAGAGCACTCCGAGAGCACCCAGGACGCCTGCACCTGCACACCGACTGGTCCACACCAGCCACGTTACTGCTTTCCTGGCCGCCCTCCTCACTCAGGTCTACCTGATGAGGTGGCAGGGAGCATGGGCATGCAGGTGTGTATGTGTACATGTCCCAACAGCTCAGAGGTAGCAGGGTCTACGCCGACCCGTGCCTCCCACTCCCTGTCACCACACTCCCTCGCAGTCCAGGTGTGTGTGTGTGGGGGGGGGGGGGGGCCAGAAGCCCCACAAGCAGAATGAGTCCCTCTCCGCTGGGCGGCGGCAGGGGTGCGCTGCAGCCCGGGTGCTCAGGACTTGGAAGGGTTTCTGAGCCAGGATCACTGGCCCAAGGCCACAGCGGCTGCTCACTGCCCTGTGTCCAGCACCACAAAGCCCCACTGTTGGACCAGTACCCTGACCGCACCGTGGGCCCTGCGCTGCCAGCTTGGCTCAGGGGGTCCAGCAGGTGGTCTCCCATGAGGAGAGGTGCCCCTCTGCTCATCTGGCTAAGGGTTCCCCTTAGGCCACAGGGGCCCCTCCTTGTGAGTGGGGACAGGTGTGGCAGGAGGAGGACCAGGGCCAGAGGTGAGGGTGGGGAAGCAGCTGATGCTGGGCACACTCAGGCTCTGGTGCCACCAGCCACTGAGCTGGGATCATCGATACTGTCCTCAGGGAAGAAGCAGCCAAGCAAGGCCGCTCCGTGCTCCCAGAGCTGGGGTCGATCGGATCAAGAGCAGCAGACCACCATCAGCTTCTAGAGTCAGCCAGGAAGAGTGAGCTAGGGGCCATGGAAGGGATGAGCAGGACACAGCCCGTGCCCACCTCTTCCCCACGAGCCCACACCTCCCTCGGAGTCCATGCCTGCCTGCATCCACGCCTGTCCGAGTTTATGCTTGCCGGAGTCCACACCTGCACCGTGGGCCCACATCTGTCCATGTCCAGCCCTCCTCACAAGCATCTATCTCCACACCTGCCCTAGTCCATGCCTGCCCCTGAGCCATCTGCCCGTGTCCACACTTGCCATGCCCCAGTCTAAGTGCCTAGCCCTGCCCACCCCCAGCCACAAGGCAGTATCCCCACAAGGCTGCCCACAAGCAGGCAAGGAAAGGCCTGCAGACCCACCAGAAGATGTGGAAGTCCATGGAGTGACCCCTGCCAAGAAGCAAAGACTCTCTGAGTAGCGACCACTCAAGGGTGGCCCGGCAGCCCGTACCTTCCTTCAGCAGGTCAGTGATGTCAGCCTGGTAGCGGTTCCCTACTCGGATCTCCCCCTTGTCAGCCAGCAGGGTCTTCTGCTGGGGGTCGTAGACAAGAGAATAGAAGAAGAAGTCCTGAAAAAAGCCACACAAGACAGCGCAGGTCAGTCTGTGCTGGGGGGCATGGCCCGGTGGGAGAGAGCAGGGGACCCTTGGCGCCCAGAGGCCCCGGGCACCAGCATGTCTTCTCCTTGCTGAAGAATGATTTGCTTTCGATAGACAAGCTGGTCGCCCACGTCCACAGCAGGCACTTCCAGGTGGGGAGGGTGTCGCACGTGCGGGCCTGCCACCAGGACACAGCACTCCAGGGCCAGGCACAGGTCCGAGGGTCCTTCCACTGTGCGAGCTGCACCAGGACAACCCTGCCAGCTGCTCTTGCCATCACAGGGCTCCTCCTGGGCGCCAGTCAGTCCCACCTCCACAGTCTCCCCCCCACTCCCTTGTCGGTCAGGTCGTGGATCCAGGGGGCCCCTCGCTCTCCAGGTGCCAGTCACCCACACAGCCCCTCCCACTCTGTACCCCGTGCAGGTGCACACACCAGGCTCCAGCCTGCACATCCTCGTCCAGGCCCCACTGTTCTTCTGACACCCACCCTCCGGATGTGGGTTCCTGGGGACATCCAGAACCCGTCTGCGGTCCCACTCTCACTCTCACCTGTGCACTGTCTCCCCACTCCTCCCCTACTCATACCCCACCCCATCCACCACCCACCATCCATCCAACCATGCATCTCTCTACTCACCCCATCCATCTACTCATCCATCCATCCATCCATCCTTCCACCCACCCACCATCCAATCTATTCACCCACCCCCAGCCATCCAGCTATCTATCGCCCCACTCACCTGCCTATCCATCTGGCCACCAGCCCATCCAATCACCCATCCATCCATCATGTCTGCACATCCACCATATGGCCAGTCAGCCACCCACCTGCCTACTCACCTACCACCTAACCCTGCCCACCGTCCATGTTCTACTGACCCTGCCCACAGTGTGAGGGGTGGGACTATGCCATGGGAAGGAAGTGGTGCCTCTACCCGTTACAGATTGCCCAGCCTCCCTCTGTGGGCTGGGCACAGGGAGAGGACAAGACAAGCTAGTGAAATAGACAGAGGACGTACTTCAGCATCAGGGACAAGCAATGGGAGCAAGAACAAAGGGGGGTGCATGGAACACCCAGGGGCCATTCCGGACCCCTAGAGCAGGAGTTCTGGCTCACAGAGTTCAAGTAAGAGGGTGTGGTGGAACTCCGGCATCATGCAGACAGGGGAGCCCCTTCGAGGGCAGCAGCCTGGAGTTTACTGGGCACGTGCAGGAAGGCTACAAGGTCTTGGGACCCTAAACTCCGGGCAAGTGTGGACAGGCACGTGCTCCTGGTGCCCTGACATACGCTCTTCCTCACTCACTGGCTCCAGATGTTTACTTACAGTCACCTGTTCCCTAGGTAACGAAGGGGTGTCAGCACCGGGAAGCCACCTGGTCTCCCCAGTGGCCACTCATCAGACCCCGAGCATACTGGTGGGTAGCTCCATGGCCCAAGCCAGGACCCACGGTTGGCAGTTTGGGAGCGCCAGTGCCTGAGCACCCGTCAGGACGAAGAGTTCCTTAGGCTTAACCTCACAAAGTCCCTTGTGGTCCACGCTCTTTAGAGGAACAGCACCCTCACACCGCGGTGAGGCCCCACCCAATGCACTGCCCTTCACAATGGCCAACTCCACAGGCCTGGGCACCCACCCAGTGGGAGCCAAGGGTGACCCTGCCCCTTCGTGAACGCTCCGCGGCGTGCTGTTTGTGCAGCAGGCGGTCGCACAGGGACAGGGAGGGTGTTGATGGAGGCAGTGGCCATGACGGTAACGTGTGCCCCATGGGGACAGCTCGCCTGGCATGAGGGTGAGGTGGGGTCTTGGAGCTGGGGTGTAAGGGCACCACCGCCTCACCTCCCGTTCCAGGTAGGACTTGAGCGACTCCGTCTCATTGAGGAGCGTGACACTGCACTTGCCCCTGGAAGAGACAAGTGGGCATAAGGGGTGTGGCGCGGGCGTGACACTGCCCCCGCCTCCAGGTGGCCTGCTGCCTCACCTGATGTGGGTGGCGGGCAGGGACTCCAGCTGCCGAGACAGAAAGAGCTCACGGTGCCGCAGCTGGTGTTTGAGTTTCTCGGGCAGCTCCACCACCTCGGGGTTCTCCATCTCCTCCTCCGGCTCCCCTGCGGACACAGTTGCTCAGGCTCTGGGTTGGCCCCACCCCTCCCTGGGCAGCAGGGGCCAGGGAGCAGAAAAGGGAGGTGCCCCTTGAGGAGGGGGGAGCAGAGAGATGGCCACTAGCCACCACACACCTGGGGGGGGGGTAATCGGTGGCCAGTCCGCAGGCCCCACCTCAGCTGCAGGGGCCACACTGCTCCGTAGCCCACGCTTAGGGGGGCCCTGGCAGTCACGAGTTCATGTACAGCCCGCCCTCACAGCCCCACAAGGCCAGCCAAGGGGGGCGCTTGATAGCTCAGCCAAGGCTGGGCTTTCACGGGGAAGGTACGGGTGTGGAGGTGCAGCCTGCCCACAAAGGGACCTCCTTACCTTCCTCGTCGTTCTCCGACCCAGGTCCAGTCTTATAGCACACTGACAAGGCTGGACAGGAGAGAAGCCAAGGTCAGGGCAGCAGTACAGCCAGTGGCCATGGGCAGGGCAGGGCAGGGCGTGGCCAGGACATTGGCGAGGGAGGCCGGGCATGGCGCCCCTACTGCTCCGCGGTGGCCCCAGACCCAAGCATGCCCTCGGTGCTCAGCCCAAATTCTGCCCTCTTGGCTGGGCCAGCACCCCAATGCCACTCTGCTGACCCCCTGTGGCAGCCTTGGGAAGTCCTAGCCTCAAGCACGCCTGGCGGCTCTGAGTGGCCCAGCCTGGTGAGAGGCCACCTCTCACTCAGAGTCCTCGTCCAAGCCCTGACCAATGCCCCACATTCTTACAACCCTGGGAATCACCTCAAGGGGGCTGAGACCACCACCCCCTCCAACACACACACTCAGAGAAGTGTAGGTGAGCTACATCCTGGTAGGTGGCCCTAAGCAATCTGAGCCTGGGATTAAGCAAGCTCTGCACACTGGCCTGGTGGTGACCCTAGGAGTGGCCCCACTTACAGCCTCCTAACAGCAGCCCCCTTCATGGCCATCTCCCACTTCACCCATGAGTCTGTCTCCCACCCCTCTGGCCCCTCCTCACTGACCCTGACCAAACTGGAGGGACCCTAACTATGCCTGACTGGAGGCTCAGCTGTGCCTGCCATGGGCCAGCTGCACCCATGTCCATTTGAATTATATTCACATACAATCAACACACATACACACACACATACATATGCATCAGATGCATGTATACACACAAACACATGCCCCATACACGTGCACGCAACACTCTCCCATACAACCACTTGATACACATGCACTTCACACACACACACACACACACACACCAACCTGTAAAGTAGATCTCACCCCACCGGGAGCCAAGCACACGCACAGGATGTGTCCCCAGGCAGGTCTCCCACACAGCTTTCCAGGGAAGGGGAAGGGCCTCAATGCCCACTGACTTACTGGGGTTCCCCCTCCCAGAACAGACCACGCTGGCCTCTTCTGGACACAGGACCCAGCAGCCCAACCCGAGAGTGACAACCATCCCAGGCCATCAGCAATCCACCCAACACACCAGCCAGTCATGACCTGCCCCTGGAGCCACCTGGAGCTCGGGCTCAGAGACCGCAGGACACAGAGAGCGGGCAGTTTGGAGGCACCACAGCATCCACAAAAGCCCTTCTGTCTCAAGTGTGCACCCCCCCACCCCATCCCTGAAGATGAGCCCTTGCACTGGACACTCATAGCAAGCAGACAGAGCAAGGGCCATTGGACATGGGGCCAGGTGACCCCGGGGAGCCCACAGCCTACCCTGGACCCCACCTCCAGTGTCCTGGGAGGACAAAAGGTACCTTTAGAGTCCAGCTGGTCAGGCCTGCAGGCCTGGCAGTAGCAGCACCTGCATGCCCCTGGTGGCACAGCTGCCACTTCAGACCTACCGGCCTCGGGTCACAGGCCCTTCACCGCTCCTGATGCTGCTGGTGGCTGGAGGGCGGGCAAAGCCCAGGGAAGGGCTATGGGCTCTAAGAGAACATTCTGGGTCTCCCCCTCTACCCCCCTTGGGAGATGCCTGTGGATTCTCTGCTCTACTCCGCAGGCTCCCCTACAGCAGCAGATAGACCCGGGTCCTACTGCCCTCAGATGCCCATCACAGCTGTGTGTCCAGGGGTGGGGTGCGGGGGTGCAGGGAGGGTGGGCTGGGACTCACTAGCGTGCTTGTCAGCCAGGGCGATGAGCGTGCTGGAGATGTCCCTGCGTCGGTAGAAGCACACCACCTTGGCCTCCACGTTCCCGTTGGCCGTCTGCAACATCAAGGCGGGAGCACACGTGGGCCTGCGCACCCTGACCACCACCATCCTCCTTCCCGACTCGCCAACTCGTGACCAGGGCAGCAGCCCACAGGGCCCAGCAGTGGACCTGGGTGCCCAGCCAGGCTTCTCCCCCAGACTTGCTCCAAGTGGCTGCTGTGGACACCTGGACCGGTCCGAGGTCAGCTGACCAGGGGCCGAGCTGGGGAGTCACGGCTGAGGGGTGCTGAGCTTCTTCGGTCTGGGGGGATGGGAAGGGTAGTGGTTACCCTGCATGGGGAATGCAATAAATGCCGGTGAACTTTATACTGTAAAATGGTTAAAAAAGCAAATGTTTGACCCATGAGTGTTTTTATTTAGAAAAGTCCCTCCACGTGACGGTGGGGCTTCAAGCAGACCAACCACACAGCTCGTAGGCACAGGGTGCGGAACTTGACTTTCAGGTGCTGGCACATCGGGGCGGGGTGGGGAAACAAGAGGTAACGCCAGTGTTTAGAGACGCCCTGGCTTAAGTAACTTTGGAGAGAAGTTTGTTTTTAAATTAAGATGCTGTTGTGAGGTACCATCAGGGCAGTTCTGATTCACAGTGGCCCCCACTGCCCGGTCCTGCACCCCCGTCACAGCCACTGTGTCAACCGGCTCTTCCAGGGCCTTTCTCTTTTCGCTGCCCGTCCACTTTACCAAGCATGATGTCCTTCTCCAGGGACAGGTCTCTCCCGACCACGTGCCTACAGTACGTGAGACAAAGGGTCGCCATCCTTGCCTCTAAGGAGCACTTCTTCCGAGACAGATCCATTTCTTTAAAATCATTTTATTGGGGCTCATACAACTCTTATCACAATCCATGCACACATCAACTGTGTAAAGCACATTGGTGCATTCGCTGCCCTCATCATTCTCAATACATTTTCTCTCCACCTAAGCCCTGGGCATCAGCTCCTCATTTTTCCCCCTCCCTCCCCCCTCAGAAACCCTTGATAATTTATAAATTATTATTTGTCAAATCTTACACTGTCCAACGTCTCCCTTCGTCCACTTTTCTGTTGTCCGTCCCCCAGGGAGGAGATTATATGAAGACCCTTGTAATCGGTTCCCCCTTTCCACCCCACCCTCTCAGTATCGCCAATCTCAGCACTGGTCCTGAAGGGATCATCTGTCCTGGATTCCCTGTGTTTCCAATTCCTATCTGTATCAGTGTACATCCTCTGGTCTAGCCAGATTTGTAAGGTAGAATTGGGAATCATGATAGTATAGAGGTGGGGGAGAGGGGGGAAGCATTTAGGAATTCAGGAACTAGAGGAAAGTTGTATGTTTCATCGTTGCTACACTGCACCCTGACTGGCTCGTCTCCTCCCTGAGACCTTTCTGAAAGGGGATGTCCAGTTGCTCACAGATGCCGAGACAAATCCACTTGTGCTTTCAGCAGTGCATGGTCCTTCCAGCATTCTTCTCCCGCGCCGCTCACATGCATCGGTGCTTCTTCAGTCTTCTTTACGTAACGTGCAGCGCTCGCACGCACACAAGGTGACTGCAAAGACCGTGGCTGGGAATCTCCAATTGCTCTCTCCGCCCTTCAGTACTCTAAAGGCCTGTGCAGCGGGTTTACCCAAGTGCAGCATGATTTGATCTCTTGACTGCTGCTTCCACAAGCTGCTTCCACAAGCCTTAATTATGAATCCAAGCGAAACAAGCCCTTGCCTTCCACCTGGTCTCTGCAACGCTGTTATCGCTTGATCTAGAGGCGAGGACTTTGGCTGAAGGCTGCGGTCTTGGATCGTCATCAGCAAGGGCTTCAAGCCCTCCTGCTTTCAACAAACAGGTCGTGCCATCCACATCTCTCGGGTTGTGACTAAGCCGTCCTCCAGTCCTTCCCTGGCACACACTCTCTTGCCTTGTTCTGTTTGGAAGACTGTCCACGGGCAGGTTCCGCAGGATCAGGGCAAAGGGTGTGGGATTTCCATTCTCCGGCTGTCCTCTGAAATTTCCTGTTCGGTTCTTTGATCATTTCTTTCCATGTGCAAGTTTTTCCAGAGCAAGTTTCAGAGTCTCTTCTGACATCCACTTTGGGGTCTTCTTTCTTACGCATCTTCTCGTGGCTCCGCAGACCCCTGTCTCTCGCGTCCAACAAGTCAAGCGGTCTTGAGAGGCTCTCCAGGCCAGGTGCGAGGACCTGGGAGGTGTTCTGGCTGTTGCGGGCTGGCTTTCCTTTTTCTCCAACTCCAGCAACACAATAGGGGGTCTGGTCCCCAGTCAGGCCCTGGCCTCCTTTGGGGTTCATGCAATTCTTAGTAATTCCAGGGTTTCCATTCCCATTTCCCCGGGCTATCTGGTGTCCTGCAGGAGGGTGAGGCGCTTCATCAGGCACTCCCTTCTCCACAGCAGGAATGCGTGCCAGAGGCACAATGGATTTTGCTGTTCCAAAAATCTCACAACAAACTGCGAGACTGAGCGCCCAACACGAGAGACCGTGAGGATGCACGATTCTTTAGAAACCGAAGGGGTCAAAGGCAGCTGGGCTCCAGTCCAGTATCCCAACAGCTGCCCGTGAAGATAACTTCTGCGCGCCTCCTAGTCAGGCAGGTGGAAGTGTGAGTTTGCTGTCCATCAGGAAACGTCGGTTTCAGGTCACAGAGCACCTAGTGCAGAACGTTATAGGACGTTCGCTGTGCCCAGAGCAGTGGCGTCCACGCACGCAGCCAGGCCACAGCAACGGCCCCGGGCTCAGTCACCGCATCCCGGGTCCACTTCACTACTGCCTGCATTGCCTGCGGGTTCTGGAGTGACTGCTGGTGCCGGGCAGCCTCCTCGAGCGCAGGTCTGGCCCTTCTCCGGAGACGTGTCCTTCTGAGGGTTCCTTCTGAGGGGCGCCCAAGATTCAGCAAGGTCTCTCACAATGAGCAGCAGCAGAGACCACCTGGCCCCTAGCAGACACACAGCTGCCACCTCTGGAGGGCCCCTTCACCTGTACACACCTGGGGGTGGGGGTGGGGGTGCTTCACTTCCGCATCAGAACCTGCCACACCTTCTGGGCAGCAGGACCTCTATTTGGTTGGTTCCTGACCAGCAGCAAGCCTCAGACCCGTCCCAGGTTCTCAAGGTGTGTGGTTTCACGATAACTCTGGCCCCATGCTGCAGGTGCCAGGTGTGGCTGGACCCTTCTTACCTGAACCCTGGGCCACTACGTTGAGGGCCCTATTCCAGCCACCACTGTGGCACAGGGCTGCCAGTGCCAGACTGCAGAATGGTGTGGCGGAGCCTTGGGGACCACCTCACGGAGCCTGCACTGCCCTGAGATGGGCCTGACCCAGCTCCTTGACATTTCTACACGGCCTTGCCAACCCCACCCCTCTTCCCTTAGGTCCTGCCGCTTCCTCTCTGCAGCATGCACTTCTGAGAGACTGACTCCTGGGAGGCCTGGGGACAGCTGCCTCCCTGCTGTCTCTTCCTGCCCTGCCTGGGGCCCTCGGCACAGGCCCACTCAGGATGACAGGGCTGGAAGGGGGTCTCTGAGTGAAACCCTCAGGGTCTGTGTTCTGAACGGGGCGGGGGCGGGGCTGGCAGAGCAGAACATCCATTCCCAGCTGCCCCCATCCCTCGTCCCCCTCCCCCTCCACACACGGCTCAATTCAACCCTTTAGGTAATCATTACATTGTGAACCGTTCATGATAAGCTAAGTTTACCTAGGCCAGTAGTGCCAGGGAGCAGACCCTCAGAAAAACAGCCCCCAAATGTGGCCCAAGAGGCTTTCTCAACAATGAAGTTTATTTTTAAAGCTGATTTGGAATCTCACAAGTTGTGCAGAGAGGTCCCACACGAGCAAGGAACAGCAGGCATGGCTGCTGCGAGTCTGTGCCAAGACCAGATGCCCTCTGTCAGGGTCCCACACAGGAAGGTTACCCGGACACCCTGTGTCACCATGCCTCCCTGTGTTTCATGACCTTTGATGGGCCTGGGCTTGGGAAAGACACAGCTCATACCATGGGGCAGGCCTTGGTGCCAGCGGAGGTCCAGCGTGTCGGCTTCTCCAGGATAATGCCAGCCCCATCCACACTCCGCCCAGGCAGAGATGCCCCGCACGGTCGAGGGAAGAGAGTCTTCTGCACCAGAGATCAGTGCTGCCCATTTATTTTCTTGGCCACGTTCTTCTCCCGTCCCATGGACTGGCCAGGGGTTATTCCTATTTTGGGTTACAAGCCACGTGTGCTTTGTCTGTCTGGCTGCGTCCATCGCCCCATCCTTGGACACAGCCCCTCATGGTGGGGGCACAAGCAGTGTCCATTTCAAATTCAAGGTTTATTTCATCCGAGTAGTCTGTGCACAGCATGAAACGCCACGAGGGACGTGAAAGTCTTCTTCCTGGCAGCATGGTGCCAGCGGGGGCCGGCTTTCCCGCCCCTGAACCTCCATCACCCACACCGTGCTGCAGAGCTCGCTCCAGCCACGCCCTGCGGCACCGCCGTCTTGACTGGTGAGCTTGTGAGACGGCCTTCCATGTACAGCTCTGTGCCAGGCCAGCATGGCCTTCTCTTCCTCCAGCCAGTTTGTCTACGATTTGGTCCCCGATGCTTCCTCGGGGCAAGCTGGCGTCACTGACTCTGTTCAGGCCATGGTCCCTGGATCCGGGCCCCTCCAACCCGCTGGCTTCACCGTCTTTTTGTAGGGTGCCCCTCCACCAGCACCCCAAGAAAAAGGCTCTTAAAGCCACACCCAGCTGAGGGCATCCAGCTGGGCATCCGAGCGTGGGTGGGAAATCACTTTTGCACAATTTCAATGCAAGGACTTCCCAAACTTGCTGAAAACTCACCTGGAGCTTGGGTCCTTTCTCAGTCTCGAAACCACTGACAGGGTTTTCCTGAGACTCAAAATGAACAGTGTGTCCACTCTGAAATGCTCTTGAGCCTCCAGTGAGTCCCCTCCCTACTGACTTCTGTCCCATGCGGCGACAGCGTCTCTACCCCCCCTCCTGGAGCGGTTCTCAGCCTTATCCTTTCCCCATCCTGTCTTCTATTTCTACTACCTCCTTTTCTCAAGGGACACCCCCTCAGTGTCCTGCCCTTTGGTTGGGGTCTGCACCTTCTTTTTCCTGAGTCTCTGTGTTTAAAGCCCGACACACACACACACACACACACACACACACACACGGCTCCTGGCAGCTTTGATAAGCTGAGCACATGTGGTGGTGGTACTCGCTGGACAAGAGGTAGCCAATCTACATTCTACTGGGACCGTCCACCACCCCCAACCCCAGTGCCTGCGGCCTAGCCCTCCGTAGAGGGAGCCCCAATGCCTTCCTGGGGGTCTGAGGGCTGAAGGGGCAGTGAGTGCTGACGGCCATGAGGGGAGGAACCCCAGGACAGACCCTTCTCAGCCTCACCTGGTGCTCTGAGCCAGGTGCCTCTCTGGGTCCTCAAGGAATGAGGAGGCTCCTTAGGGGAGGGTTGGGCCTGATCCCACAAGACTCAGGAGCCTCCTTGTGCCCTGCCCACCTACCCCCCACCCCCTCTGCCAGTGGTGACAGGCCCCCTTTCCCACAGCCCACACAGCTCTGCCTCCTCCTCCAGAGCCTCAGCTGCATCGAACCCAGGGGGGCAGTGTGTCCCCGTCTCCCCCCTACCCCCCACCCAGCAGGCAGCCTAACGCAGCATCCAGTGACCTGGCTCTGGCCAGCTGAGGGACGTTTGGCCCTGCTCCTTGTCACCTGGTCAGAGCTGAGGCCAGAGCAGAGGGCCCTTGGCAGCAGCAGATGAGGGGACACATGGAAGCCATATATCTCCAGCCCCACCCTGAGGTCAGCCATTGGGTTGCACTGTGGGCAGCCACGGGGTCAGAGCCCTCCGGGATGCCTGTCCCCTCTGCCATATTCCCACCAAGACTGCCCAGAGCAGAGGCTGACACAGCACCCCACCCTGCAGCCACTCTCGGCTGTCTGGTCCAAGAACCCAGTCACCCATCCAATGGGGTCCCTGGGAAGAACTCTCCTCCCCCTAGGGGCCCGGCACCCACCCATGGTTCAAGGCACTCCCGGAGGGAGGCTCCAGGGAGGGGCCCAGGTCCAGGTAGGCAGCACTGGCTGAAGACCCCTTGACTGAGCAGACCAGTACCAGGCAGACGTGCCCGCACACCCTGCCCTGAGGGGGGAGGGGGAATACCTTGTTGAGCTCCTCGATCCTCCGGATCAGGTACGGATTGCTGGAGGAGTTCTCAAAGTAGACGTAGTCTGCAGAGTCACAGAGAGGGAGGGTGGGCATCAGCACAGCACCAGAGCCCTGGACCTGGCCGAGGGAGCCGCTGTGTGAGGTCGGGGACACTTGGTCTGCGCCGCCCCCCACCTCCTGTGTTCTCACACCAGCCATCCCCAAGGTTGCCCCCCCCCAGCACAGCACCCTCCACAGACGTGAAGGCCCCACACTTGGGAGGAGAGTATGCAGGTCTCGCAGTGAGGAGGCCCAGATGCAGGGTATGCCAGGATCAGGGACATGTCTGGGGTCAGAGCAAGCCAGGGTCACCAGGACCATGGAAGTGTCTCCCTCCTGCAGTCCGCCCACTCCTGGAGTACCTGTACCCCAAGTTTCCGGTGCAACACCAAGGGCACGGACGGGTCAGACACCCAGCCCCACTCCCACCCTGTAAGCCCGAAAGGCTGTAACTGCAGCAGCACACGGCACCAAGGGCAGAGCGGAGAGGACGGTGGGCGAGACGTAGGGCTCAGAACACGGGGACCAGCAGGCTAAAACAGCCACTTCACACGGGTCTCAAGCTAACCTTTCACATTAAGACTCCAGAATACGAGCAAATTAAACAAATTACTGGTAATTGTCCCAAACAACAGACAACCCAAGTGTCCCCCAGGTGGGACGTGGATATACAAAGCAGGTGGTCCATCTGCCAGCAAGACTCCACGCAGCCATGGGCATGCACTAGGGGCATGGCCACCTCCCAGATGGAGTCAGGAGGCAGCAGCCATAGAAACAGAGGCGTAGGCACTCCACACGAAACCCAGGTTTTCTGGCAAAGGAAGCCAGTGGGGCAGGAACGGCTGGGTGTGCAAGGGGCAGGGGACAACTGGCTGCCCTATTACCACGAGGCAGGGGCAGGAAGGCCTTCACACCCCCAACAGGGAGTCCCCACCAGCTGTTACCTCCTATGATAAGTGGCCGTGGAGGGGCCGTGTCTGGCCTCTGGCTGCCCCATTACCACCAGGCAGGGACAGGCAGGCCTCCGCGCTCCAGCCTTGTCCACCTGCCCTGACGCCAACCGTCCCTACCACGCCACTCCCGGTTTCAGCGGGCTCCCTCATTCATGGCAACGGCCACAGCACTCACGGACAGCACCCACCAGGCAGGGGGCTTGCTAGGAAAATGCACAGGTCACCACCAGTCAGGTCGGCTCACAGTAAGGACAAGTCAGGAGTCTGCGGCCAGCAGCTGAGTTAGTCCTCAGGCTCTCGGCCGCGTGGTCCCTAGGTCTTTGCCCCCATGTGCCAGGAGGCCAGCCTGCCTGTAGCTCTGACCCACAGTTTGCAGTCTTGGGCCAGATGAGAAGGTGTGCCCCCGCATCTGTGTCTGGACCACAGGAGGCTCCCCCAACAGGCTCTTCCGAGGTTCTCCCTCGGAGTTCCTCTCCCTGCTGGTCTTGACAGCTGGGGGTGGGGGTGGCCAGAAGTCCCTCTATTAGTGTTGCTCGTGCTCCGTGTGCAGAGGCCCCCATCAATTGGGGGGGGGGGGGCGGGCTGCAGAGACCGGAGTGGAAGAGCCACAGGAGGACATTTCACTCCACCAGGGTTGAGGGGCAGCCTGTTCTGGATCTGGTCTGATGGGGATTTCAGGGTGTGAGGTTTTGAGCAGACTTTAAAAAGGATCAATGGAAAAAGAAACCAAATCATAAAAGAGCAGAGACCAATGAAAGGGAAAAGACACAAACATTAAAAATCCAAACACTGGTCATTAAAAGGAGCAATAAATTTCCAGCCAGACCAATAAGGAAAGGAGACCTGGCAAACAGCAGATGGGCAACAATGGAGGGCACACCGCTAGGAAGCCGGGGCAGCCCAACACCCATGCATTCAACAAGGAGCAAGCTACGGGCACACAGGGACGGGGAAAGCACACAAAGCCACCCACGAGACACACTTCACCCACGGTGGGGAGCCTTCCGAGGAGACGCTGCAGGTCCAACAGCTCTGTCACGGAAGTCGACCCAAGACTTAAAGAAGAACAAAGTCTACAGCACCTCTTCCAAGAGAGAGGTGGAGGGTGAGGGAAGCAGGGAGCGGGCAGAGTGGATACAACAAATCCTTTATTCTCTTACACTAAGAAACCTGGCAGAAAAAAAAAAAAAAAAAAAAGAAACCTGGCAGACTGGGTTTCTGGGGTGGAGGGAGGCCTTCACTCATGTGAGTTGGAGGTAAGTCTCAGTCACATTCTCATAATCAATATTGTCCCCTGCTATGTCCTCCCAAAATAGTGCTACCTCAAAGTAACCTCTTACAAGCACATGGCTGACTGCATCTAGCTGGCAGCTTTAACTAGAGGCAGACATGTGCTATTGCTCTCTAAACTCCCCTTACCTGCCCTGGCACTGGTGCTAGGTCCCTCCTCCAGTGTGCTCAGGGACCTTTAGGGCTAGGATACAGCCCACTTTGTTACATATATGGTTGCCTGTACTTAGGGGGTTTGCACGCCCCTAGAGTATATAAGCCTCTGTTGAAAATACATTCTCTCTCTGTGTGTGTGGACCCGGCTTGCAAGTCTTCTCTTGTCTGATGTCTCGTTAATTTACCCATTACACAACCGCCCCTTGGACCCATTTGATTGTGAGGGCTGGTACCCCACAGGAGGGGGTACCCCGGAGCTCCATAAGGCCGCTATTACCGGAACACCCACCCCAAAGCCATCCCAGGAGTCCTCTGCCCTTCACAGGCTTGTTGCTGGTGTGCGATGCCATCAAGCCAGCAACCTGTGCACAGACGAATGTGAGACGGAAGTGGCCCCTGCTCGCCCAGTGCCATCGTCAGGGTGGCCAGCACGTCGACTCCCCGCTGTGGCAGCTGCAGCCACCCAGCCACCCATTCGAGTGGGCCCACTGCCAAACTACAACTGTCGTTTCTGATGTCTTCCGGGTCCTGAGCAACATGCTGGTTGTACTTCTTTTCTCCCAAGATGGACTTGTTTATACAACATTCAGCATTCTTCTCACCACCCTCGTGTGAACCTATCGATTCTTCTCCAGTGTCTTTTTTCTACTGCTCAGTGTGCACATGCTTGGGTCAGATGCACAGCCAGTCGCTCAAGTGACAGCTCTGCTCTCAAAACCTTTCAAAAAGGATTTTTGTGGCAGATTTGCCCAATGCAACGTTGTCTGATCCTTGAATGCTGCTTCCAGGGGCCTTGGCTGTTGGTCCAAGGGGGCTGAAACCCCTACCTAGTGCTGGTGATCAGTCCAGCGGTAAGGACTTTCGCGTGCTTCGCCTTCGGGGATAACGCATACTGAAAGATCCTGAGCTTAAGATGCAAACCTGCACAAAACGTTAGCCGGTTGAAGCCAGCGCGCACAGCAAGAATGAAAGCGAAATGCACTGCCTGCGAGACAAGACTTCGGAAACTGCACACTCCCCAGAGTAGACACCTTACCTTCCTCCCTCAGAAAGGGGGAAAACCACAAAACCTAACCAAACCCACTGCCACTGAGTCTGTTTCGACTCACAGCAACCTATAAGACAGAGTAGAGCTACCCTGCAGGTTGCTGAGACTGTAACTCTTCACGGGAGTAGAAAGCCTGGTCTTTCTCCCGAGATGTGGCTGGTGGATTCAGAATGCTGACCAGGGCTCCCCAACCTGAGGAAAAACATCTGTAAAACCTACAGCTAACACACACGCAACGTGGTAGTAGACCCACACTTTTCCTGAGGTCACCACTGCCACCCTCACACCAGAAGCCCTGGCCAATGCAACAAGAAGGGGAAACTCCGTGTACAGTGTGCAGGCCGGACGGGAAGAAACCCAATTCACTTTCTGCAGATGACTCATTATCCGCCTAAGTCCCCACAGGGCATACAAAACGGCATGAAAAGTAGTCAGTGACGAGTGTAGCAAGTTCACAGGATACAGAGGTCAACACAGAGACTGCATGCTGAAATACTGCCAATGCACGCATGGGAACTCTGGTGACACAGTGGCTGGGGACTTGGCTGCCAACAAAAGGGCACCAGTTGCACCCACCACCACCCGCCCTGGGGGGCATAGATGAGGCAGCCTTCTTCTGCAAAGGTGCACAGGCTTGGGCACACGAGGGCGCTGCGCTGCTCTGTGCTAACCAGGCCACCGCGGCAGATGCAAGCCAGCAGCAAGGGGCTTGGAATGACCACGTGGAAAAATGAAACTTTAAACAGTAGAACTTACACGAGCACCCAGAAATGTAAAATACTGAGACAGAAACCTAATGTGGACTTAAAAGGTAGTGGAATTTTCCTGAGAACTGTTTAAAGTCCTCTCCTACATACTGAGAACCACAAAACACTGCTGGGAAAGACAAGGAAGAGGGCCACAAACAGTGATATGTGGAATGTTCATGGACTCAAGCACAGGCTGCAAAACTTCTCCTGTAAAGGACCAGACAACAAACATTTTAGGTTCTATGGGCTGTGGTTAAATCAAGGATACAATGTAGGGAGTGATATAAGATGACAAATACCCACAAATGTTTAATAACGAAATTAAAAACAAAATAACAATTGAGTCCAACTTTCTACAATAAAGGTGAGCAGTATATTCATGAGTTCTTTTAGGGTCTCAACACCCCAACAGCTACACCTAGTGGCCAGGACTCCCAACCCACTACAGAACCACCTGATCAACCACACACACACACACACACACACACACACACACACACACACACACACACACACACACACTTATAGCTCCTATGAAGAGACAAACCCAAAAGACCTTACTGATGAAGACAAGACAATGGAACCACCACAAAAGGGATTCACAAGAATGATTCTCAGGTATTTTCTATGGATGGATAAAAGATCAAGAGAGATACAAGGGGGCAAGAAGAAATCAGAAAGGAAAAAAACCCCAACAAATAAAACCCCTAGAGAATACGAAAAAAAGCACTAAAAGATCAATATGAAAAATGAGAAAATACAAAAATAGTGAACAGAAATCCGGAAGATGAAGACTAAGATATTAGAAAGAGACAATATTTGGGAAGAGAAGCAGAAGTGAGGAAGCGCAAGGCTGACTTAGGAAGCTTGAAGGCAGTTCTCTCAATACTAAACTACGAGTTTATGAGCTATAAAAAGACAAAGACAATCTGAAGAACTGTGTGGGAAATTATTAAGAGGAATAACACATGATAGGAATTCCAGAACAGGAAGAAACAAACAAAAAGCACAGAGGAAACTGTCCAGGAGCTGATGGAAACGTTCCCAAACATGAAAGATGAGAAAATAACCACACGAGAAAGAAGCTAATACGTGGAGAGCAAACGTTTTGAGAAGGATGAGGGTAACAAACGTACAAATGTGCTTTACACAATTGATGCATGTATGGGTTGTGATAAAGAGTTGTATGAGCCCCCAATAAAACGATTTTTTTAAAAAGGAAGAAAGAAGCTAAAAGGTTCGATGCCAAAACAAAGCCATGACCTATCATAATCAAGCTATACAAAATTGAGGACAAGAAAAAAATCCTGAGACCAGTGGAAACATCCATTCCTGATAAGGCAGACTTCAGGGCACACTCACCACGAGACACAGACAAACTACGCAAAGAAAGGGTCAACTGGACAGCAAGAGACGGAGCTAGAATAATACCTGTGCCCCCAATGAAAGACTTTCAACACAGATCTGAAGAGAAACAGACCACACTACGAGACTAGAATGAGCCTCCAACACACCGCTGGCCAGGAAGACAGAACCAGAAAGAAACCCATCAATCAATCAGCTTGGCCTCTTCTTCTGACATACAGAGAACATGGTACCCACCAAGAGCAGAACCTACATTCTTTCCAGTGTACATATATAATTATCTTGAAGAGTGCATGGTAAGCCACAGAGCACAGTCAGAAAAGCATGCCTTAATACATTTTAAAACTTCAATATATTACAAACTATCCCCTCAGATCACAAAAGTATAAAATTAGAAATCAATGATAGAAATCAAAGACCAAGTTTGGGGAAGAGGGTGGAATCAGACACATGGGCATTGAATACCCTGCTTAAAAACTACTAGGTAATTGAAGAAATGAGGAACGAATTTGTAAAAATCCTTGAAACAAATGAGAATGAAAATAAAATATACCAACACCAGGGAATAAAAGCAAAAATATAAAGATTAGAGCAAAAATAAATGAATCAAAAAAGCAATAGAAAGAATCAGCAAGACAAAAGTTGTTTCTTTGAAAGGAATCAAGAAACATACCATTTACAATAGCCACACAAAGACAAAATATTTAGGGGGGGGGGAACCTAACCACAGAAACAAAAGACTTGTAAAAATAAAAAGATTATACTGTGCTCATGGATAGGAGAACATAGCATGATGACAATGTCAATACTACACCCAAAGTAATCTGTAAATCTGATGTAATTCCGATCCAGATCCCAGCATCGTTCTTTAAAGAGATGGAAAAATGAATCACCAGTTTTATATGGAAAGGCAAGAGACCCAAGAGAAGCACTACCGAAAAAGAACAAATGAGGCGGCATTTCACTTCCCAGTCTCAGAATTTACGGCACAGTCATGGTGGTCAAGGCAGGTTAGCGCTGGGACGGTGCTAGATAAGCAGACTAATGAAGCAAAATAAATCTATCAACAGACAGCTGTTTTTTGGCAAAGGATCAAAGCACATTAAGAGGAGGAGAGTCTTCAAAAAATGGTGCTGGCAAAACTGGATCTCCATTTGTAGAAGAATGAATCAAGACCCTTACCTGACTCCATATACAAAAACAAATTCAAGATGGATTAAAGATCTAAACGTGAACCCTCCAACCATAAAGACCATCAATGAAGAAAACAGGAACGAACTTAAGGGAACTATTAAGCACAATGAAAAACACACATACAGCAGAAGACAGAGCAGATGACTAATTTTTAGGACCTCATAAATTTAGAAACATTATGTACATCAAAAGATGTCACCATGAACCAGTCGGGGGGGATGTAGCAACGATGAAAAATACAACCTTCCTCTAGTTCCTAAATGTTTCCTCCCCGCTCCCACTATCATGATACGAATTCTACCTTGCAAGTCTGACTAGACCAGAGCATGTACACTGGTACAGATAGGAACTGGAAACACAGGGAATCCAGGGCAGATGATCCCTTTAGGACCAGTGGTGTGGGTAGCGATACTGGGAGGGTAGAGGGAGAGTGGGTTGGAAAGAGGGAACCGATTACAAGGAAGTATATGTGACCTCCTCCCTGGGGGACACACAACCGAAAAGTGGGTGAAGGGAGATGTCGGACAGGGCAAAATATGACAAAATAATAATTTATAAATTATCAAGGGCTCATGAGGGAGGGGAGAGGGTGGAGCGGGGAGGGAGGGGAAAAATGAGGACCTAATGCTGGGGGCTTACGTGGAGAGGAAATGTTCTGAGAATGATGAGGGCAATGAATGTACAAATGCGCTTTACAACATGGATGTATGTATGGATTGTGATAAGAGTTGTAGGAACCCCTAATAAAATGATTAAAAACAAAACAAAACAAAGATGTCACCAACAGCAAGAAGAGAGTTCCCACAGAGATGAACTTTTGGGGGGAGGGGGCCAAAAACATATCAAACAAAAGACTAATCTCCAAAATCCATATTGTTGTTGTTCGGTGTCAGTGAGCCAGTGTTAACTCACAGTGACCCTCAGCACACAGAACCAACACTGACCAGTGCTCACAACTGTCCCATGACTGAGCCCGCGGCTGCAGCTACTGTCTCAAGCCACCTCGTCCATGGCCTTCCCTTCTTCCTGCGCCTCCACTTTACCAAGCACGCTGTCCTTGCCCATGGACTGGTCTCTCCGGACCACGTGTCCAAAGTTCGTAAGACAAACGAAGTCTTGCCATCCTTGCCTCGAAGGTGCACTTTGCCGCACATCTTCCAACACATACCCGCTTGTCTCTTGGCAACCCATGGTACTTCCAACAGTCTTCTCCAGCACAATTCACACGCATCGATTCTTCTTCCGTCTTCCATATTCAACATCCGACTTCACAGGCGTGTGAGCAATGGAAAATGCCATGGCTTGCGTCAGGTGCACCTTAGTCCTCAAAGTGACATCCTTCCTCTTCAATACGCTAAAGTGGTCTTGTGCAGCAGATGGACCTAATGCAAAAATCTCTTGATCTCTTACATGCTAAATCTGTAGAATACTTTCACACCTTAATAAGAAAAAGACAAATAACCCAATTAAAAACCGGGCAGAGGGCATTACCAAAGAAGACATTCAGGCAGCCAGCAAACAGAAGAAATGCTTACTATAACTAGCCATCAAGTGACGTACATCCAGACAATGATGACTGACAGCAAATTTCAAAATGCCAAAGACAACGAATGCTGGCGGGAGTACGCACTGCTGGGGGTGCTGTGACACAGCACAGTGCTTTCTCCAACAACTGGGGACGGAGACACGGTAGGGACCAGCCTCAGGACTAGTTGGTATGAGTCCAGTAGAACTAAAGAACGGAGCGTGATCAGACAGACGCACACCCAGGTCCACCACAGAAGCTGGCACAACCTAAATACCCACTAGTGGGCCATCAGATAAACCAGCATCGGTGCGACACACAGTGGAATATTAAGCACTGCTAGACAGTAACGATGAAGCATAGACACATTTGGAGGGCAACAGATGAGTGAGGTTGGCCAAGCACTAAAGGACAGACATTAGGAGACGACTGTTTTTGGCTTTTTAAGATAAAGGTTTTCCTATCAAAAGGCCTGGCCTCTGATGGTTTCCTGGAGTGGGAGAGACAAGGACAGAGAAGCACCAGGCTAGGGGTCAGCAGGTGTGGACTTGGGTGAAGACCCTCTACCAGAGTCAATTCTTACCCATAGTGCCCAGGTAGGGCAGAGCAGAATGGCTCCCTGTGGGTTTCCCAGACTCTAAATCTTTGCGAGAGCAGAAAGCCTCATCTTTCTCCCACGGAGCAGCTGGTGGATCAAACTGCTGACCCTGCAGTAACCAGCCCAATGTAGAAGCTCGCCCACTCCGCCCCCAGGGCTCCTAAACCTGGAGGAAGGGGAAGATGATGGCACAGGAGAGGAAGGGGGAGTGGAGGGGGCGGGCAACCAGGCAAGCCCTTGGGAGGTTTGATAAATTGTTTAAGCTATTGACTGTAAAAGTGGTGATCTGATCATGTAAATCCCCACCTAATCCACAATCAAAAGTTAGAAGAAAAGTCTTTCAGAAAACAAAGCTAGTGTTTCTTATTATCAGAGCCCATTGTGAATGTTCAGCTGTCAATGCTGATGAACGTACACCTTTCAATCTTCCCTCAGGTAAGGGCTGGCAGACACCGGTCTCATCCCCAGGACCTCACTGAGGATAAAGAAGCAGGGAAGTATCGCCTCAGCAAGTCTGGGCTGCTGACGCCGTGCACAGTCCACGGCTTGGCCTCTGACCTGTCCCTGGGAACTGACCTCTGAGCCTGATAGGCATTTCTTTATCTTGGAGCCTTGGGACCTGCCAGTCTCTGATGATGATGTGATTTATGGTGGGGACCTTGGGACTGGAGACCATGCTTGGTCACCCATGTGGTCAGCCACACCCGCTTGACAAACCCCCCGTAAAACTCTGGACACCAAGGTGCAGGGGTCGGAGAGCTGCCACACAGCGCTGCAGGCGGGAACCATGAAGCCACACAACATGGGGAAGGGCTCCTAGACCCCGCCACCTGACACACCTCTTCCCCCTTCAGATGTGAGTCTGTACTTGCTCACCGTCCTCAGGAGCGGTGGGCACAGGTGGCTTTCTGAGCCTCCGAAGGGCCTGTCCCGGGAACCTGCGTGCAGCCGCACATCGGAACAATGCCAAGCCCTCACAGTGACGGACGGCAGGGCAAGAGCAGGCGGTGAGATGAATTTTGAAATGTACAAACGTCCTAACGCCCCACCCCAACCCCCCAAAAAAGGGCTGCTGGCAGGGTGGGCTGAGTTCAGAAATATGCCTGCAGCAAATCGGGATGGCGATGGGCACCTTGGCCCTTGTGCTAACCTGTGGTAAGGTGAGCAGGTGGCACTGCTGATGATTCACAGGGAGAGTTGCATCAAAATGACTCACCACAGCGGAAGGGTGGCTTCAATAAAGGTACACAATGCCAGAAACAGTAATTTCGTCACTTGGTGTTCAGTAACGGTGGTTGAAGGTGGTTCTTCTCATTCCAGAAAAGTTTAATTTCCAGCCCCGGATCTAAAACCAGCTAAGCCATCACGCTACGTGGTAGAACAAGTCAGGCCATCCAGCTTCGGTCAAACTATCCAGAGTTCAGTTCAGTTCACGAGAGCACGTGCAGCCACGGCGGATGCTACCAAGTCAGTGACAGGAGGGGTTTGAAGCCTTTCCCACGGGTACCTGCTGTGAATCAATCATACAAGGTGCGGCCATAGGCTTTAAGCTCCTTTTGCTTTCTAAGTATTTTCCAGGCTCCCTGCATTTCATCGCCATCAGCGTGACACATTCTAGGGGCTCCACATCAGGTTGGGTTACTATTTCCCAGCCTTCCTAGAAATGTCCCCCATGGACTCTCCTAGAGGCTCCCTCTTGGAAACATCAAAACTCACCACCAGTGCTCCAGTGAAACAACCTAGCTGCATCGGGGACACCAGAGCCACTCACGGTCTTCCACTCGCCTTTCAGGTCGACAGTGGGTGTGGCTCCCAAGGGCCTGGACTCTTCTTGCAACTCTTCTCTGGAAGGCTGCTGCGACCCATTTCTTGGTTAGGCATGAATTCCCTCCCACGGGCAAACGGGTGCTTTGCCAGATTGATAAAGGGGTCATTAGAAAACGTAGACTGCAGTCCCGTTTCCGTTGCTGCAAACCTCCTAACCTTTCCAAGCGGTTACTTTCCTGGGTTGGGAACACTTTGAGGAGTTGTGACCGGGCAACAGCGACACACCTACTGCAATGCTTCAGCCGCCACGGTGTCCCTGGATAAAAACAACACGCTGCCATCTGCTCAGTGAGGTGACACGCAGCCCGCTGTCACTGACAGGGGCATGCAGGCCCCAACAACAGGACACACACGGTGCGCCCCCCTTACCCGAATTAGCGGCAGCAAGAACTCCAGACAGCACACCAGTGCTCAGTGGGGACGAGCTACGCTTGGGCAGGCACCCTCACTTACTGTGTGGGCCTCGGCCTGGGAAAAGACAGCTGAGGCTGGACTCTGGGCACTATGGAGCCTTGCTGTCCGGCAGGCTTCCCTGCTGAATGCTGGAGCCACAGGTGGAGGGACATGGGTACCCAGTAGCAGCAAGGCCAGGAGGGTGGGCCAGCAGCCCGCCCGTCACTCAGACCCATGCCCTCTGCCTCACCACCTGCACCCCATCTGAGGCCCCGTGAGACAGAGCCTGGCTGAGGGCCCTTTAAAGTCACCAAGCCCAAACCCAACACACTGTCACAGAGCTCACTACAACTGAGTGACCCAACGGGGCTGTCCAAGACCTTAAATCTTAACAGGAGCAGACAGCTCCTCTTTCTCCATGGGAGTGACTCGTGGGTTTGCGGCATGACCCGGGCTTGATGACTGTGTCTGCTGCTCCGAGCCCTCCCTCCACTGGCCTCCGCCGGGGGAGACTTCGCTGCCCAGCCCTGCGCGGTCCCAGGGTCAGACCATCGGGACCCATAGGGTTCTCACTGGCCGTTTTCTGCAAGTAGATCACCCTAGGCTCTCTCGGTCTGAAGGCTGCACTGAAACCTGTCGAGCACCAGAGCCTTGAAAGACAAGGGATGACCATGGCAGGGAACACTGACCAAGAACCGACCAGGTGCACCCCCGTGACACCTAAGGAAATCGGAATCCATGTGTCTGGGCACGACTCTCCCTTCCCACAAGCCACACAGAAACAGGCCATCCTCCTGTAAGGCGCCAACCCTGGTTCAGAAGACTAGCGCCAATTCTCCCCACTCATCTACCTACACTACCACTTCCATGCAAAATCACCCCAACTACCATTTCGATACAAACTCATCCACGCCACCATTTCAAATATAAAATCTGACTAGGTTCTTTCCATAGAAAAAAATGACTGAAGTTTCCATGGGAAAGGCAAAAAACCAGAAGAGCCTAATGGCTTCCAGCCGAGGCCCGTGAAACGCCGGGCTTCAGGACTTAACTGCAGACGGCAGGTTCCCACCTCGTGCCCTTCACCACCCACCAGGGCAGTGCAAAGATATGCTTCCACAGGCACAGTATGGTGGCCACAGGGGCCTGGTGGAGACCCGAGACAGGGGGCTCCTACTAGGTGCAGATCCCCCTGCAGCAGGCCTCGGCTGACACCCAAGAAGGTAAACTGAGGGCTCCACGCCTTGCTTCCCCGCCAGGCCTCTGTTCTGGTTTTTGAAGGTCTTACCAGATGCACGAGGGTCCATCAGAAAGTACTACCACAGACCACAGAAACCTGCATTACACAAGAATATCCAAGGAAGAGCCGTTCTCCTTCCACACAGCCTTCCATCTGGCTCTGTACCCTGAGGGTGGCGGTTCCAGGCTCTCCCCTGCCACCCCCTAGGGACTCAGCCTGCGCCCCATCGAACTGCTCTTTAAGTTCCAGGAACAAAGGAGGGTCTGAGGGGCAGGACCAGGGCTGGGGGTGGGCAGCGTTTCCAATCCTCACAGGATGGCCTCGCTGCCCTCAAAGCATGAGCAGGTGGCTTGTCACAGTGGAGAGTGCTGGGCACAGCGCCAATGGTCCCGTGCCCTCCTGAGGTGACTCTCTGCCTTCAATTCTGCATCAACAGGACCTTTCAGGAAGGTCTCTGGTGGGATGAGGCAGCTGCCAGTGATGGCAGACATGGGTTCAAACACATGCTGTGTTGGGCAGATCTGGGCATGCATGATAAACCTGGACTCACTCACAGAGAGAGACACACACACACACACACACACACAGAGAGATAGGCAGGAACAGAGACAAGGTGGGTTTCAGCAGCCCATGCCATGGGTACCACCGTCAGCCCATCACAGGCCCTGGAAGTGGGAGCCTACACACTGGTCAGAATCCCTGCAGGACCAATTCCCAGTGGCTCCCCTGGGCCCAGGGAGGGAGAGAGGGAGAGGGAGAGGGAGAGACAGAGAGAGGGAGAGAGAGAGAATGAGAAAGAGATGGGGCAGGTGTGTGCGTGTGCGCGTGTGTGCGTGCGTGCGAGAAAGATATAGGGTAGGTGTGTGATGTATGTGGGTTGGGGCAGAGAGCTAGAGATGGGGCAGGTGTGAATGTAAGATGAGTTAGTGTGTGTGAAACAGCTCAGGTAGGATGGAGTTCACGAGTGAGAGGGCAACGGGGCGAGTATGCATGTGTGAGAGTGAGTGTGCAGTGGGGCACCAGTGGTCAGAGATGGGTCACACAGGAGGACATGCAGGTGGAGTCCATTCCAACCTGCGGCAGGACAGCAGTCCTCAGGAGGGCCGGGACCCCTGCTCCCCCCGGGCTCCTGGGGCCAACCCTGCCATACCAGCCCTCCACTTCCTCTGGTGAGCTTCAAGGGCAGGTTTCAAGTGTCTTGGGCCACCCTGTCTGTCAGAGGCTACAGCCCTGGATGCCCCACTCACCCTGCCTCCAGCAACCTGTAAAGACAGGACTGAGAGGGGGCTCTGGAATCTGCCCGCCCACCAGAGAGGGTTCCGGCTCTGGGTTCAGGCAGGGGCCCGGTCTAGACCAGGTGGATCACTGGCCACGCTGTGCCCAGAGCACGCCATCAGCAGGCTTGGGGGTACAGGGTCTCAGCAGCCCCCTGGCAGGGGTGCCTGCCACACCACACAGTTACTAATGTACACATGGGAGAAGGTGCTATGTGGGTCACCTTCAGGAGAGAGCCCTTACCTCCCACTCAGGGAGGGGACACACAGGCAGTGGCTGGCCTCTACAGTGCCCCCATTGGGTAGCCAAGTGGGGTTAGGCAGAACCAGCTTCTGAAGGAGAGGGTCACTCCGATAGGCTGGGGATCAACACTGGGGGGGTCCAGGGCAGTCCTCATGAGGCAGTGTGGGGGCTGTACCCCAACGACACTCAGACCTACAGATGCCCAGCCTTGTCCCTCCACACCTGCCTACTATGATAGGGTCCAAGACATAGCCCCTGGAGCTGCCCGCCCAGAGGGGGACAGAGGGGGCCCATCAGGATGGCTGGGCCAAGGTGCTGCTCTTCGAGAATATGTTCCAGGGGGTGGGCACCAGGGGCAGACTCTTCTCTGAGAAAGAGGGCCTAGAGCAGCTCCCCGCTGGGAGGGCCCCCACTAAGCCCTGCCACGGGGAGCAGCAGATTTGAGTTGGGGCGCCCACAAAGGCAGAAGTCCGGCATCATTCCTGCTCTCCTGCCTCTGGGCCTGCAGGACATTTTGGAGTGGCTGTGGACCACCTCAGGAGGGACCAGTGCCAGGTGCCCAGTCTCTTGGCCCGCCCGCCCCAGGCTCACCGACTGCCGACAGAGGGCCTCTGTCCCAGCCAGGCTGCTGCCAACAGCGCCAGCCACCCCAGGACGCAGCAGGCCCTGTGCCTGCCCGGGCTGACCCACTTCGGCCAGCTGGTCAGTTGGCGCAAGCCAGGTGCCCACACCCAGGGCATCACACAGACACAACAGGCAGGCAGAGCTGGGGTGCTGGACACGTACTACCAGTCCTTGCGCTGAGTCTGAAACTCGGATGAAGCTGGGTGCCCCGCGTCCTACTTGTTCAACCCGGACCCTCCGTGTGGGGAGCCCTGCCTTTGGGAAAAGAGAACTCCTCACAGCCCGGGAACAGGCCTTCCACAGCCCCTGTCCCACTGGCCTCCTCACACCCCAACTCGGCCCACTTGCAAGACTAGGGGAGAGGGGGTGTCCCTATTCTGGAAAGTCTAGGCAGCCCCTCCCCAGACCCAGACACGAGGGGCCTGGACAATACCACAGAGCCATCCGAAACCAGAGGTAGCCACCAGGCACATAAGTGGGGCCACTGGCCCGTGGGGGCGGTGATGGGGTACACCCCCACGAAATCCACCCTTGGGGGAAAGACAACTGCTGGGCTGACTTGGGGTGGGGGTGGCAGCAGCACAGCGGCCTGGGGGGCTGGGCTCCATCCAGTCCCCTCACCCAGGGCCTGCTGTGGGCTTTGGCTGGACATAGTGGGGGTGAGCCACGACCAGCACAGCACACCTGTGGCACCATGTGTCCAAGGCCACTGCCTCATCTTTTGCCCAAGGAGAGGCTGGCAGGCTTGATCCACCTACCTTGTGGTGAGCAGCCCACAGGTAAGCCAGTGCCACCAGGACCCCGTCTGACCTGACTCAGTGACACGCGATGGCAAAACGTGCCGCTCAGAGAACGAGCTACCCTTGTGGCATTGGACCTGCTGCGCGATCCAGTCAGTACAGTCCAGGCACCAGCAGGGGCTCCTGAAAAGACCCAGGACTCCTCCCTGGGGAGGGCCTGGGTATGGGTGCATCCCGGGGACCAGCGTGTACAGCCCACACTGGACAAGCCTCCCTACCCGGTCATCCCCCACAGAAGCTGCAGAGTAGAGGCGGGCCCCTGGTGGACCGATGGTGGAGGAGGCCACCATGGCTTGGCCTATAGGGAACCTTGTGCCCCGAAAGGCCCTCAATTCTCCTGGGTCGGCCACATCTTTCCATGGGTTCAGTGGTTCACACATTCACTCAGCAGACCTTAAATCCGTGGTGGGACCGTCAGCCCCACGTGCTGGGAAAGACCATGGGCAGAGGCAGCTGGGCCCAGGAGCTGAAGGGGGCAGTGAGATGGGCCACCAGGCAGCTTTGGGAAGGCTGAGGCCCGAGGAAGGGCTTCCCACCAGGGAGGGAGAGGGCAGGACAGGCCTCAGGAAGGGGCCATGCAGGGGCTTCTAGGATGAAGGAGGTCCCAACCAATGGGGAGTTGGGAGTCACACAGAACACTCCCAAACATTGTGTGTTCCAAGACAATGGCACCCATGGGGGTGAAGGAGGCACCCTCTAGTGACACTGGACCCCTCCCAAGGGAGAAGGTGGGGGTGAAGATGGTGAGCTCAGAGCTGGACTGGCCAGGTGAGCGCCCCTACGTGCCTGACCACCCAAGTCACAGGCCACAGGGCCTTCTCAAAAGGACACTGCATTCTAGGCACCACAGTCAGGGTAGGGCACTAAGGATGCAGGAACATCCCCTCCACCACTGAGGGGACTGGATGGGGCTAGAAAACAGACGAGATGTCCAACCCGGGGACACCATGGGCTTGTGTGTGACCACCCATCTCCCTGTGGAAGACTGGACAGACTCCCACCCCCACCCCACCGGGGCCTCAGAGAGCCCCGCAAACCGGCATGGCCTGGCTAGGGGCCTCCTGGGGCCACAGGGCAGGCAGCAGCGGCATGCCCTCACCTTGTGCCTGCTCCCCAGGCCTTGCAAGGCACCTGCTCGGTGGGCTGGGTCAGCAGGAGGCACACAAAAGTTTGGGGTGGCAAGGGCCAGCCCAGGGTAACTGCTGTCAGCCACCTGAAAGGAGGCATTGCTCGGGGGGCCGCACGCACATTCGCAGTCCAAACAGGTCTGGGACCCCTGGGAGGCTTCCAGAAAAGCAAGCAGGCCTCGGGGCACATGGGCGCCCCATCCCTGCCCTCGGGCCTGCCCACGGGCCCTCGCGGGACCCCACAGGCCCTCCGCAGCCCCGAATCTCCGGCTCCCAGGGGCCTCC
>NW_022103915.1:106136-108370 GCF_000313985.2 Echinops telfairi
CCCTGGGCCTTGGGCCCAGCCCCCGGGCCCCATCCCGGACCCCCACTCCTGTCTGGGCATCCGCCCACACGCGGATCCCCACTGTGCCCCCAGCCCCAATCTGCAGCTCCACAGCCACCCACATCCCCCCACCCATCACCCCCCACCTCTACCACGGGGGCTTGGGGGCGGAGGGGGGGGGACCTACAGCCCCAATCTTCGGTCTCACTTCCACCTCCACCTCACTCACACCCCAGGTCCCCACCCCAATCAATAGCCTCACCTCTGCTCCCCAGGCACCCCCACCCTCTAATGTTAGATGAATCAGCAGAATCAGAATCCAGCTGGAACTTGTAGCTACTTTCTGTGGATTTGTTGCTGCGAACACTTAGGAATTATCTTCAGCAAAATTTTACTTGCTTGTAATATTAATGAACATGATCAATAATTTCTGTATTCTTTTTTTTTAATTTCTGTATTCTATTGGATCACCGTTCTCTGGAATGGGCATGGGTTAAATGTTAAGCTGGAGGCTCTCCTTGGCTCTCATAGTTGCCAGGGCCCACAAGCAGGAAGACACTGGCTACTGGGAGCAGAGGCAGCTGCTCAGAGGTCAGCAATCCAGCCTAACTGATGCGGAGTCCTGGGATCCCCAGCCACCGTCAGATGCAAGACCCAGACCAGCAAGAAGTGGAGAGCCTTCCCACAGACACTGCTGAAATGGGCCACACACCCAGGAAAACACCCGTAGTCGACCATGGCCTCACCTTGGCAGATGCCAATTGGGCTTCTCCGGCACCTCTTTCCACAGATGTCAGTGCATTTGATCCCTATGTGAGCCATCTGGAGAGGTCCACATGTACTGTCACCACTGATGTGGAAGACAGGTATTCGCAATGAAGTCATTGGTCTGGCAAAATTCTATCATGTGGTCACCAGCTTCCTTTCTCTCACTAAAAGCATATTTTCCAACTACTGACCCTTAGTTCCAAGGGCAAGATATGACAAAATACCCATTTATAAACTATCAAGGGCTCATGAGGGAGGGGGGAGCGGGGAGGGAGGGGAAAAATGAGGACCTAATGTCGGGGGTTTAAGTGGAGAGAAAATGTTTTGAGAAACGATGTACAAATGCGCTTTACACAATTGATGTGTGTATGGATTGGGATAACAGTTGTATGAGCCCCTAATAAAATGTTAAAAAAAAAAATTACTACCACTAATAATTATCAAGGCACCTTGATTTCTTGTTTGATTAATTTCAGACTGAAAAAGTTAATAGAATTTATTATCACTAGCTGTACTGGTTGGTGCGTAAATTTAAATGATAGTTGTACTAATTGGACTTCCTTGTGGCACATACATACTATCCTATTACCTACAGCATTGTACTTCATCCAGGTACAAGTTCCGCATGAGCACAAGGTGATCTGGAACTCCCAACCTTCTCAAGACTATCCATAGTTTGTTATGATCCTCAAAGTCGAGTGCCTTGGCACAGTCAATAAAACACAAGTAAACATCTTTCTGGTATTTTCTTCTTTGAACCAAGATCCATCTGACATCAGCAATGATTGCCCTTGTTCCACATCCTTCTCTCAATCCGGCCTCAGTCGCTGCATCGCTCCACCAATGCACTGCTGCAACGGTTGTTGGATGACCTTCAGCAAAATTGTACTTGCACGCGTTATCAGTGATATTATTCTACTGTTTGAGCATTCTGTGGGGTCACCTCTCTTTGGAATGGCACAAAGATGGAGCTCTTTCCATCAGGTGGCCAAGTAGCTGTCTTCCAAATTTCCTGGCAGAGACCAGTAAGTGTTTGCAGGGCTTCATGAGCTCGTTGAAACATTGCCATCGGTCGGTATTCCAGCTTGGCCTGGAACCTTGTTTTTGGCGAATGCTTGCAGTGCAGCTTGACCTTCTTTCAAGACCGTTGTTCTTGCTCCTGAAATGGTGGGATGTCGACTAGTTCTTTTTGGTGCAGTGACTCTGTGCACTCTTTCCATCTTCTTTGGATGCTTCCTGCATCATTATTTTGCGCATAGAACCTTTCAATATTGCAACTCAAAGCTTGAATTTTTGTTCTTGTTTTTTTCCATTTAAGATCTGCTGAGCCAGGAAAAGAGGGACCAAACTTCAACCCAGTGCTCCAAGGTGTGAAGGCAACATGCCGGCGCGGAGTAGGGAATCAGTGGAGAGGTCTAAGGGGCTGGTCCCAGCCCCAAATACTAAGTGGATGCCTGCCCCTCCCC
>NW_022103915.1:110443-118182 GCF_000313985.2 Echinops telfairi
AAAAAAAAAAAAAAAAAGATCTGCTGAGCATGTCCTTCTCTGGGTTTTCTAACTCTAGGTCTTTGCACATTTCATTATATTTAACCTTGGCTTCTCCAGCTGCCTTTTTAACTAGTCCATTCAGCCTTTGACGCCATCATTTCTCCCATTTGCTTTAGCTACTCTATCAGTCTCTTCTGGCACTGACTTTGATCTTTTCTCTCTTTCCAGTCTTTTTAATGACCCTCTGTTTGCTTCAGAAATGATGTTCTTGATGTCCTCCTCCAGCTGGTCAGGTCTTCTGTCATTACTGTCCAGTGCATCAAACCTGGTTTTGAGATGTTCTCAAAATTCAGGTGGGACAGACTCAAGGTAGTATTTTGACTCCTGTGGACTTTTAAAATTTTTCCTCAGCTTTCCACCTGAACTTGCATATGAGCAATTAATGGTCTGTTCCACAGTCAGCACCTGGCCTGATTGTAGCTCCTGATACTGGGCTTCCCCTTGCGTCTTCCCGTAAATGTCATCAATTTGATTTCTGTGTATTCCATCAGAAGTGCATGTGTGTTAATTGCCTTTTGTGTTGTTGGAAAAAGGTATTTGCTGTGGACAAATTGTTGGTTTTGCAAAATGCTATGTGATCTTCAGTTTCGTTTCTGTCACCAAGACCCTCTTTTCCCACCAGGAATCCAGGACGATGATCCCTTCAGGACCAGTGGTGTGAGGGCGATACTGGGAGGGTGGAGGGAGGGTGGGTTGGAAAGGGGGAACCGATTACAAGGACCTACATGTGACCTCCTCCCTGCGGGACGGACAATAGGAAAGTGGGTGAAGGGAGACATCGGACAGGGCAAGATATGACAAAATAATAATTTATAAATTATCAAGGGTTCCTGAGGGAGGGGGTAGCGGGGAGGGTAGGGGGAAAATGAGGAACTGATGCCAGGGTCTTAGGTAGAGAGCAAATGTTTTGAGGATGAGGGCAATGAATGTACAAATGTGCTTTACACAATTGATGTATGTATGGATTGTGATGAGAGTTGTATGAGCCCCTAATAAAATGATTTTTTTTAAAAGACCCTCTTTTCCAACTATTGTTCCTTCCTCTACTTCCAACGTTTGCATTCCAATCACCAATAATTATCCATGTATCTTAATTGCATGCTTGATCCATTTCTCACTGAAATTGTGGGTCAAATTCAATTTCTTCATCACTAGCTTTTGTGGTTGGTGCATACATTTGAATATTATACTGTATTGACTCATTTCCTTGAAGGCAAATGGATATACTCCTATCACCGACAGCATTATATTTCAAGGTAGATTTTGAAATGCACTTCTTGATGGGTGCAACATCATTCCTCGATTGTGTTATTCCTGGCATCGTAGATCATAGGTGTTCCTGACTCAAAATGGCCAGTACCGGGCCACTCACTAGACCTTCAGTATCTGACAGTGTTCCAAGGCCGTCTATGAATAAGGTTTGCAGGGCTATATCCTCCCAAGTGGGCAGCCAAGACCTTCTTAGTTGTCTGTTCTTGGCCTGGAAGCTCTGCTGAAATCTGTTCCCTTTGGGTGACTCTGCTGGCATTTGAAATACCAGTGACAACCAGCATCACAGCAGGACAAACTGACAAACAAGTAGTGGGAACGATGACAGTCTCTTGGCTGCCAAAGTAGCGGTTACATTTTTACGTGGGAAAGCTTTCACCGAGTGTGAGCAAAGCACACCGTTACTAAAACACACTTGTGTTCATTTGGTGGTGGGAGCGGACTAAAGCCTTGTACCATTGAAGCATGGGCTCAGGGAGCAAGGGGCATTTTCCTGAGGACACTCAAAGGTGCTTCCAGGGTGCTCATGGAGGCCATGTCAGCAGTGGCTGGTGACACATTCAACAACTTCAAACAATTGACCCCACCAACAATGCTTCAGGATTGCAACGACTTTATCTTATCCCACATACGAGTTCACGTGCAAAATCCTGGTCATAAAGACATGTCAGTGTCTGCAAACGCCAGGCTTGTCCTCAGGGCCTATGTATCATTTCGTAGTTAGTGGTGGAAAGAGCAACTTGACCACCGATCGTCAATGTCTGCACGTGGCTGTGTTTTCAGAGACTTTCTGAAACTTCTGATAGGGTCGTATCTTACATGATCATGCCATAGGTATCCTTAGCTCCCCGCTTCTCCCAATCATGATGTTACTGTGATCATGCATGAGAATTATTGTATTTCAACTAAATTAGGGGGTAGGAGGTTTGGGGAAGCTATTTGTTTTGCTGCTTTATCTGTTACAGTACCTTCTTTAACTTCTGTTTAAGGCATTCTCTTAGGCTGATGGACTCAAATTTTGATGACAGCATTCTTGGAGGGGAGCAAATGCTTTTAAATGGTCTGCCACTAAGGTGCTCTTTAAAGTTTGGTCCCAGAGGATGTTAGGAAGACCTTGTGTTTCCATAGCACATTACAATGACGAGGTACAAAATTATACCTCGTCAGGGTAACCACTTACTGACCATCCAGAAGTAAGTTTGCAAGAGCTTGAGTGCCGTCTGTTCAGTCTGCTGAGTTAGGGTGACTCCAGGAATGGCATCATCTTCAAGAATTCCAGGAGAGGTGGTGACTGCACAGTGTCTCTGTAGTGAGAGCTTTGGCATCAGGTGTTAAATATGATCCACCCAGGAAGAAAATCGAATCAGGGTTACAAAGAGAAGTCTCCTTCAAATCCTTTTCAACAGAAAGTTGCATCTAAGCAACTCTGTGTGGAGTGAATGCTGTCACCTGGGGTAGGTAAGTGTGTGGCTGGGTTTAAGCAGGCAACCACATGTAGCTGAATGTGAGCGATGGGCAGGAGGAAGATTCTTAAGAAGTCAGCCTGTTAGCCAACATGCTGTGTTAAAGTGGAGCTTCAATTGGCAGGCACTGCACGAGGAGGATAAACATCCAGGAAGTTTCCTGAAGTTGCTGCCACTCGTTTGGTTGTGGCTGCAAAGGCCCTCTGGCAAGAACGTTAACCCCTGGTGACGGAATCTAGTTGGAGACTACAGTAGCCAATACTGGGCTTTGCTGTCTTCTGTGTTTCTGAGTGAAGACTTCTAATATATTCCCACATGTCTCATGAATTTTAATCAGGGGTCTTAGTTAATGACCCTTTGACCACCCTCTGAAAACTGAAAGAGGTCAGGCTCTGAAGCCTTTAGGTGCTGATACAGTGGTCAGGCCAGCAGAGAAAATGTTGATATCCAAGTTCTGCACTAGCCACATAGTTTCAAAGTTGCCCTTAGCGGTTTATTAGCTGCAGACAAGGAAAACTAGGAGAGTTCGTTATTACTATTTTGGTGGAATAGTGACTCCTTTTGTTGAGATTGTATGACTTAAATATTCAACTGAATGGCTGGCCAGTTTCAATTTCCCTTGCAAGACTTTTTGTCATCCTCAGCCAAATGTTCTAACAAAAGAAATGCTGTATTTGAGACAAGAGGGTTGACATTTAAAGCGAGCTACTAACTCAATATATTGCAATAACGTGCATTCACTGGAAAATCATAGAGATTGCAGGTCTGCACGAGAAATATGAGCAGTGAAATCTTGAGGTATCACAGTCCAAGTGTACCGCTCGTCTCTTCTCCCTGCCAACTAAAGGCTAACAAGGAACAGGTATTGAACAGTGGGCTGTACAGTGATACCGAACAAACATGCTGCAAAGATCAACCTCTGTGAAGGGAGAGATTTCAGGGGTCTATTAGAAAGGAGTAAATGTGAATTAGGAACTACAAGTGATTTAGGAATTACAGTGCAGTTCACAGCATGCAGATCCTGTACAAATTTCCAGCCACGTCTATTCAGCTTCTTAACAGGGAATGCGGGAGTGTCACAAGCTAGTGTAGGAAATAATTAAACCTTTAGCAATAAAGTCCTGGCTTGTTGAAGTCCTTCTTTGGGATCTCGTTTAATCTAGTGGGGGATTTTAGGTAAGGGTTTGAAGTATCAACTTGAATCACAATGAGGTCTGCTGGGAGTCCTGGCCAACATCTTGGGAAGCTGTGGTCCACAGGGATTCTGACACTGAAGAGAGACGGTCTAGGGGAGGACAGAGTGGAAGAACTTCCTCCCTGTAGAGCTAAAGCAAGCCCTCTTCCTGTGAGTCTCCCCCAAGCTCCTGGGGACTGTCAGGGAGTTATACCTCCCTTTTCATTAAATTGTCTCAATTTATCCAATAAGACTTTTGCAGCCCTTAACCTTGGGTGGGACACAGGTAGACGAGGAAGAGGGCATGGCCCTGGGTATGGGCTCTCAGTCTTTGTTCAGTGAGTAGACAGGTGGCTGAGGGGCCCGGGGGATCCAGGCTGTGCCAGCTGCTTCAAGTGGGCAGGCCAGTGAGCAGGCAGGGTGTACTCCATTCCTCCTCTGGTCACTTCTTCCCCTTCCTCTCCCTCCACTGCCCTCTCAGCCAGCACTGCTGCCTGCCACCTTCTGTCCCTGCGGCCTCCTCCAGCAGGCACAGCAGCCACAAGGAGTACTGGAGGAAGAGTCCCCTACAGTGTTCACCCAGTGTCCAAGTCACCCAATTCCCTGTTCCACAGATTAGATCATGAGTTTACCTGTATTGTAGGTCCTGACACATCAATTTAAGGAACTATGAGGGATGGGAAATTTCAGGGCCAGCTCTTCACCGTCGCAGCCAGAAGTCAGTGGCGGTTGTGATTGCTGGCTGCTGAGCTGGTTTGGCAACTCACAGCTGTTCCAGGGAACACAGTGGAACTGGCCCTTGGTGTTCTAGGAAGGGGTGCTGGTGGCTTAAAGGCTAAGGCCCTGGTACTAAAAGGTCTATGGTTCAGACCTACCAGGGGCTCCTCAAGAGGATGGACTCAGTAAGATGCACTCTTACAGCCATGGGACAGTTCTCCTCCATCACCTGGGCCGCTGCGGGTTAAGGATGGAGTCATTGGACAGCACACAGCAGGTGCCGGGTCCTTCTCCAACGGGGCTGCTGGGAGGGTTAGAACTGCCAACCTGTGTTTGGCTAGCAGCCAGGCACTTAGCTGTTGCATTACCAAGGCTCTTCAGAAGTCAGGATGATGCTTGTCATATGTCCTAAAAATATCTTTAGAAAATCTTTTGAACTTGGGATGAAGCATTCATCTAATGCCAGCTAAATTATTCTCTTAAAATGGAATGTCTTGAAATTTAGTGATGTATAGTTAGCTTTGATATATGCTTCCATCTCTAATATGTGCATCCAGAAACAGCTGAGCAGCCTTCCCTGGTGTTAGCAGTGATTGTTTCAGGGCATCAGATTTGGGGGGACTTTTCAGGGGTCATATTATTTATTTATCTATCCCTCCATCCATTTAATTTTGCTGTATGGTTTTGGAAGGGGGCAGGTGTTTCCAGAGTAGCAAGGTGCATGTTTTAAGCGTGAAGATGTGATCACTTTTTTCCAGGTGCCCTGCAGGCAACCAGTACACGTTGTCCCAGGTGGTGCAGAACCCAGATGCCCAAGAGAAGCTCCTTCTGCTGCAGACATACAGCATGGCCACTGCCCGTGCACTGGGTGGTGGAGTTGGGGCCCAGTCAGGGCAGGGGTTCCTGAGACCACTCCCAAGGACAGAGCCTGCTCCAGAGACACTGACACCACACTGGCTGCCCTTTGCATCCTCAGGAGTGTCACTGGGGTGGCCCAGGAGCAAGTCCTGGGCCGCCACTCCTCATGAAGACCTGACCCACCACCAACCCCCCAGCAGAACTGAAGGGACAGTGTGGAGACCCCCATGGCCCACCCCAGGTTCCTCCTGTGTCCCAAGTGGCCTTCTGCTAGCCAGCTGATCTCTGCCAGCCACCTGCCTCCTGATTGGACCTCAGGGCTGCAGTCACCACCACCCCATCTACTGTCATGGTAATGAGCAGCCTCACTCCCACAGTGGGCTCCTGGATGGCATTTGGATGTGGGGGACTGGTGATACCAGGGGGAGGCAGCTGCCTCCACCCACCCGTTTGATGTCAGTAGACCCTGGGGAAGGCAGAATGGTAGCCTCTAAATATATCCACATCCTGGTCCCTGGGGCCAGTGCATGGGGTAACACGTGGAACTATGCTTGCTCATCAGCCAGCCTCCTGATTGGGCCTGGGTCAAAATCCCCTCAGAGACCTGATGTGGGGCAAGGGGCCAGAGTGATGCTATGCTGCTGGCTTTGAAGGACAAGGAGTGAGGGTCCGAGGCTGGAAAGGGACCGTTCCTTAGCTCCTGGAAGGAACCAGCCCTGGTAAGCCTGGACTTAGCCCAGTGGGACCCAGTCCCAAGTCTATACAACATAATGCATGCATTGGTGGTGGTTTTTTTTTTGGTGGTGTTTCAACCACTGCGTGTGTGCAATGTTTGGGCCCCAGCTCCGACACCTAGTAAAGAGGACCAGTGGCCACACTCGGTGCCACTCCCGCTGGTGGGGGCTATGCTCTCCTCCCCTGAAGGCAGGCAGGCCCTGGCTCCACAGCACCAGGCCTGGGCCTCAGCCCTATGGCGGCCTGGCAGCTTCTGTGGCTTGGGACCAGGGCTATCCTCAGCAGGAGTCCCCAGATCTTATCCCTTCAGGCTGCTCCCATTCTTCATGGGGCTTCAGGACAGGACTTGGGTCTGCGCCCGACCCATCCTGACCAAATACAGCCCAGGAGTGGATACCGACACATAGGCCTGGATGAATGACTTTGCACGTATGTGTGTGACTGTCTCTCCCTCCAGGGCTGCACCCCCCAGAAGCCCTAGGGGGCTTCTGTTTGCTGATGGGCGACAGGTGGTTTCAGACTGCTGGCCTTCCGGTTGACAGTCGGCACTTAACCACCACGGTGCCACCAGGACCCCTTTCCACCCGCCCCTTGGGAACGTTCCTCATGGATCCCAGGGAAAAAGGGGCTTTGCAGTGTGACCTTGGGCAGCCCCTTGGTGGGGGTAGGGGATTGACTGGGCTGCACAGTGAGGGGGTCAGCAGGAGTCACTGGTCACTGAGTACAGGCTCCAGGTATTGATGCTGGGGTGGGGGTGGGGGTGTCTGGAGGGTGGCTGCAGGAGGCTTGGCTCCGGCCATCCCCTCAAGGGCCTGGGGGTCCACAACATAGCTTCTGGTTTGGGGAGAAATCAGACGCCCAGACTCCGCCCAGTCCTCCCCTCACCAGGCACTGGGTGCTCAGAGACCACAACTAGAGGCAGAGGAGGCTGCATGGTGGCCACTGACCCCAACCCCAGACTCACGGGGCGCTGCCTCTTGGCCCTGGGACCCCCTGATGGCCCAGCCCGGGGCGGCCTTGTCCACGGGCAGTTGGGCCGCTCCCTCCCACCGCACGGCTGGCGTCCGGCCCCCACAGGCCCTCCCGGGGGGCCGTAGAGTCGAGTCCGATGCGGGTGGCGTGGGGAGCGGCCTGGGGCCTTGCCTAGGTGGCTCCGTGTCGGTCGGGCTCCCGCCCCGGCCCGCCCGGCCCGCCGACCTCCCAAAAAGGCGCCGAGGACAGACAGTGCGCTGCGTGAGACTCTTAGGAGGGGGGCGAGCTGGAGGCCCCCGCCTCGTTGGCGCGCTGCCGCGAGGCCGCGCTGGGCCAGAAGGACGCGCTCCGGGCCAGGAAGGAGTGGAAGGCGTTGGTGGACTCGGCGGACCTGGGCGGGTGGGGGATGAGCACGTCCTTGTCCACGTCCTCGGACACCATCTGGGACACGGCCTGCGCGATCTCCTGCAGCGACCCAACCCCCGGGCGCGGCTTCAGGAGAGGCAGGG
>NW_022103915.1:118327-153444 GCF_000313985.2 Echinops telfairi
GGCCGGGAAGAGGGGACCACGAACCCCGCCCGGCCGGTCCCTCCTTCCCCCTGACGCCTCGCACCCTGTAGTAGGTCTGGGTCCCGGCCACCGGCTTCTCCAGGCCGCCCAGCATGGCCCGCCGCCGGCGCTCGTCAATGCTCAGGCTCCAGTGGCGATTCGGGCGCCGGACCTCGGCGGGCTCGGCCACCTGCAGGACAGGACACGGGTCGGCGCGAGCCACCGGGGGAGGGTTGGGGGGCGGCTCTGCGCAAACTCCACGCAGTCTTACTTTGCACAGTGGCTGGGCCACACACGAGGCAAGAGGCTCGGGTACACCCTCCCCCCCAAAGTCTGAACTAGTGCCTCCCCCACGCCCATCTGCTCCCCTGCTGGTGGGCGGCGGCTTCTACCGCTGGGGCTTGACTGACCGGTGCTCACATTCCTTTGGGGGACTGAGGGGCAGGGCAGGGCAAGCACCTCCCCAGGCTCCTCTAAAATGAGCTCTGGAGCCGCGAGAAGGAAAGTACGGGCCACGGGCCGGTCAGGCGGTGCGGAGGAGACCGACCGTTAGCGCCTCCGGAGGCTGGGCGGCCGCGGGAGAGGTCCAGGAGGCCGGCCCTGCGCACAGGCGTCCTAAGGGGCCGCACGGGATGCTGGAAATCGGGGATGAGAATGCCCACCCTCTCTCCCCTCATTCTGCACCAACCAGAGAGCCTGCCCGGCTCCTTTCCCACCCCCACCCCCACGGGAGGGGCTGGGCGGGCAGCCACAGTCAGCCGGCTCAGAAGAAAGATGAGGCTTTGGGCTCCTGCAAGGATGGGCAGCCTTGGAAGCCCTAGGGAGCAGTCGGGGGAGCTGGAATGGGCTCTGTGGAAGCTAGGAAAGGGATCTTTCTGGCAGTAAGTGGCCTGCTGAAGAGAAAGGCCCAAGGACTCTGACAGCTGACCAAGCACCCAAGCACTTGTGGGCGCAGGACTTTCCATCGGCCACGCGGGCCTCACTCTCAAGCACAGGACAAGAGCCGAATCCCCAGAAAGAATGCAATCCAACTTGGACTCGTTCCTTCTATTTCTTTACCACGGTGTCTGTCAGTGTGTAGTGTGTGGTGGGCGTGTTGCTGTGATACTGGATGTTATGGGTTTTTTCAAACACCAGCAGGGTCATCAAGGTGAACAAGTCCCAGTGGAGCTTCCAGACCCAGACAGACTATGATGAAGGGCTGGCCTTCCCACTTCTGAGGGCTAGCAGATGAGAACCTTCAGACAACAGTGGAAACTGTCAGCGCCGGAAGGAAAGGCATGCAGCCCATGAGCAGCCTCCTCAAATGCCTCCTTCCGTGTGGAAAGAGTGCGGATCAGGGTTCAAGGAGGGCTTAGGGACCACCTGGGATTTGCAGGTGACACAACTTTCCTTTCTAAAAGCCAGGAAGGCCTGAAGTTCTTGCTCGGGCAGATCAAGGACCGCAGCCTTCAGTGTGAATTACAACTTGGTGGAAACAAGACCCAAATCTCACCACCAGGCAACAGACATCAAGACAACTGGAGGAAAGATTGAAGGTGTCAAGGATTTCATCTGGGACCCATAATCGATGCTCATGGAAGCAGGAGTCGAGTTCAAACGGCTCACTGGATTGGGTAAAAATCTGTGGCACAGGGTCTCTTTCGAGTGCTGCAAAGCCAGGATGGTGGGCTGAGGACTAAGGTGGGCCTGACCCAAGCCAATCACCTCCCATGCATGTGAAAGTTAGACACTGAATACAGAAGACCGAAGAATTTCAACTATGGTGTTGTTGAAGAGTATCGAAAGTGTCATGGATTGCCGAAAGAACAGCTGCAAAAATCAATTAATCATGGGAACTTGGGATGCCGTAAATGAAATGGGCACATAAAGATTGTTCTAGGCATTAATGAGCTGAAATGGATGGGTCAGAGAATCACGGTTTAGGCTCATCATCACAAAGGAACTTTCAAGATCTGTTTTGAAGTCTAGTGCTGTCTGTGATGAGATTATATCTATCCATCTTTAAGGAAATTCAATCAATACAACTATTGTTCAAATTTATACACCAACCACTAAACCTAGTGATGCAGAAACTAAAGAATTCTACCAATGTCTTCAGTCTGAACTTGATCAAATGTACAATCAAGACACATTGATAATTATTGGTGATTGGGATGCAGAAGTCGGAAGCAAAGAAAAAGGAGCAGTAGTTGGAAAATAACGTCTTGGTGATAGAAACAAAGCTTGCACGAGAGAATTTTGCAAAACCAACAACTTGTTCACAGCAAATACCCTTTTCAACAATACGTGGACTTCTCCAGACTCTATACACAGGAGTCTATAAATTAATTAGTAACATAAGGACAGAAAAATGACATGGACATCAGGAAACATCCTTCTAATTAGCCTGGGTGAGAGAGAAAATGAAGACTGGTAGTTCCATAATCTGGTGTCAACTTGCGAAGGGGTGGAGTCTAGCTTGTCAGTCAGATTGCAGCTTGATTACTTCATTTGGAGGCACCATGGAGACAGCTCACTAGAGGCTGACAAGATACATGGAGCTATGGCTAAAGTGGTGGAGCTGGAGGAGCCATGTGGAGTCCCATGCCAGTGTTGAGATGCTTCCACTGCCTCTGGATTCCCAAGACGTCCCACCCACTGGCCTGTGATCTTCCTGCATTTGGTGTCATTGTGTGTGTTGTGTGTGTCTGAAGAGGAGTTTATAGGTTGTTATCGGACATTTGGGCTAATATCGGACTTATGGACTTGATCTGGACTGGGCTGGGATGTTTTCTCAATATCCAATTGCTTTTGTATATAAAGCTGTTTCTTATATACACCATGAGTGTCTATGGATTTGTTTCTCTAGTCAACCCGGACTAACACAAAGACTGAAAAGCCAATGTGTTTAGAATGAATGACAATGAGTGTAGCTACATCAAAACACTGGCGGGTAGCCAAGCTGTCCTCGCAAGACAAACTAAAACAAGTAGGAAAGAGTAAGCAAATCACTCAAGAACCTGGAAAATCAACAACAAAATAGTTTCACTGAGGTTGAAAGATGGGACTCAGAAAAAGGAACAAATGGTAGACCATGATTACAACGGTTTCCTTGGAAAACCAATACTGTGTGGTCACTCTGTCCCGGCGCTCTCACCCACGCTACTCATATTCAACATTATAATTGTCGCCAATAATTCATATTTACTGCCATGGAGTTTTCCTCTTGTATGAATTGCATGTCCATAAAGCACCTTATTCTTGTATTGAGTTTTACTTTTAATTTTTAGCTTCCTATTCCCACAGGAAGAAGCCCTAGTGGCACAGTGGTTATGTATTGATCTGCTAACAGTAAGGTCAATAGTTGGACACCCTTAGCTCCGAGGGAGAAAGACGGGGATTTCGACTCCCATAAAGAGTTACAGTTTCAGAAACTCATTGGGACAGTTCCACCCTGCCCTGTAGGGCTGCTCTGAGTCAACATGGACTAGATGGCAGTGAGTTTGGTTTCTCACAGGAATCAAGTCGATTACATCTGTTGCAAAAGACGATGGAAGCTCAGGATCATCATCAGTCGGAACAAAGTTAAGGGTCGACCATGGGACAGCTTCTTAGTTGCTCATATGTAAGTTCAAGCTGAAATGGAACGGAAATTAAGTAGGTCGACAAGAGCCCAAATATGACTTTGAGTATATGCCACCTGAATTTAGAAAGCATTTCAAGAATTGGTGTGACTACAAGTTGTGGCACGACATCAAGGATATTATATAGGAAGAAAGCAAACGGTGAGAGAAAAGAAAAATAAAGTCAAAATAGGTATCAAGCGTGAATCTGAAACTCGGTCTTCAACATAGAGAGGAGCTGAAGTGAAGGTAAAAAATTACGTAAGAATCAAAAAAGCTGAACAGAAGATTTCAAAGAGCTGATCAAGATCAAGCACTGTAAGGAAATGTGCAAAGACTTGGAGTGGAAAGAAGAACAAGTTTGTCATTTCTCAAGCAGAGGAAACGGGATGGGAGCTTCCAGCCTTGAGTTGCAGGACTGAAAGGTTCTGTGGGCAAACTATTCAATGATATAGGAAGCACCCAAAGAAAGCATAGAGAATTCTCAGACTCCAAACTCATGCCATCAAGTCAGTGCTGACCCAGGGCGACCCGCCTGTGGGCTTCTGAGACTGCAACTGTTTAGGGGAGTAGAAAGTCCAGTCTTTCTCTGGAGGTGCTGCTGGTGGTTTCAAACTGCTGACCTTGTGGATCACAGCCCCACATGTAACCACTAAACCACAAGGGCTCTCCAGAGAACTATTGTACCAAAAAGACGTGGTCGACTTTCAGCCATTACAAGAGGTAGCATATGATAAAGAACTACAGTATAGAAGGCAGAAATTCAAACTGCGCTGAAGGTATCAGAGGAACACAAGTCTCCAGGGGCTGACAGCGTACTAACCGAAATAACGGCTGCAGGGCCAGAGGCACGCACTCACTGAACCACGCCATGAAATCTGGAAGATAGCTACCTCGACAGGCAGGCTGGAAGAGATCAATACTTGTGCCCATGCCAAAGAAATGTGATCCAACAGAATGTGGGGATTATAACACGATATCCATAATATATGCATCTATGAGATGGACTGACGGACTGGTCTCAAAGATAGCAACAGTTGTGTGGCACGGGGCCAGACAATGTCTCACTCTGTTGTATGTAGGGGCACTATGAGTCAAACCAACTCAAAGGCGCCTAACAATAACATTCTTAGCATCATTTTGCTGGGCATAGAATTCAAGGTTGACAGTTAATAAGGTGGCCTGGTGGCAAAGCGGGTTAACGTATTGGGCTGCAAGACACAAGGTCAGGAGTTCCAACCCAGATTCCAAATCAGACTCTCCAGGGGGAAGATGAGGCTTTCTGCTCCAGTGAAGATTTGCAGCCTTGAAAACCCACAGAGACAGTGCCGCTCTGTTCGATAGGGTTGCTATGAGTCAGAACCAGCTGGATGGCATGAGTTTGGTTCCGTATGAGTTTTGAACATGTGGCAATTACATAATTCTGTGTCAACTTGAAGATATAAAATGGCACCCAATGGCAGTGGAAGAATCACAGGGCTCGGCAGGTCTCAGTGTGGCTCACCAGCAGGAAGGTGAAGCAGAGAGAGGGGAGGTTCTCAGGATCCTCCTTAGGAGAAGGTTACACCCACAACAAGGCACCATCAGGCTGTGACCTGATTGACAGGCTACACTCCACCCCTACACCTTGTGGTTAGCAGCCCAATGAGTAACCCACTATTCACCCTGCTTGAGATTTATTGGGCTCATGCGACAACAGTCTCTCTTTACTGTCTGCGATAACCAGTCTTTAAGATGGCACCAGTGATTCTCACTTTCAGTATTCATGCCCTCGTGTTGTCCCCTCCCACATTCACTAAGGATGGCTAGTGTGACCAAGACTGTGAGGTGGGCTCACACATGGCACCAATTTGTGTCCTTCTAGATCTGGTTGCAACACTAGCAGCAACAGTGTTACCCATTGAGTACTATAGGGATGATGGCGTGTAGCTTCCAAGACTAAATCATAGAAGATATTAGAGCCTCCTGCTTGGTCTCTCCAGATGCCATGTCAGGGGAAACTCAAGCAGTCTCATGGGGAAGTCCACATGGTAAGGAACTGAGGCCTCCTGCCAGCCACTGGGGTGAGCTCCTGTGGAAGTGACCTCTCAGCCACAGCTGAGCCTCCAGACAATGGTAGCACCAGCTGACACCACATGCAGGGAGATCCTGAACCAAAGCCACCCAGCGGACCAGTTCCCGGATTTCTGACCTATCGAAACTGAGATTGTTAAAAATTACTGATTTACCCCATTACCTTTGGGGGATTTTTTTGATGCAGCAATCAGTAACTGCCAAAACACTACATACATTTTAGAATGAGTTTTCAAGAATCATATATTTATGTTCTTTTAAAACTGGGATTGCACTGAATTATTTTGGGAGAAATTTGGCAGGTGAAAAAGTGAAATCTTTCTATTTAATAATATGGTGTACATTTCCATCCATAGCAATGCCATTGGCTGCTAGAACAACAACAAAAAAACACCGTCCAAAGAAATACCACTATTTTTGGTATTTGAATCGAAGACGGTGAGCCTTGCTTTCTTAGACACAGCATCGGGAGAGCCCAATCACTGGAAAAGGCCCTCGTGTTTAGTCACGTGGAGGGCCGGCAAAGATGAGGGATGCCCCAATGGTACAACAGCTATGGCGAGGACACAGCAGATCCCGAGGTAATGCTTCACTGTACATACGGTAGCCACAATTAACACCTGTTACACTGTGTCATCTCATCGTGTTAGGTATTAAACAAGAATAGATTTAATTCTAATGATTGCTTGGTTTCCGTTGCTAAAGTGAATGGGATTCTCTTTTCTGGTTGGCAATTTTTACGGAACAACTTCATCTTTGAGTGATGAGTTTCTGTCTTACCTTCCTCTGCTATTACTGCTCAGAGTTTTTAGGGCTGCTTTGCATGGTTATTGCAGGCAGATATTTTCTCTTTGCCGGTGGTGACCAATGAATCTTTCATTTTCAGATATACCCAATTTATTCTTCATAACTTAGGGCACAGTTTCGGCTTTTCCATGTCGTGTTTAATACTCCAAAATGTGATAAAGCATGCTTTCAGTGATGTGCGTCACAGCTGTCAAATGCACCCCCTATACCTTACAGAAATGCCCACCTGTCTTTTCCTACTTTGTCAGGGATCCAGATTCCTGTGTTTTGTATTGTATTGAAGGAAAGTAACTGTGTTTATTATTCTCAACATTGAATGGACTAATCATGTGATTCTCCTCCTGTCAGTAATGTGCTGCTGTTGTCATCAGGTGCCCTTGAGTCAGGGTTGGTTTGTAGCAACCTCTCTTCCCTTGTCTTCTCTTGTGCCATCCTTACAACTGTTGTGGGGTTGCAGCCAATCCAAGACAGGTTTGTTTGTTCGTCTCGCAGTCCACCATGTAGTCGGGATTCTTTCCCAGCACCACAATTCGTCTTGGGTCTCCCTTCTGCAATGTCCGACTCTCACATGCATAGATGATTGAAAATACTGCGGCTCGGGTCAGATGCACCTTAGTCCTCGGCGTGACAGCCCCACTCTTCAACACTTTAGGGAGATCTTGTACAGCAGATGTGTCCAATGAAATGCATCGTTTGACTTCTTGACTGCTGCTTTCATGAGCATTCATTATGGATCCAAACAAGATGAAATCCTTGACCACTTACACCTTCTCTCCTCGGCTTGTCCAGTTGCGGGGCTTTGCTTTTCTATACACAGAGCTCATCCAGACTGAAGGCTGCAGGCCTTGATCATGGACTGGAGCCTCTTATTAAGGTAGATCACTTTATTGATGACTTCCAAATGTCTTTGTCTTTGGGATGCAACTTTGTCATTTACTCATTTAATGGATTGGATGTGGCAGGGACTGTTGTCAGCACTTGGGGTTGGGTGGGGTGGCAGTTACATAATCTCTTGTCAACGTGCGAAGGGGTGGAGTCTAGCCTGTCAATCAGGTCACAGCTTGATGACCTCATTTGGAGCCTCTAAGGAGATACATAGCTGACTGGAGGCCAGATACACAGACACTCCCTGCGAGACATTCCTGCTGACAGGTCACATATAGTTTTGCTGATGGCGGCTAGAGCCCTGGAGCTGGAGGAGTCATGTGGAGACCCACGCCAGCTCTGAGATGCTTCCACCGCCACTGGATCTACAAAACTTTCCGCTCACTAGGCTGTGATCTCCCCATATTTAGCGTCATTTCATGTGTTTTGTGAGTCGAAAGTGGAATTTATAGATTAGTATTGGATATATGGGCAAACATCAGACTTATGGGCTTGATCTGGACTGGGCTGGGATGTTTTCGCTATATTCAGTTACTCGTTGATATAAAGCTCTCTCTTACACATATCTGAGTCTCCCTGGATTTGTTTCCCTAGTCCACCCGGACTAACACAGGTGGGAACCACAGAGTCAAAGTCCCTGGTCCCTGGAGGAGCGTGTGGGTGTGAGCACTGGGGGGCATCATTGCGGACTGGACGGTCAGTCTTGTAGATGCCACTGAGCTAGATTTGGTTGCCACTACTCAGGACTTTCTCATCTACGCCTGGATTAGACTGGTGAACCCTTTCTCTCTTTTATCTTCCTGCCCCAGGTGGCGAATCAGGGCTACAGCAGCTCGGCAGGAGGAGCTCCTGTGGGAAGCTGAATCAGCATCGCCCAGACCTATTCCTGTCAAGGTGACTTTCACTCACAGTGACTCTGCAGGACAGAGTCGAGCGGCCCCATGGGCTTTCCGAGGCTGTCCATCTTGATGGAAACAGATGGCCCCACCTTTCTCTCACTCACACACTCACGGCCATCGGGTCAACGCCGACTCACAGGACAGCGCAGAGCTGCCCTGGTGGGTGTGCCAGGCTGACAGTGTGGGAGCAGACAGCTGTGTCTTTCCCTGCAGAGTGGATGGTGGGCTCACCGCTCACCTTGCAGTCACCATCCCAACTCAGAACCACTGTGCCACCAGGACTGCTTCCGGAGGGGCTGTGGTTAGGTGCCGTCGAGTGGTTCCAACTCATGAGGACCCTGTGTCCAACAGAACACACCACTGCCGGTGCTGTGCCCTCTTCACAACTGCTCTTCTGTTGGAGCCCATCAGTGCAGCCCCTGTGTCCATCTGTCTTGTCGAAGAAGGTCCTCCTCTTTTCCACTGTCCCTCCGCTTGACCAAACACGACGTCCTTCTCCAGGGACTGGTCTCTGCTGACAACACATCCACAGTATGTTAGGCAAAGTTTCACCATCCTCGCTTCTGAGGAGCACTCTGGGTGTACTTCGTCCAAGACAGATTTGTTTGTCCTTTTAGCCGTCCATGGTACTTTCAATAATCTCCTCAGCACCATTCAAATGCACCGATTCCTTTGCCTTCTTTATTCAATGCCCAACTTTCACATGTATATGAGGCGATGGAAAATACCGTGGCTGGGGTCCGGCACACCTTAGTCCTTAACGTACCATCTTGGCTTCTCAACACTCGGAAGTGGTCTTGTGCAGCAGACTGACCCCAGGCACAGAGAGGCTAGTAAGTTCAAACTGCCCACTTTCTGGTTAGCAGTCGATCGCTTTAACAGCAGTGCCACCAGGGCCCTTCATCACCAGTGGGGAATCACTTACTTCTTATTTTTAATTATTTCATTTACTTCACATTTTTGCATTTCATGGTACTGGCAAATATTTTTTTACTAATCATTTTATTGGGGGCTCTCACAGATATTATGACAATCCATAAATCAATCACATCAGATGAATCCCTATAGATGCGGCCATCATCATGTTCGAAACATTTTCTTTCTACTTGAGTCCCTTGAGATCAGCTCCTCTTTATTCCCTCCTTCCCCTACCCTACACCACTTAGTCAATGATATATTATTCGTTTCTTTTTTGGGGAAAGGTTTAAGGTCACACCCAGAATTTTTATTTATTTATTTTCTAAAATCAGATAGATTATTATTTTCATATCGTACACCGTTCTTCAATGTAGCCCTTCACCCAGAGTTCTGTTATTCATCCCCCTCGAGGGGGGTTATGCATCCATCATTGCCATCAGTTTCCCCTTATGCCCCTTATCCCCTCCCTTCCTATGCCCCTGGTATTGGGCTATGTATATATATTTATAGGTAAAGCACTAAAGTAGCAGACGGACTTTGGTCATCTACTTGGGTCTTCCCTCAACACAAGAACACTTTGTTCTAATAATGTGGTACTGTGTGATACTCACCTTCCCGACCAACATGATCGCTAAAGACAAAATGGGTGCATAAGCAAATGTGGTGAAGAAGGCTTATGGTGCCCAGATATAAAAAGATACAGCATCTGGGGTCTTAAAGGCTTGATGTTAAACAAGAGGCCATCTAGCTGGGAAACAAGAAAGCCCACATGGGAGAAGCACACCAGCCTGTGTGATCACGAGGTGTCGATGGGAACAGGCATCAGAAGTTCAAAAACAATCATCACATCGACGACGACGTGAAGGAGACGGGTCAGAGTGGAGACCCAAAGACTATCTGTGGATAATTGGAAACTCTCTCACGGAAGAGACACATGGAAAGGACGAGCCATCCAGGGTGCAGTGTGGCACAGACGAAACACACACATTCCTCCAGTCCAGGGGTGTCAAACTGGGGACCTGTGGACTGCATGTGGCCCCGAGTTAATTTTTTGTGGCCCTAGTCACTATACTCTGAAATAAAATGTAATGAGGGAACTGTGTGTACGGTACTGCCTTGATCTCCCCTAAGCGCTATTTTCTTCATAACATTTTTTTCTATTTTCATTTTATTTCAGAGCATTGTGGGTCACAAAAAATTACCTCGGGGGGGCTGCATGCATCCTGCGGGCCACCAGTTTGACACCCCTGCTCTAGTTCTTTAATGCTTCCTCCCCCCCACAATCATAGCCCCAGTTTGACCTCACAAATCCTGTTAGACCAGCGTATGTACACTGGTACAGATAAGAGCTTTCAATACATGGAATCCAGGATTGATAAACCCCTCAGCAGCAGTAATTTTCATTTACTTCTGGATTGTGTGTGGTTATTGGTGGCCACGAGTTTATATGCATGCCTGTTCTTGTGTTAAGTCAGCTTTGGCACTACTACGTCAGGAGTCCTGGTTGTGGACTGGTTCCGTGCTGGACTGCTAACAGCAAGGTCAGCAGCTCAAAACCACCTGCCACTCTGAGGGAGACAGATGAGGCTCTCAATTGCCACAAAGAGTTTAGAGTCTCAGAAACACACAGCGGTAGTTGTACCCTGCCCTGTAGGGTCACTAAGACTTGGGATGGACCCAATGGCAGTGAGTTTTTTTGTTTTAATCCAGATAGTAATTTTCAGAATCCCCTCCAATGTTCTGAAAGCTCACAGTGAAATGCCTTTTCCACTTCCTGTGTAAGGGGCTCTGCAGGCCTTCTCAATCATGGGGCCTGAGTCTCTAGCTGCCTCTCTGCTCAGTCTCTCCACTCTCTGTGGCCAGAAGCTGGTGCTCCAGGGCGAATCCCTGCTCTTTTCTTCCGCACTCCCAAGTCTGTGTCTTTTGGTTCTGCTGTCCAAGGTTTTTCACTTCACATTCTGCCCCTTGACGGAACATTTCAATTCTGCTCACTTGTTTCATTTCTGAGGCCCTCAGTATTTCCTCTGAATGTTTCTTTCAGGAAAAAATGTCATCTTTCTTGTTTCGGGCACAGAATCTCTTCTCTTCCTTTTTTGCGGGTGCAGATTCTGTTCTCCTATGAGTTTTCTTCCGTTTCTCCAAGCTTCTTTCTACATGCAAGGGAGGGTGCTGTCATGGCCTGCGGGGCACGGCGGTTCACCCTTGCTGTATCCAGCAGGATCCAACCTCCAGCATCTTTCCTGCTGCACCAGTTACATCCCTGACAGTTATAAGGGTTTTCAAATGCAGGTAAGAAAACACCACGGCCTTTTAATTCCACTCTCCCCACACACCGTTGAGCTGGCCCTGCCCACTCCCTGGTGGCTGGGGCAGCTGATCTCTGCAGCATGCAGACACCTTCCCACCCCTCTGACATCTAGCACAGGACAGTACCCCACCCCTCACAATTCAGCTTCCCCAAGGCAGAACCCTGTCTTCTGCCTGTGAGGGGCCAGGGGCCTACTGGCTCCTCATCCTGCCTTTCAATCGTCCTCCTCTGCTCAGCTCCCCGTTAAAGGCTGTGGGGCTAGGCGCTCCCAGCCTTGGCCACCCTGGGAGACCTGCTCCTGCTTTACCACCATTGCTGCTCCATCCTGGGTGACTGCTTCTCAGTCACCTTGACCACCATGCTGGGGGGTTTCGGGAGGGACAAATCCAAAAAGCCAAACAAACCACTGCTGTCCAGCTGCTTTGGCTCAGTGACCCTGGAGAGCAGATAAGAGAAGATGGTGGCTTCAAACCGCCAACCTTGAGGTTAGGTGCTTAGGAGCCCACCATGTAATCCCTTATGCCACCAGGGCTCCTGAGCATGGGTAATCTATAATGATTCTGTTCACGCCATCTGCCCCTGCTGAATACAGCAGCCCTGACACATGATATGAGGCCCTGACCTCTGCTTTCTCCTTGTCCACTATGGGTGACCCTGCTGGAATTTGAAATATTTGTAGCATAGCTTCCAGCACAGCAGCAACACGCAGTTACCTCAGGATACCAACCTGAGAGGTGAGTGATGGTGCTGAGTTCCCAGAAGAACTTGGGAAGGAAGGCAGGGGGTTCATATTCAAGGGCACGCTCCCAAAAGGGGACTGGAAGATTCAGCCCATGATGGTCTTAAGTGCATCTTCCAAACTAAAACAGACTCTGAAGAAGAAAGAACGCTCCACTTCTAAGGGATTAGCCACTGAAAACCTGAAGATCCGGGGCAGAACTTTGTCTGATGGCTGGAGAAGAGCCCTCTGGTGGGAAGGCCTCAAAGTACAACTGGGAAAGAACTACTTCCTCCAAGTAGAGTTGACCTTGATGATGTAGATGGAGCAAAACTCTCAAGACCTTCTTTTGCTGATGGGGTACATGCAAAATGAGAAAAAACAGCCCCAAATACCCCTTAATAATCAGAATATGGAGTGATGAAGCATGAACCTAAGGAGGCTGGAAGTCAAAAAATTAAATGGCACATAACGATTAATATCCTAGGCCTCGATGAGCTGAAACGCACTGGCATTGCCATTCAACATCAGACCATCTGCTTGTCCACCGTGCTGAGGATGACACCGTGGAGAGGAATGGGGTCACATTCACTGTCAAAAACGTTGGCTTCTGGTAGAACGTGGCAGCACAGGCAGGTACTCGATATCCACCCTCTGGAGCAAAGCTTTTTAAAAACTGGGAAGAAGCAAAAGCCTTCTGAATCGCTTAGGTAGGAGAGATGAGCGGGCCAGACCAACTGGGGGAACCGAAGGGAGATGCTCACATAGGGAGGCTGGGAAAGGCAGCCAATTCTCAGGCTCTGAATGCCCACCAAGCAGGTCCTCCCATGGCACAGAAGACCCCAGTCCATCAGACTGGGAGAGAGACACATGGGGGCTACTTCTTTGCTCCCCACACCTGCCAGGTGAGCGGAGGTATACTCAGGACCTAATCTACCCTCACTGTGAACAGTGGCACCCTTTTTCCACACACCTGAGATGCACAGGGGAAGTGAACAGGGAGCCTGAAATACACTGGTTTCCCCCACAGCCCCAGGGTTGAGACCCAGGCCGACATATTTGTTCACTGATGACACCTGTAGGCACTGAGATTTGACACTCAGCGTTAGCAAGGACACAAACTCCCGACCCTGCACTGAGACAAAGGCATATTCATGGTAGGTGTTTGTTTCTGTGTCTTTTCAAAGTGGCTTTGTTCTGAGAGGTGGCTGCTTCAGTCATTGGCTTACACTTCCTGACAACCACAGAAAGCAAACTCAAGACAGGGGCTCTGACAAAAACGGGCCACTAGCTCTGGCTTTAGGATTTGGTGTTCTTCTGGGATTATTTTTCTTTCTTTTGTTTTGTTTATTTGATTGCTTGCTTGTTTTTATTTTTCCTACCGAGTTTGTAAGGGGAGTAAGGTTGTTTGTTAGGTTTTGTTATTTGAGTATCCCTTAGTTCTTGTTTTATTTATTTGTCATCATTCCCTTCTTAGAATTAGCTATCGCCACATGACTGAGCCATCCCTGAATCTTCAACAGCTACAACTAGTGGGCAGGGAACATCACCCACTCCAATATCACCCAGTCAACGAACAGAAACAAACATAAAAATATCAGTATGTCTTGGAAGCAGCAGAAAATCTCAGTACACATGAGAAAACAAGACAGGTGGCACAAGAGCGTGGCCAAAGCACAGATTCTGGGGAGGAAAAGGCATGGGAACTCTCCATGAGGGAATTCAGAAGAATTATGATCAGATGGAGGAAAACACCAATACAGCTATAGAAAACAAAACAAACACACAAAAAACACTGGAACAGCAACCTAACAAAGCAAGACAGACAGACAGAAAGAAGGAAAAGACAAGTAAAAACATCATACAACTCCAAATAGAAATTCAGAAGATAAAAAGCTAAGAATCTAGACAACACGTGGAGAGGGCACAGCAGAAGAACTGAAGCAACGGGAACCCAGCTTCGTGAGCTTTCAGGCAAACCCTGAGACAAAACACAGGAAGAGCCATTCATAAAACGAACTGGAACTCTCAACAAAGCCTAAGCACTATGTGGGGGCAGTGTTGAAAGACTACTTATATTTGGTAAACATTCCAGAACAGGGAAAAGAAAACACACACACACAATTGTCCATCCAGGACATACTGGAAGAATATTTCACTGACATCATGACAGGAGAAAATAAATTTTTAAGATGCTGAAAGAACCCAAACAGAATTAACCAGAAAAGAAAGTCACTGGGAGGGAGGGAAGGGAAAAAAGAGGAGCGGATGCCAAGGGCTCCAGGGAAAGCAGCTGCCCAGGAAAGAATGATGGCAGCATCTGGACAAAGAAAAGAAAAATTCAATACTTAAAAAAAAGCACAAATGACACATCACAGGTAAACTTTCCAACATGGAAGAAAAGGAAGGAATTCTGAGAGTAACGTGAAAAAGAACAGTTACCCAGGAAGGAGAATCGTAAGATAAGCTTGTAGTTGTCAACAGAAACAACGGGACAGAAGTTAAGGGAAGAACATATGTAAAAGTCTGAAAGGAAAAAAGCCAGCCATGAATCAAATATCCAGTAAAATGATCACTTAAATATAAGAAGAAATAAGTATATTTTTCAGACAAGGAAAAAAATTAAAGAAATTTGTAAAAAACAAGAACAATGTTTTCATAGGACAAAAAATGCTAATGGGAATTCTTTGGACAGACAGTCAACGACAACAGCTGACAGCAACCCACGGTCAACATACGTGGCACAACCCTCAAGAAACCAGCCCACTCCAGCAGCACGCAGCATGAAACAAACGCCCCAAACTGAAACTAGGGAGCCAGAGGTAACATTCCACAATCCAGAAAACGACAAAGTAATAGAAAAGATAAAGCAGCTGTGAGACACTTGAATAGAAAGCCAAGTAGTTTTCGAGAGAACAGACTACCTTAAACCTGGAACAAAAAGCTAACCTCAAAGACAGCAGTGAAACTCCATCAAAATAAAAAAGCAGCAAACGGTAAAATAAAAATAAAGAAAGCAAAGGGAAAAATGCCAAAAGCCCCACTAACAAAAGACTCAGCACAGAAAATCAAGATGAAAAAGAAATTAATAACATCAACAAAAAACACATAGAAAAGTAATAGCAATAAAATCATACCTATTGATGAGAACCCTGAACTTACCCGTCAAGAGACAGAGACTAGCAGAATGGATAAGGAAACAGGACCCATTAATATGCTGCTTACAGGAAATACACCTTAGATGTAAAGATTAAAAACAGACTAAAAATTAAAGAATGGAAAAAATATGGGGCTAAAGCAATAGTAAAAACAAATAGGAATGGAAATATCAATTTCAGATAATACAGACTTCAAAGTAAACACTATCCTCAGAAACAAGGAAGAGCATTATACTACAGAACAAGAAGACATAACCATAATAAACATCTATGTACCTAATAAATGACACTCAAAATATATTCATAAAACTCTTAGAGTTGAAGGGAGAAATAGCGATACTAAAATAATAGAAGATTCTAATACACCACTGTTCAGGAAGGACAGATCAAAAGAAAATAAAATCAGTAGACACAGAAGAACTATTAATCAACTTGATCGTTTAGATCAGCGGTTCTCAACTTTCCACATGCTGTAACCTTTTAATACAGTTCCTCATGTTGTGGTGACCCCCAACCATAAAATTATTTTCATTGTTATTTCATAACTAAGGAGCTCTGATGGTATCGCGGTTTGAGCATCAGCTTTCTAAGCTACTTCGTAACTGTAATTTTGCTACTGTTATGAATGGTAATGTAAATATCTGGTATGCAGGATGTATTTTCATTATTACAAATTGGACATAATGAAAGCATAGTGATTAATCACAAAAATAATATGTAATTATACATTGTGAAATATTTATTTCTAATGAAATTGTACCTTGAAGCGTGGTGTAGCATGGGTAATAGTCTTCATGGCGGGTACTCCTGTGTGGGCATATCTGCATGTGGGCGGACCCGCCTGGAGACGGATAGAGGAGCGGTGTCTCGGTTCCTAAGACCATCAGGAATAGTGTTTTCCGATGGTCTGAGGCGACCCCTGTGAAAGGGTTGTTCGACTCCCAAAGGGGTCACGAACCAAAGGTTGAGAACTGCTGTCTTAGATAAAGTTTCTCTCACAGAACACTCCACCTAATAAAAACACATAAACATTCTTTTCCAGCACACACAGAACATACTCCAGCATAGACCAGGTTAGTCCACACAGCAAGCATGAACAAATTTAACAAACACCAAGGAGACAGCAGTGATCAACAGGTCCAGTGGGGCATGGGAGAGGAGGAGGAGGGGAGAGGGGATGAGCAAATAACGACAGGGACAGGGGGATAGCAAGGGATCTAAAGTTGGTGGTGAGGAGGGGGTAGTATTCCTGGTCATGTTTGATTCCTTGAAATGTATCTGAGAGGAATTACTGAGAGGTGAATGATGGGTACACATGAGAGTGGGGCAAGTGGAGAGGAAAAAGAGAGAGGAAAAAAGAAGAAAGTAAAAATAATATATATACTTATAAATAAACATATGTAAGATGTAAATATATAAAGATAGATGTACTTGTCTATATGTGTATATAAATATAAGGAGGAAGCAGATGGACATTGGGTCTCTACTTAAATCGTACCTCAGTACAAGAATGGCTTGTTCGAATAATGTGGCATTATATGATACCTACCTTCCTGACAAGATCACTGAAGACAAAAATGGGTGCATGAGCAAATGTGGAGAAGAAAGCTGATGGTGCCTGGCTATTAAAAGATATAGCATCTGGGGTCTTAAAGGTTTGAAGTTAAACAAGCGGCCATTTAGGAGGGAAGCAACTAAGTCCACATGGAAGAAGCACACCAGCCTGTGGGATTATGAGGTGTTGACGGGAATAGGTATCAAATTCAAAAATAAGCAATCAGATTGATGTGAAGGAGTGTAGACAGAGACCCAAAATCCACCTGTAAGATAATTGGACGGTCCCTCACAGCAAAGCCTAACAGAGGGATGATGTATCCAGGATGTGGTACAGCACTGATGAAGCACATAAACTATCCTCTAGTTCTGTTTTTTGACATCTTGCCTTTATATATATATAATAAGAAACCCCTGGGGTTTCTTTTTGCCATTTCCAGCGAATATGAACTCTTCCTTTTTTCCACAGAAGTTGTCATTGTGTCAAGTGCTGTCAAGATGGTTCTGACTCATCGGAATTCGATGGACAACGGAACAACACACTGCTTGGTCCATGTGCCGCCCTCACAACACTGCTACATCTGAGCGCATTGCTGCAGCCACCGTGTCAACCGTCTCAATAGCGTCTTCACTTTCTGCTTTCCCAAGGATGATGTCCTTCTCTGGGGGCTGGCCCTTCCTGATAACATGTCCCAAATACATCAGACAAAATCTCACCATTTGCTTCCAAGGCACATTCCAGCTGAATTTCCTCCAAGAGAGGCTGGCTCATTCTTCTGGCACGCTGTAGGATACCTCCAGGACGCCCCACCACACCATCATCTCCCCCAGTCGTCCTTACCCACTGCCCAGCATCCGCATGCATGGTTTGGGGCAGACGGACCTTCGTCTTCAAAGTAGCATCTTTGCTCTTTCATACTGTAAAAAGCTCTCTTGTAGATTTGCCCAGTGTGGTACATCGTGATTTCTTAACTGCTGCTTCATGAGCTCTCAAGCAAATGTGCAATCTTTTGTTCGTTTGTTGACTATGAGCTTGTTGATTGGTCCAGTTGAGAGGATCTGGCTTACTTACACTGAGCTGTAACCCACGCTAAAGGCTGTAGTCTTTTATCTTCATCAACAGCTGAGTGCTCTAAGGCTTCCTCTACGTCAGCCTGCAGGGTTGTGTCATCTGCATATTGCAGGTTGCTAATGAATCTTTGCTCAAATTCCGTATTTTCTGTTTATGATGCGGTTGTTTACTAGTCTTGTAAGAATTTTTTATATTGTTGTGAGGTGCAGTGAATCACTTCCTAGGGCCCTTCTAGCCAGTCTTTATAACTTTCTCACCAAACAACTAGGTGGGGGTATGCAAATGTGAGGTGTTTGTTGTCCACCAAGGGGTTGGGCAGCTTGCTAATAGTGTAACCAAGCTGGATGGCACCCTGTGGCGGCCTAGCTCTTGGCTGCCTTTGAGTCAGCTCCTACTCATAGGCACCTTACATAACCCAGAACAAAACGCTGCCTGGCCCTGCACCACCCTCACAACCGTTCCCACGCCTGTGTCCAGTGGGGCAGCCACCATGTCCGTCCATCTCATCAAGGCCCTTCCTCTTTGTCACTGTCCCTCTCCTTTACCAAGCACGATGTCCTTCTCGTGGGACCAGTTTCTTCTGGTACATGTCTAAAGTGTGTAACATGAAGTATTGTCAGCGTTGCCTCTAAGAGTCATGCTGGCCATACTTCTTCCAAGACTGACTTGTTTGTCCTTTTAGCAGTCCATGGCACTTTCAGTATTCTTTGGCGGCAACACACTTTGGACACGTTGGTTCTTCTTCAGTCTTCCTTATTCCATGTCCAACTTCCACACGTGTATGAGGCCACTGCAAATAGTCTGGCTGGGGTCAGGCTCCCCTGAGTCCACAGAGCAACACCCTTGCCCTTCAGTTCTCTAAAGAGGTCTGTGCTGCAGACTTAACAACGCAATCCGTCTTTTGATCTCTTGGCTGCTGCTTCCATGAGCACTGACTGTGGATCCAAGCAAGACAAAATCCTGGACAATTTCAACCTTTTCTCTATTTATCATGATGCTACCTGTTCGTCCAGTTGTGAGAATTTTGGTGTTCTTAACATTGAGTTGTAATCCACACTGAAGGCTGCAATCCTTAATCTTCATCAAGGTCGTGTCATCTACATATCAGAGTGTTAATAAGCCTTTCCCCAATCCTGATGCTGCATTCTTCTTCATATAATCCATCCTCTGGGGGTGGGACCATGCAAAAAAGGTACATGGAGCCCTAGTGTGGGGATTGGTTAGCTTTGCCATCTGCTAGACTTAAAACGATTCAGTCCACAGGTGGGAAGGGGATCTCACAAGCACTTCGAAAGAACAGCCAAGAGTAGAGTGTGTCCTTTGAGTCTGAGATCCCTGCCATGAGAACCTCCTTCATCCAGGAGATGCCAGAGCCGGTGAGAAACAGCAGCAGAGGCCGCAGGACCAGGAGACTGGCAGGAGACAGAGTTGTGGACTTCCTGACACAGAGTGAGAGTTGAGGGCCTGTGGGCAGAAGGCTTCCTGGCTAAATGGGGTGCTTCTAGGCACTTGGTGGAGCTTAGTGATGTGGAGCTAGAGCTCAGGCCCTTCAGGCCGAGGCTTACTGGTACCGTGAGATACCGCTGGACACTTACTGGCAGAGGAAAGCGGTTGTTTAACACTTACTCCTTCAGGGCAAAGGCCAGAGCGAAGCATGCCTGTGGACACTGCTGAGATATCCTGACTGAAGAATTTTATGCTGAGTCATTTCTGATCCTGAATTGTAGCCTGTTACTTCCCTAAAAAACCCCATAATCCTAAGTACTGTCCGAGTTCTGTGTGGCCATTGCAATGAACGATGGAGCCCAGCACAGAGAGAGTGCCACAGATGTGGTCGGTGTCACATGGGTCTGACATTCAGCTCCTTGGAATCAGCCTTGGGATGGGGATCTTGATTCTCTTTCCCCCTCGAGAAGTTAGACACCCACCATGTCATTTTCCCGCATGTCATCCATTCTGACTGGAGAAAGATCCCGTAGAGTCACAGCCCCAGAAAGTCACAGGAGCAGTTCGACTCTGGGCGTACGGGGCTGCTATGAATCAGAAGGCACTCGACGGCGGTGAGCTGGGTTTTCAGTCGGCTTCAGTTCTCCAAGATCCAGAGAGCAGGCTGTTGTCTCTGGTCTTCATCAGTGCGTCTTCAAGTCCTCTTCACTGTCGCAAACGCGTTTCTGTCATTTGTATATCACAGTTTGCTAATGAACCTTCTCCAGTCCCGATGCCACACTCTTCCTTACATGGCTCAATTTCTCAGACTGTTTACTCAGAATACAAAATGAAAGCTTGGTGAAAGGATACAAGGCTGGTGCGCACACCTTTCCTGATGTGAAACCATGGAGGAGCCCCTGGTTTTGCTGGGACGGTTGCCTCGGTTCCCTGTGAGCACAATTAAGTTCTGGAATTCCCATTCTCTGCAATGTTATCCATAGTTTGTTATGATCCACAGTAGAATGCCTTTGCAGATAAACAAACAAAATACACACAGGCAGACATCTTCCAGGGAATTCTCTGCTTTTGTCGAAGCCCCATGTGACATCGGCACTGATATCCCTGTTCTATGTCCTCCTCGGATTTCACGGTGAATTTCTAGCAGTTCCCTTTAGATGTATTGCTGTAACCATTTTCTCCCCCAATGATTTCCAGCAAAATTTTGTGGAAATTTCTACATTCTGTTGAATCCCCTTTCTTTGGAATGGGCACAAACATGGCTCTTCTGTGTGGCTGTTCCCTCCCCGCCCCCATACACACACTTTTTTTTTTTAACCTAGATGAGTGCCTACTTCCAGAATTACATCCACTTGTTAAAATTTCTCAATTGGTATTCTGTCAACTTTGGGAACTTTGTTTTTTCCAATGCCTCAGTGCATTTGAACTTCTTCCTTCAGTGTCATTGGTTCTTTATCATATGTTACCTCCTCAAATGTGTGAGCACTGACTGATTCTTTTTGGTAGAATAATTGTGTATCCCCTCATCGGCTTACAGTGCTCCTGGTAATGTTCCACATTTTGAACCAGTCAGCAGAGGTAGCAGGTCCTCAACACTGCTGCGGACCTTCACTGTCTTCACGGACTAGTTCTCGGCAAGCTCCTTAATCCAGAGAGAAGAGCCAGCCTAACCACTGTTTGCAGGCGGACAGAATTTCACAGGATTTCTGAGCTTGCACAGACTTTGACTTATGACCATGTTTCCTACTGGTGATGCTTGGTGTCTGCAGTTGTCTTTGTCCACACTGTTGATGCGCTCATGCAGGGCTGTCCCTGGGTGCCACCGAGTCAGCTCCCACTCATGGCGACCCGATGTGCCCAGAATGAGACACCGAGAGGCCCTGCAATGTTCCAGTTCGTGGCTGCAGCCGCTGTGGTGGACCGTCTTGTCGAGGGCCTTCCTCGTTTGCGCTGTCCCGCTACTTTACCAAGCACGACAGCCCCTTCCAGAGACTGGTCTCTCCTGACAAAGCAATGTCTCTCCGTCTTCGTTTCTAAGGAGCATTTCTTCCAAGACAGATTTATTTGTCTTTTTGGCAGCCTGTGGTACTCACAATATTCTTTGCCAGCACCGTAATTCAAATGCATCAATTCTTCTTTGGTCTTCCATATATACAATGTCTAACTTGCACGTGCATGTGAGGCGATTGAAAATACCATGGCTTGGGTCAGGCGCACCTTAGGCTTCATGGCACATCCTGGCTTTTTGACTTTACAGAGGTCTGGTGCAGTACTTGGTCTGATCTCGTGACTGCTGCTTCCATGAGTGTTGTTCCATGATTGTGGATCCCAGCAAGATGGAAACCATGACAGTTCTTGGCAGCCTCACGCTGGATTTCTGCATCAATGTCCTGGGTTGCTGCCAGGTCGGACATGACACAGAACTCCCAGGCATCAAGCCAGCTCTCACTATTTGTGTGAGAAGTCCTGCCGCCCCACAGGTTTGCCCGAGGTGGTGACGTGCTTTGGGATGTTTGCCCATCTGATAGATGGAAAATGGCATCTCTGTATTCCTTCTATCTGTGTTTCTCTTACAGTGAGGGAGGTGCAGCATCCTTTTGGATGAGAGACTTCCTGTGTCTCCATTTCCTGCCCTCTAGAGTGCTTCCTCCTGGTCTTTGGCTCTGCCCTATAGCAGACTGCTGGCTGCTTTGTGTGTGTTTGTGTTAACATTTTACAGTGAGTTGGGTGAAGGGTTACAGAGCAGGACATCACGTTTATATTCAACAATTCATACACATTTTGTTCCATTTTTTGCAATCCCCACAATGTAACATCTCTCACTCCATGTCCTCCCTGGGTTGCCTGTTCCTATTCCTCCTTTCTGAACCCTCTGAACATCATCCTATGGTCCACACTACCCTTCTGATCTCAAAGGGGTTATTCTCAGGTGGGCCTCCCTCCATAGTGTTACTGCTCCCTTATAAACCTATTGTTTGGCTGAGTCACGGGGTGAGTTCAGTTCTACCTGATGGGTGACTTAGGGCCATAGAGTTGGGGTTTCCACCCATCTCTATCTGGTGTAGCCTGGTCTCTTTTGCAATTTTAGGACCTTTCACCATGATTCCTTCCTGAGCACTTGGTAGAGGTGGCCATGTACCAGCTAATTCTGTCTCAGGGCCACAAAGCCTGGGATTCTAGTGATGCACGAATCCTCTGGATTCCTTGTTTCCATGAACCTGTGATTTTCCTCACTCACCTTTGCTCCAGAGGAGGAGAGACCAATCATTGTTTTTATGACCCCAGTTTCCACTCACCAGAGCAAGGTATTGAACACTCTCTCTGCGGACTTGTAGTGTCCCCTGAGCCTCTGGTCCTTAGTCCTCAGCCCCAGTGACTCATGCCCTCAAGGCATCTGGTTATGGCTATTTCCATAGCTTTTCCCGGTACAGTCCACCACATTTACGGGTGTACTTGCGGCAAGGGTAAATACACACATACAAATACCCTCCGTATACGTATATACACACATACAACATAGACAGGGGCATACTCCCACTCTCCCTCCCACACGGGTTCAGCCATGTGTGTCTACCCAGACAGCTATGTGCAGGTCACCACTGTTGTCTGTAGAACAGTATTGACCTCTGAGGCCAAGAACTCTTCCATTCCTCTCAGTGGCTTCTGCCTCCATACCTGTTTTGTCAACCTCCCTTTTATTGTATTTATTGTCTTCTTGTCTCCCCTTCACCCAAGTTAACTCCTGTCTGCCCTCTAGCCAGTAGCTTACCACCCCCCCCCCACCAGAAACCATCAAATAAGATTTCGTTTCATGTGAAAATCTCTTAACTTTTTTTACTAGTTATTGTTAGGGGCTGTCAAGTTGGTTCATAGTCACCCTATGTCCAACAGAATGAAGTACTGACAGTGCTGGGCCATCTTCACACGGTTCTTATGCCGCAGCCCATGGCTGCAGCCTCTGTGGCCGTCCATTACCTCGAGGGCGATGGTAGTTGCACAACTTTGTGTCAACTTGAAGATATAAAAGTGTAGAAGTGGAGTCTAGCCTGTCAATCAGGTCACAGCCTGGTGGTGCCTCTTTGTGGGTGTGAGCTCCCCTTAAGGAGGGTCCTGGGACCCTCTCCTCTCTGCCTTCACCTTCATGCCTGTGAGCCACGCTGAGACCCACACAAGCCCTGTGATGCAGTCACCACCATTGGGGCCATGCAACCCTGTACCCACTGATCTGTGATCTTCCTGCATTCTACATCATTGCATGTGGCTGCATGAGTCTGAAGAGGGATTTATGAACTAGTATCGGACTTATGGACTTGATCTGGACTGGGATGCTTGCTTGATATAAAAGTACTTCTTAGAGATTCGACAAGCTCTCACGAGACTTTGGCTTCTTCCTAGGCTGGCAAGAACACCCAAGTTCAGTTCAAGCACAAAGATCGTGAAGCCCAATGGTGAAAAGCCGGATGAATTCGAGTCCGGCATTTCTCAGGCTCTTCTTGAGCTGGAGATGAACTCAGACCTCAAGGCTCAGTTAAGGGAGATGGATATAACGGCAGCCAAGGAAATAAAAATTGGTGGTGGTCGGAAAGCTATTATAATCTTTGTTCCTGTTCCTCAACTGAAATCTTTCCAGAAAATTCAAGTCTGGCTAGTACGGGAACTGGAGACAAAATTCAGCGGAAAGCACGTTGTCTTTATTGCTCAGAGGAGAATTCTGCCTAAACCAACTTGGAAAAGCCGTACAAAGAATAAGCAAAAGCGTCCCACGAGCCGCCCTCTGACAGCGGTGCACAATGCCATCCTTGAAGACGTGCTCTTCCCAAGTGAAACTGTGGGCAAGAGAATCCGGGTCACGCTGGACGGCAGCAGGCTTATAAAGGTTCATTTAGACAGAGCACAGCAGAACAATGTAGAAAACAAGGTTGAACACTTTTCTGGAGTTTATAAGAAGCTTACGGGCAAGGATGTTAATTTTGAATTCCCAGTTTCAAATGTAAACAAAGATGACAGAATAAAATATTATTCCCAATAAAAATAAATAAATAAATAAATAAATAAATAAACTTACTTCTTGATAGAAAGCTCTCTCTTACAAATACGTGAGCGTCACCAGATGTTTCTCCAGCCAACCCAGCCTAACACAGGGCCTTCCTTTTTCACTGTCCTTTCACTTTACCAGCTATGACATCCTTCTCCAGGGACTGGTCTCTCCTGAAAACATGTCGAGAGTACGTGAGATGAAGCCTTGCCATCCTTGCTTCTAAGGAGCACTCTGGCCAGACTTCCTCCTAGACGGATCTGTTTGTTTGGCCGTCCATGGAACTTTAAATATTCTTCACCAACACCATAGTTCAAATGCATGTTTCCCCCAATCTTCTTTATTCAATGTCAAACTTTTTTTTTTTTTTTCAATGTCAAACTTTTACATGCATACGAAGCAATTGAAAATATCGTGACCTGGGTCAGGTGCACCTTAGTCCTCAAAGTAACATCTTTGCTTTTCAACACTTTACAGAGGTCTTGTGTAGCAGATTGGCCCCATGCAATGAATTGTTTGAGCTCTTGACTGCTGCTTCCATGATCATTGATCGTCAATCCGAGCAAGATGAGATCCTTGACAATAGCAGTCCCATATAATATTTGTCCCTTTGTGACTAGCTCAGCACAATGCCTTCCAGGCTCATCTTTCATGTGGTCTGAGGTCTTGCACAGATTTGCTATTACCCTTTAAAGTTGCAATGAAATTCCACTGTGTACATACACTGTTGTTAGTCGTTGGTATGTGCTGTTGTTAGTTTTTGGTATGCATTGATGCTAGTTATTGGTATGCTCTGTAGTTAGTTGCTATTGGCATGTACTATTGATAGTTGTTGGCATGTACTGTAGTTAGTGGTTGGTGTGCATTCATGTTCTCTGTTGGTATGCACTGTTGTTAGGTGATGGCATGCTCTGTTGTTAGTTGTTGGCATGCATTGTGGTTAGTTGCTGCTGGCATGCAGTGAGTGGTTGGTACGCACTGCAGTTAGTGGTTAGTATGCACTGTAGTTAAGTGTTGGCATGCACTGTGGTTAATTGCTGTTGGTATGCACTGTTGTTAGTTATTGGTATGCACTGCGGTTTGTGGTTGGTGTGCATTTTGCAGTTAGTTCTTGTTGCCAAGCACTGTTAGTGGTTGGTATGCACTATTGTTAGTTGTTAGTATGCACTGTTGATAGTTGTTGGTATGTACTATAGTTAGCTGCTATTGGTATGCACTGTTGTTAGTTGCTATCCAACTGATCCCAATTGTGCAACCTATGTATGCAGAGCAGAGCTGCCCATAAGGTTTCCAAGGGAGGGAGGGACCTTTCGGAAGCAGATTGCCAGGTCTGTTGATTCATCCTTCCAGCGATGGGCTCTCCGGCTGTTTCTAGCTTTGTGCGGTTATCAAGAGTCCTGTAATGTGCGCCTCTCTCTGTTTCTCTAGGGTGTACACCAAACAGGGAATTGCTGGGCCATATGGTATTTCCATCCCAGCTTTGGGAGGAAGCAACATATTCCTTTCCACAGTGCCGTGAGCTGCTTTTGATGCACTGCTACTGTACGTCAGCAAGGCGAGTCCTTTGATGACTGGGCAGCTTGGATTCTGCCCAGGTTGCTGATTACCTCTTGACTTTGCTCCGGCAAGCATTCTGCCTCAGTAGGCCTGTTCCGGTCATCAGAGAACATCCTTTTTTCCCCTTGATGGCTTCTGAACTCGGAGGTTGTTTACAAGTCCCTACTCTACAGCTCTAGTGGATTTCGACCAAGGTTTCTTCTAGTAGGTTTATGGTTCATTTTTTCACTCTCAAACCTCTGGCTCACTGGGCTTTATCCTGGTGTTCCTCAAAAGATCTGCCTACAACTTTCTTTTATGTTTTTTTAAAACTCTTTGTCAATTCTCTCTTCCCACCCCTGCCTTGGCTTGAGAGCTTCTTGACCACGCATCAAGTTCTGTTGTTCACGGACCAGGCAGCTTTAATAAGTGAAGCTTTGCAATGTGACCAACAAGGTGCTGAGACTGGAGACATCAGGCTACTTTTGCTCAACTCATTTTCTTTATGAACTTCAGATGGTTTGCTGGGTTAAAAAAGCCACCTTTTAGCATATGTATGTATATATTTGTGATTGCATTAAATTCATGCACTACTCTAGGGAGACAGCCCCCATGCTGCTAAGTGTACCCATTCAAAGCTCTGGCTTCTCCGTCTTCCAGGATGGTTCCAGACTTTTCCTCCAGGAGGTTTTGCTCTGTTCTTGTTCTGTTCCCCACCCATCAGCCAGCCTTTCCTGACCTCCTTTCTTCTCATGGCTGGGTTTCCATAGAAAAGGCCCGTTTCGGAACCTTGAGTTTGCATTCCCCTCGTCCTGAATTCCCACAGGACTGGCTCTGGTTGGTTCTCAGGCTGCCCATTTCATGGGGTGTCGTCATCACCCCCTCCCACTCAGCTCACCTCTGCCTATCTTCTGCTCTGCCTGGGTCGACCCAGGTAGCTTCTGCACCCTTCTCCCTCCTTCATGTGCTGTCACTCACTGAACTCACTGCCATCCGGTCTGTTCTGACCCACAGTGACCTCATAGGACAGAGCAGGTCTGCCCTTGTGGGTTTCTGAGGCTGTCAGTCTTTATGGGAACAGAAAGCTTCCTCTTTCTTCCACAGAACAACTGGTGGGTTTGAACTGCTGACTTGAGGTTGGCAGCCCCAGTACCCTCCCGTGACACCAGGGCTCTCCATCTTGACAGGTGAGCAGATTGGGGCTCAGGACCTGAGAGGGGAGGTTCCCTGCCCTGCCAAACTTGCAACATCCCCTGAGGTATGGCCACCACCCCTGGCCACCTCTCCCCCTATCCTGAGGGTCTCTGCCTTTCAGAAGCCCCCTGGGTCACAGTCAGTGGTGGCACCTCTCCCAGGGCTTAGGACAGTGGAGGGAGGAAGCAGGTGCTAACATCATTGTCTTGACAGGGGTCTGACACCAGGGATGGTAGGCTGACTCTGTCCCTCACACCAGAAACGGGGGCATCAGCAGAGATACACCTGGGCCTTTGTCAACTCTGTCCAGGCCAGTTCATGTTCAAAGTCCTCCTCTGCTGCCTGATGGGGCCTCCACATAGCTCTCCTGTCCTGGCCTTGCCCCACCAGGCTGCTACCCACCACAGCACACATGACCACTGCGTCCTCCTCACCCTCTTCTTCCTCCTGGGAGCCATCACCACCACTACCTGGTGTGTCCACACCTGTCCTGAGAGTCTGTCCCTATCATGTGGTGCCCTCTCTGCTGCCTTTTGGGCACCTTGGGCCCAGGAGACCAAACGAGGGCCCGTGTGGCTGGTTCTGGGGCCCTCCTCCTCCTTGCCCCTCAACACAGGCTGACACCCACAAGCCACCCAATGGACTCCAGGAGGCCTCTCTGCATAGTCGGTTCCCAGAGTGCCCACTGGGTGTAGGGAGTGGGTGGGCTTACCCAGTCCTGAGTCTGCAGGCCTTGCTGGGTGCTGCTCTGCATGCCAGGGGGGCTCCAGGCTGCCATAGGCCCACCCTGGGGGGAAGGCTGTCTGTGCTGCGGTGGGCTCAGGGTTTCTGGCTCTCTCCGCAAGGAGCCCTTCTGTATGTGCTTTCTGCTGTCCATCTTCAGCCCTGGCAGGCTACTGGTCTGCACCTCCGGGGCTCTGGAGGAAAGACATGGGCTGGCGGAGCAGGTCCCAGATGTGGCCAGGAGTCTGGAGGCCACTCTCTCTACAGAGGCCCAATCCACTGTGATGCAGCCCCCTGACCACTAGGGCATGGCTGCCGCCCCACCCCCCAGGGAGACCTCCAGCCCCACAGCCTTCTGTCCTCCTAGTTCCAACGGCCACTCAACCTCTGTTTATGCATTGGCCCTCGGTCGAAATTTATCCAGTGTAAGGCTGGACACCTTTGGGTGGGTTGCCCAGGGCCCTGCCTTGGCGAGATGCAGCAGGTTCGGGAAGGCAGGAGGAATGAGTGAGGGCCAGCTGGGGGCTGGGATTCGGCGGGCCCTGGCCCTTCAGCCCCTACAGTTATGACGCTCACCTGTGTCCCGCCCAGGCCACACCCCAAGGCGGGGCTCCGGACCGCAGCAGGAGTAGAGGCTGTACTGGACGCTGCCGCACCTCCGCAGGGAGTCCGCCCTGCCTGGCTGGGGTCCGCTGCGGGGCCCCTTGGGGAGCAGGGGCTCACCAGGGTGCCCCCAGAGTGCCCCGCAGGGACAGAAGGGGCATAGGGTGGAGGACCAGAAATGGGACCGTCGCAGGTTGGAGGGTATTCGGGGTCAGGGGTAGCGGGCCGCTGCGGGTCGTCAGGGGTGGAGGGCCGCTGCCGGTCAGGGGACTCGGGAGGGGGTGGGGATTCACTGAGGGTTGGGACAATCTTCAGGAGGATGTGGGGATCCAATTCACCATGGGAGAGCCAGTTAGAGGAACCGGGGACCCCTGCCGTTTTGGAGAGGTCAGTGGGGATAGGTTGGAGGTCCGCTATGGCCCGGGGGGGCCGGGGGGTGGAATGGGGCTCCACCGCGGCTTCGGGGAGGGGTCAGTGGGGTAGGGATGGGGAGTCCACTTGGGACTGTGGGGTGGGTGGTGGAAAGTCCACAACGGTATGGGCGGGCCCCGCCCCTCCCTCCAACTTCCGGCCCACTCCGCGCCTGCGCGCTGGTTCCCCGCCCGCCCCCTTGTCTCTGCCCCATTGTCTCGTCCCCTACACTGCTAGGCGGCGGCACAGGAACCACACAGCAGCCGGGCAAGGGTCCTGGGGGTGACCCCCCCAGGTTTATTAGTGTCTGCGTCAGCACCTTAAAATAGTCCACATGGTCACAGACGAGACAGATTTGTCTGCTCCCCAAACGGTTATTTACATTAATCCTGTTTTCCATTAAAAAAGCAAAAAAGAAAAACTAGCAACACGTACAACTAGAAACCCAACAGCGCACGCTGGGCAGGGCGGGACGGGGAGCAGGAGCTGCATGGGCAAAGCCAGGCTGCCCTCCTGGCCAGCCACTGGGCGCTGCCCACGGCCCACTGCCCACCGCGCGGGCCCGCCCGCCTGCAGCCCCCGCCCCTACACGCACCCGGCTCAGTCATCACAGGCGGATTTGGTTCAACGTCAGCTTTCTTTAGGGAAAAAGTGCGTTCGGTGTCTCCTCAGAATAGCTCCATGAGGTAGGCGGGGGAAGTGCTACCACCCCCTTTTTGACAGGTGGGAAACCGAGGCACAGAGGGGTGAGTCTGAGGCCTTCGAGCCTGTCTGCACACCCTTCTCCCCACTCCCAGCACAAAGCGTGGTGCGCCAGCAGGGAGGGAGGGCATGCGGAAGGGAGCCCCAAGGGTGGGACAAAGGGGTACCCTGCCTCTCCTGTTCCCAGAGCATGACCTGGGGGCAGTCACCGATGGAGCAGTAAATGGAGTCCATGAAGTTAAGGGGTCCAGAGACAGCGAGTCCCATGCCACCCCACACCCTCCCCAGCTGTTCCCTGAGGAGTCAGGTTATGTTTCAGCCAGGTAGAGCTCTTGTTGGGAAGGTCCCGTGGCCACAGGTGCTGAGGTCTGGCCTACCAACATGGATGCCATGCTCAGTCCCTAGGTGGCCGCCAGCTGGGCCTGCTACTCCAGAGCTCCGCCTACTGTGCCTCAAACACTTGGAGCAGGCAGGTGAGGAGGGGTCTCAGGCGAGGAGGCTTCTCTCCACGGGGGTGGGGTGGGTGCTGGCTGAGGGGTTGGCACTGTTTCCTGGCACTCCTATCATGGCTGTGCATCTTAGCAAGCCAGCTGAGCCTGCCACATTCCAGGGGACCAGGGGCAGGGTAGGCAAGTGGAGGGCTGCCCCAGAAGGCTGGCACGTCCAGTCAGACCAGCCCAAGTCTGCACAGATCATGTGATTCTTCTGCATTGAGACACATACCTGGCACCTGGCACCAGCCCCACGTTAACCATATTCCTAATTCTCAGTGCAGACGCCTGGGCAGTCCTGTGCACACAGCTGGCATAGGGGGTGGCAGGGGGTGGTGGGAAGAGCCAGCAGAGAGGGAGCAAGCCCCAGGTGACCACAGAGTGGCACCTGGGACACTGGTGGGGGTTACAGAGGCCTTGTCCACGGACCGAGGCCCTGTGGCTGCTGAATCAGGCCCTGGGTGGGCGTGCCAGGACAGCAGTGTTTCTCCAGAGCAGTTCAGCGTGCAGGGAGATCTTGAGGGGTCCCGTGGAAGGAAGCGGGGTACAGGAGAAGGGACATCTTGCTGGTTCCACCCTCTCCCTGGCTGCTGGGTTTCAGAAGAGCAACCTCTGTTTGGCAGCTACATTGTAACATGTGTTTAAAAGCATTAAAAATACCTGCAACTACAAAACCCACTGCCTCACTGGGTTGGAGTTTACTGGGGTTCGCGGGTGGGTGGCCCTTGGGGGTGGTCTGGATAAAAGGGGAGCAGGTGGGCGGGCTACAGGGCTAGGTGTGACGGCCTTGCTACTCTATCTCAGCTTTCACCCGGCTCAGGACACGCCATTCCCTAGCTGTGACCCTCAGCTTTTGGCTACCAAAGGCTGGGGCCCTGTGCAGGCCCTCACCTGGGCAGGCAGGCAGCTGCCCTCCTGCATTCTGGCTACCTGAGAAAGCAGAGGCATGTTTCGTGAAGAATGCAAACACAGGAACCCTTTCTGTGTGGGGGGCCTTGGCAGGAGCTCCAGACAACCAAAGCCACCCCACCTGGCTTGCCAAGCTCAACAGTGTCCTCTCACACCTCCAGCCCTCCCCCCTCCCCCAGCCCCGAACATTCTGGTTAATAAGCAGAGTAGTACTCAGCTCCCCGGGCGTGGGGCTGTTAGTCTCCACAGTGCGAGTGCATTTGGCTGAAGCCCCTCTGTTTAAGCGCCATCTCTGTGGGAACCGCAGCCTTAACAGGTGCAGGACGCCCAGTGGTGGCCTGGCCAGGCAGGGTGTGATCTCTGGTGGCTTCCACGGCTCCATCCTCAGGGCCGCTGGAGCTAGAAGGCAGGCTTGGAGTGTCCAAAGATGCAGATGGGGAAGTGCTTGACGTGGGATGACCACTGGGCTGCCAGCTGGAAGAACTTGACATCATTCCACTCCACCCCGTCGATGAGGACTGTGGACAGAGCAGGCCACCTGAGCCATGGGCTGGGCGGCTGGCCACCCTGGCAGCGCTGGGCCCCCAGGGCCAGGGCCCATCCACCCGCCTGCTGCCCTCCCTGCATCCACACCCACGACGGGCAGCCTCGCTGCTCTAGGGACCGCTCTGGGACCGATGGCTGAGGAGGAAGGCTGGTGACCCTTCCAAGGCAACCCATTGCCTTCTAGAAGCGCAGTGTGAAATTTACAAGTCCATGTTTTGAAAAGGCAAAGGAGTGGAGAAATTCTCAGAATTTTAAAAGTGAGTACTTTATAATAAAAATGTGTATAAAGCTACATGGACTACCTTGCATAGGGAAGTGTTCATTTTCTTCTGGCTAATTAAGAAAAATGCCATCTCATTGTTTGTTCTGATCCAATTTTCCCCTTTGGTCCACAGCGTCAAAGGACTTTCTGTTCTGGTGCTCGGTGGCCATCCCTTTCTTACTGACCATCACCCGCCTTCAGCCCCACCCCTTTTCCTTGGCCCCACCCCTCACCTTCTGGCCCCATCCTCCAGGTCCCGCCTCTCCCTTTGGCCCCACCCTTCCAGGGCACCTCTCCCCGGGCCCCGCCCCGGCGGACCCCGCCCTCACCGCGCAGCATGTTCTGCTGGTGCTTGGCGGTGCAGATCAGGCGGCTGATGCCCTCGATGCACTGGCTCTTGGACTCCACGTCCTTGTCCTTGGTTTTCTTGGGCAGGAACATCACTGGAAGGAAGGGGCCAGGCTGTGTCCGATCGTCCGCAGGGCAGCTCGCCAGCGGACACCACCGCCCCCCCTGCCCGTGGGCTGGCAGCCCCGCCCCTCCTCACCCTTTTTGTTCTTCTCCTTGGTGACTACAGTCATGGACATGGTGGGTGTGGCTGTGGCCTCGCTGCCACCAGGCAGCCTGCTGACCTGGAGGGACCGGAAAGTGCACTTGAGCGTGTTTTTGGCGGTGGGCAGGTCCCTCTTCTCGGCGTCTCGCTTCCTCTCGGCCGCCGGCGCTGTGGTCCAGTAATCCACCTGCAATCCCATCAGCTCCGCGCCGACGCCCTGGCTGCAGAAGGGGGGGCTGTTTCACACCCATCTGTGTGGCCGGCAAGGTGCCTACAGAGGGGCTGTCACCACCTGACAGTCACTCCTGCCTGCTGTCTCCGTCCCTGTGGTGCTGGCCAGTAGCCACAAGGCCCTTGATTATGCACCTGTGTCCCACATAAGCCAGGCCTCTGCGGTGGCCCAGGTGTGGGTGCAGGGCCATCAGGAGGGGAAGATCTCTCCCTGAACCCCACATCCCGGCAGTGACTCCTGCTCACCAGGCCCCACCCAGCATCACAAACTACTTCCCAACCAGAACAGCACTTGAGGAGTGGGATGCAGGTGTGGTGTAGTGAGGTCGAAAGCACCCCCATTACCTGGGGGAAGACAGGCCTCCGCTCACAGCAGGGGATGAGGGTGGAGTGGGTGAGGCCTCCTTGGCAGCCGGAGACATGGACGGCGGGGTTGAAGAGAGCACGCTGGAGCTGGACGGGGCTGCTGCATCGTCAGAGTCCCCTTGGGAGAGACATTTGGAGCAGAGGTGAGTCCCTCCCTGCTTCTCAGACTTGGGGGCCAGCACTGGGCACAGAGGTGGGTGCCCGGGGCCCTCCAGGGGCAGTGAGCAAGAATGTGCCACAGATGGGCCTGGGTGTAGAGGTCCCTTACCTGATGTGGTGGAGGACGGCTCCACGATGCCAACCTTGACAACCTAAAAAGACACACGGCTGGCTGGCTGTGTGGAGAGGCTGCGGCCCCTCCTCCAGGGAGCCGTCAAGGACAGGCCATGGCCCTGCCCACGAGTCGCTGGGTTGTGCAAACGGCCTCTAACTGAAAGGCCGGGTTCACGTCCACCTGGAGGTGTCACCAAAGAACAGCCTGGGCATCTACTTCTGAAGGCCAGGGGTCACAGCCCTACTCTGCCCCCGTGGGTTCCAAGAGCCAGCCCTGTTCTAAGCACCTGCCATGGTGGTTCTCACTGGGTGGAGGTGCTGACCAACCGGTTGTGGCTGCAGGCCAGTACCCAATCCACTGGCTGGCCTCTCAGAGCTGGGTTTCTGGGCCAGGATAGCTAAGCAATGGACCCCAAGACCCAGGATAGCTAAGCAATGGGCCCCAAGACCCAGGATAGCTAAGCAATGGGCCCCAACACCCAGGATAGCTAAGCAGTGGGCACTACAGCCAGAGGCAGCCCTATGCAAATAGGGTCTGTCCTGTCTCGACAGCTCCCACAACACACTGGGCTGGCCCTGCTCAACCATGAAGACGGCCAGCACGGCATGATGGAAGATCTAAAAACGTGGCTTCAGCTCAATCTGTGAAGAAAGTTCTGGGATAGAGGCCACTGACTCAGAAGGCAGCATGCAGGCGAGCTGCAGCACTGTCCGACAGGCAAAAAGCTGACGCTGCGCTAAAAGGCTCACCTGACCAAGGGGAGCTCACAACAACAAAGGGGTACTCACCCCGACAAAGGGGATGAACTTCTGGGAGGACTCTTCGTCAGGGCTAAAAGGAAGGAGACACACAGTGAGGGCTCTGGTGTGGCAGGTGCTGAGCAAGAGGCTGGCAGGCAGAATGTGGGCACTGCCTCCTGCACCTCTGCCAGGTGCGCCCCCCTGCCCACTCACCGCATGGTGGGCCCTGGCCTGCACCCACCATCCCTGGGAGAGACCAGGAGGGGTAAGGCCTACCTGCCCTATGGTCAGACCAGCTAGGGAGTGGCAGGGCACAGAAGGCACCAGCAGGGACTCGTTCTCCAGGCTAAGGTGCCACCTAGCAACAGTGCCCCCTGCTGCCCTCAGCTGGCCCTGCCAGGTGTAGGATCACAGCGTCCTCCTCAGCCCTGACCTTCCAGACAATATTCTGGGCCTTCTTCTTGACCGTGCCCCAATGAGGACACCTGTCTGCACTGGCCTGCACACCCTGCCTCGATGACCGTGCTGCAAGATGGGGAGAGGGGGGTCCCCAGCATGGGAGACTCCAGCTCTGAGGAGCCAGCAGGCCTAAGGTCCGGGATTCCTAGATTTGTGGGCCACCGTCCTGAAGCTGGGGTCACCCAGGCCTTTTACCTATAGTGTGAGCCCACCTTGGGCTGACACAGACTTGGTGCAGTGGTGGGAGGTGGTCATCTTGCCCTCACCTCTGCCTGAGCCTAGACGCACCTGGCCTCTGGTGCGTACCCACCCTGTTCCACGCTGGCAGCCAAGGCTAAGATTATCACAGCTGTCCACATTACACTGCGACCAGCTCTTGCCAGCCCCCAGAGCCGAGTCCGAGGGTCATAAGCTTTACATGGTGCTGGTCATGGCAGGGGCAGGCCATGAAGGGGTTACAGACAGCCTGTGTGGGCCCCAGTGTTCCCGTGGGGCTAACATTCAGCATCAGAGACTACTAGGCCCAAAGAGGATGCCCAGGAGAAGCAGCCAGTCTGGGAGAGGCCTGTCCCTGGGCACCTGAGTTAGTTAATTGTGCCAGCCTGGCCGATAATCACATGTGGTGCTGGTTGAAAGGCG
>NW_022103915.1:153843-182058 GCF_000313985.2 Echinops telfairi
GACTTGTGGGCTTGGGCAGCATTGGGTTGGGATGTTTTCGTGATGCACATTTTCTTTGCATAACACTCTCTCTTATACGTGAGTTGCTGTGGATTTGTTTCTCCAAAGTACCTAGACTAATACAGCACCGTTCATACAGACCCCTCACCTGTGTGCTCACGCCTGGCAGGTGAGTCCCGCCCAGGGAACCATCTCTCTCAGCAGGGACTTAAGGGCTGTGAAGGCTCCAGGGAGCTGCCATTGATGGCCCAGACCCCTAATGAGCTCCCTGGCCCTGCCAGGCATGTGTCCCAGTCCCAGAGACTGCCCAGGCCTCTGCCCACCAAGCCCGCCCAGGCCCCACAAGGATGGCAGCCCCATGCTTGCCGTGCACACTAGGTTGAGAGGCACAGTCACAGCGCGGACGCCAAGCTCCCGGGCCATGCAGACAGCACCCACTCAGCCACACGTGGCCTGACAGCAGGGACACCAGGAGCCCAGGGCCCCCCTGATGGGACCAAGACATGGGCTACCATGATGTCTGCTCTGCTGTGGGGCCAGCTGCCAGGGAGGGACCCTAATCTGACCCTGGGCCTGCCCAGGTCTTCCCTGTACCATTTGTTGGTCAGGCAGGGCACTTGCCCCTGGGGGGTGTCACCACTGTCACATGGAGGCAGGGAGCCCGTCCACCGACGGAGCCAGGAGCAGGGAGGCAGGGCCCATTGGGGCCTTGGCTGCCCGGGCATGCTGCAGCACACTTCATGCCAGGCTGGGTGCTGGCGCCCCGGACACCCGGGCTGGTCTTCCTCTGGCCCACAGGTCTTGTTTAGCAGAGCTGGGGTGGGCACTCAGCTCCCCTTCCCATGGGGAGCCCACCAAGTGATGAGCTGAAGGGAAGAGCTCCCCAGGCAGGCGCTGCACAAAACTATTCTGCTCCCTGCCGCCTCCAGGGCGCTGCCCCCAGTGAGCTACATGGCTCTGCCTGGTCCGTGTCCCTGCAGAGACTGACCAGGAGCAGGCTGCCTGGGCACCATCGCATTCAGACACCAGGAGCTCACCGAATGGACTCAGGTTGTCTTGACACAGGGCAGCCTGCTCCTCAAACTCCAAGGCTGGGGATCCTGCACACCCCCATTAGGGGCTCTAGACAGCAGGTGGGCAGCCTGCCCCCCGAACTCCAAGACTGGGGACCCTGAACACCCCTATTAGGGCCTCTAGACAGCAGGTAGGCAGCCTGCCCCTTAACTCCAAGGCTGGGGACCCTGTACACACCCCACTGGGGCACCAGGATGGGCAAGGACCAAGGTGGGTTCCTAGACTGCAGGTGGGCAGCCCCCAGGGGGTCTGGTATGAAGCTGGGCTGGTGCCCACCTGCAGCCCCACCTACTAATATTGCTAAACAAGCCGAGACCAGCCCAGGGCAGACATGGGACAGAGGAACAAGGCAGGGCCCAGGGACACTGATACCTCAGGGTGAAATCAAAGTGGAGGTTCCTTTTCCTTGTGAGAAAGCCACCGGGAGAGAAGACGCAGATTGTTAGTGGGCCCGCAGGGTAGGTGGCCCCCAAGGGAAGCGGTGAGCCTGGGGGCACAGGCTCTGTCAGCCCCCTACTCGCTGACACACAGGGCCAGGGCTGCTCCTGAAGTGAGGCCCTGAGATCTCGGGCACAGGGAACCCAGGGGCCACAAGCCCCACAGGCAAAGGCAGATCACCCCTCTAGCTGACCACACAGTCTATGGATCCCCTGAGAGCCTGCAGCTCGACTGTCCTGATGCGACTGCGGTGGGCAGCAGCTTGCAGAGCTGGCCTGGACGAGGGCCCGCCCACCCGGAGGAGCCCCGGAGGAGCCCTGACCGCCGGGTGAGCCCATGCTACAGATCGGAGGAGCTGGACAGCGCCCCCAGAAGGGTCGGATCTGCACAACAGACGGGGCTCCGGGGTTGCTCAGCTGAGCCGCTGCATGAAGTTGGACCCCTACAGGTCAGTGGCACCCTAGGCCTGGGCCTGGCTCTGCCGGCTCAGCAGCCCAAGCGGCCTTACCTCTTCTGCCGGTAGGTCAACATGGCCTCCGCAATGGGCAGCTGGTGGGCACAGTTGGCCCCGGCGATGTACTGCGTGACACGAGACACGATGTCTGGGGTTTCCTGCACTGCGGAATGAAGGGCACGGAGCTGTAGGCAGTGGGCTGTTGGTAGGGGCCTGGGGCAGTGGGCCAGAGAGAATACGGGCAAGGAGGGGAAACCCAACTAGGGTTGGGGCACATGAGGGGCAGATTGGCAGGGCCTGGGGGTAGGGCATGGAGTGGCTGGTTCAGGGGAGAGGTGAAGGGTGCCAAAGGGTGGCTGGTTGGGTGGGAGACAAGGGGGTACACAAGGGCAGATGGGCTGGGGCTGGGTGGGAGGTGGGGGGCTATGGGGTGTTGAAGGGGTCGACTGGTTGGGTAAAAGGTGGGAGGCATATGGCGGACGGGCTAGGGCTGGGGCTGGGTGGGAGGCAGGGGTGCATGGAGGGGGACATGGGCCGGGGACTGGGGGCCGCAGGTCTCACCTGCACTATGGCTCTCCAGCTTGTTGAAGAGATCTCTCCAGGCCAGGTCCTGGAAGAAGTTATTGTAGCGGTAGTCCACGGAGCCCAGGTAGCGAGCCACGGGGTGGGAGCCTGTGGGCAGGGGACACGGGAGTGTCATGGGTGGGGCCTTTCCCAGCTCACAGGGGCCTCTGCTGCCCCCAGGGGGACGGCACTATCGGGAGGGAGGTGCCTGGCCAAAGGCACTTGGTTCTGAGTGCGGAGCCTCGGTCGGGACCCAGACGCACTGTGCTCTTGTAGAAACTTGTCGCTGTCACGCATGTAACCTTACTCGTGACCCAGAACTTGGTGGCCTGGCCAGGGAAAGTGGCCCCTGCTCCGTGCCTAAAATCGGTGTCCCTGTGTCCCAAGAGCCTCTTTCTGACTCAGAGAGAGGAAACCAGCTGGGACCCGTGGGCGCTCTGACTCGGGCTCTCGAGGACCAGCCAGCTTTCCCCAGGCCCCGCCAGAGGGCACCCTGGCCTCGGCCCCAACCCACTCACCCAGAGGGATGACTAGGAAGCGCATATAGCCCAGCCAGTCGGGGGTCTTGTGGGACAGTTGCTCCACAAAGAGACGCAGGACGGCGCTGAGGTACTGCTGCGCCCCCGCCACCGCGATCTTCACCGGCGCCGGGGGCTGGGAGTTGCAGTTGCAGCTGCGTGCGTCCGTGGTGGCACAGAGAAAGGGGCAGAGGCCTTAGCACAGGTCTCTGGGCTTCTGTCCTGCAGCCGCCCAGGGTCCACCTGCTGCCCCCACCACACGGTACATCCACACTCTGGAGACCCTGGAACTGCCCCGTACTGGGCTCCTTCTGCACAGCCCACCCCCCTACACAAGGCTCCCCCTCTGTATAGGGTTTCCCTTCCACAGGGCCCCCCTCTACAGGGCTCCTCCTCTGCACAGGGCTCCCCCTCTGCACAGGGCCACAGGGCCCCCCTCCACAGGGCTCCCCCGCTACACAGGGCTATCCCCAACAGGGCCTGCCCATCTACAGGTGTTCCCGCTCCAGGCTCCTTGTCGTGGGGCTTGGGGCCCGTAGCCAAGAAGTGGTCTCTGAGGGGCCAGTCCTCAGGGCCTGCAGGACTCACTATCTTTGTATCCGAGAGACAATGGTGCTGAAGGCAGCCTGGACGTCGGCCGAGGAGCAGGTGCAGACCACAGGCAGCGTGTGTCGCTGCAGCATGTCTGAGAGGAGCTGTGGGTGGGGCTGATGGTCAACTGACAGGAAGCCATAGCCCCCACCCATAAGCCCTAGGCCACTCTCCTCCCCTGAGATGGGACGGGGCTCCCAGCCTGCTCAGGTGGTGAGTTTAGACCCTCCCCTCACCCCCCACCCTTTGCCAGAGGAGGACACAGCTCCAGCACACCTGGCCCTGCCAGTCCGAGGTGTTGACCAGGATGATGTTCTCCGGAAGCCGGTCATCAGAGATGAGGATGTGGTTGAGCTGGTCATACACGGTCTTCCTGGGGATCTGGGGTCACATATGTACACACCTCCATGCGTCACAGCCTTGCCCTGCCTGTGCCCACCCCCACCAGGCCCACCCCGCCCACCTGTAGCTGGCCCCACCTGTGCCCACCCGTCAGACTCTCCCCCCCCACCCCTACCTGCAGCTGGCTCCTGGTGTCTGGGCAGCGCTCATTGTCCAGGCTGTTGGCCCGCTCACTCTGTGGCCGGGCCGGCTGCCGCTCCTTCAGGGACGTGCTTCTGCCTCGGCGGCCAGCCTGCTTCCCCTCAGACCTGTGCAGGGACAGGATGACCAGCTGGCGGAGAGGGGTGGGGTGGGGTGGCGGCAAGGGGTGCCTGGGGCGGGCCACGCCTGGACCCACACCAGCACCTCCCCCCCAGCCTGCTGAGGGGGCTCAGATGCAGCCTCCCAGCAGATTTCTCGGTTCTAGAGCCCCTGCTAAGTGCCCACCTGGGTGGGAATGGGCAGCCTCAGCAGGTGCTCCTCACTGGGACTCAGTGGGCGCTGGGGGCTCTTATCCTGGATTCCCTGTGTACATGCGCTGATCTAGCCAGATTTGTAAGGTAGCATTGGGATGACTCAGTGGGCGCTGGGGGGGGGGGTGTCTCGCAGCGCTCACCGGGTGGAGGGGATGATGAGAGACTCCGTTTTTGTGATTTTGCCGCTGGGTGGGAGCCTTTCTGTGAACACGTCCTGCGTGGTGGCTTCTGCCTCCGGGCTGTCCTCTGGTGGCCTGGGCTGTTCCCGCATCGGGGTGCTCTGTAGGGGAGGAAGCACAGCCATGGAGATACCTTATATGCTGGGCCATGCTGAGATGGTGCCTGCCCTCCCCAGGATACTGCCTGTGGCCTCCAGCAGTGGTGGCCCATGGCTTACATGCACCATTGTGTTGGGGACATTCTCACTCGACTGCCGGCTGCTGAGGGGTCTCATCTTCTCGGAAGCCTCCGCCTGGTGGATGAGGGACGTCAGGGGGCCCCACGTAGGGGTGGAGGAGAGCACCAATGGGGGTGAGGGTGGGGTTTGGGCTGAGGGCGGTGGCCCCTGGAGGGGCAGGTATTCACGGCCCTGGTGTGTTTGGGGCAACCACAACGGCTTACACCAATGGCCCCAGCATGTCCCCATCATTAGTCATGGGGAGCCCCTCCCCATGATCCCCGACTCACAGGACTGGGTGGCCCCCTCTGACTCCGGGAGCTGTGGATGCTGCCAATCTCCGTCTGGGAACTCGAGTGTGACAGGCCCTCAAAGTATGGCCTGGGGAGGGGGAATGGTCAGCCCTTCCTCCAGGCAGAGCCCGGGTCAGGCACCCCCCGAGACCCTCCATCCTGCCCACCCCCCAGCTCGACAGCCCATGAGAACAAGGGATGGAGGAGCTATTTCAGAGACTGGACAGACAGTCATGGCTCTGAATTGGGAAAGGGGAGAGGGCACGGGGACCTGGGGGACCATGTCCGTGGGTTGGGGGTGGGGCCATGAGGCAGCCATGTCCCTAAGGTGGGAGGGGGCTCCGGGCAGCTGTGTCAGCTGCAGGACCACACGGTCCGTCCTGGGCTGCCACTCAGCAGCTGAGCCAGGCCTCCAGGCGCTGCCCTGGGCTGTAGCAAGGGCACTGGACCAGCTGGCCTCTCCATGACCCCATGACCATCTCCAGGGACATAATACCTGTGACCCCACTCCACGGGGCCCCACCCCTGCCAGCCCTGCTTGTGGCAGATATCACCCTCTGCTCCCACCGTGCAGCTTCTGGGGAGCCCCTCTGGACAGAAGATCCCACTGGCCCACTGGTCCTTGAGCCCAGCTGCTCCCCTCAGGGCCCCAAGGCCCCCTCCCCATCCTGATGCTGCAGTCTCCGGGCTGCTTCCTGCCTCACGCTCAGATCCCAGCCAGACCATATCACCCTGCCCTCCTTCTGCCCTGTCTCTCTACCTCACCCCTGCCCAGAGTTCACCCAGTGCTGAGAAAGCTCCTGGGTGCTGTCCACCCAGCACCCCCCTGCTGCCCTCTGCTCAGGGCTGCCCACGGTGGGTGACTGGTCTGGCCCAGAGGACCCGCTAAGGCAGTGGTTCTCAACCTTCCTCATGCCGCAACCCTTTAATACAGTTCCTCATGTGGTGGTGACCCCTCCCCAACCATACAATTATTTTCGTTGCTACTTCAAAACTCTAATTCTACCACTGCTATGAATCGGCGGCCCCTGTGAAAGGGTCATTCGATCCCCAGGTTGAGAACTGCTGCTCTAAGTCCTGAAGGCTGGGGTGGTGCTGGTCGGGAGCCCGCTCTGAAGAGGCAAATACTGGTGGCCCCATTGGGTGCCAAGGGTGTTCAGGGTCCCTCCACTGGGGGCAGCTCACCTGAGCTTTGGCTTTGGGGTGCTGAGGACGCTGTCGTCATCCTCCATGTCGGGGCCACTGTCACTGGGGTTCTCCATGTCCAGCGTGTCGTAGAGGAGGTCCAGGTCCTCTTCCACCTCGGGGACATGCTCGGCTGGGTCCTGCTCCGAGTCTAGGACCTGGGATGAGCCAGGGGCGTGAAGGCCAGTCAGAGGGACTTCCAAGAGTCCTGTAGATACCTGCACCACCCACCACAGCAGAGCCGGCCATATGCTGGTCACTTACAGGACACAGCCGAGCCAGCCACATGCTGGTCACTCACAGGGCACAGCGGGGCCAGCTACTTGCTGGTCAGAGGGCACAGTGGGTCCAGCTACTCGCTGGTCACCCACAGGGCACAGCGGGTATTGAGAAGCAGGACTCAAGCACAGTGCCCAGCACCAGAGAAAGAAACCCTTTGCTGTCAGCAAGCTCCAAGTGTACAATCAATCGTTGCTTTACGATGCCCGCAAACATCCCCTAAGCGCCTCACTGGGCATGGCCATGGGCCACCCTGTGCCCTCACCATGCTGCTCCTTGTGGGCGAGCTCCCACACAGGAGACACCGTGTCAGGTGAGCCGTGGGCGAGCTCACACACACAGATTCAGTTGTACAGCTACAACAGTTTTTTGTTTTTCTTGAGACGCTGTTGGGATTTTCTCAGCCTCCTTCACGGACTGCGATGCCACGTGGGTTTCACTGTTGGAGGAATGCTGCCCTGGGTGGTTTTCCCGGGCTGAACGACAACCACTGCGCCCGGGTCAGTTGCACTGGGTGTGGGGCTACAGGGGCGCAGATCAACGGGAGAAGTGTTTCCTCTTGATTGTTTGGAAGAGTTTGGGAAGGATGGATGCAAATTTGTCTTTCAATGCCTAGGAGAATTAATCCGTGAAGCTTCCGGTCCTGGACTTTTCTTTGCCAGGGTGTTTCTGATTACTAATTCAATCTCCTTGTTTGCCATAGGTCTGTTCAGATTTTCCATTTCTTCTGAGGTCTGTTTTAATTGTGTGTGTGCTTCTAGGGAGGAGGTCCTGTTGGCACAGTGGTTACGTGTTGGGCTGTGTGTTAGTCTGGGTACTTTAAAGAAACAAATCCACAGAAACATGTATCAGAGAGAGTTTTATATAAAGGTTAAGTGTGCATCAAGGAAACATCCCAACTTAGTGCTGTCCAAGCCCACAAGTCCAATGTTAACCCATTAACCCATATATCCACAAAGTCCTCCTCCATCTCACAAAACAGATGCAACGATGCCGACTGCAGGAGGAAAGCCGAGTCAGTAAATGTGTAAGCATCTCAGTGCTGGCAGGGGTCTCCACACAGCTACTCCAGCACCCAGGGCTGCATCGTGGTAGGTCCATGTGGCTTCTCCTCAGGGATGTCTTGCAGGAAGTGAGCCTTGCCAGCTGAAGCAGGGAACTGGCTAAGGCAACTGCACCCTGGTCTGACCATCACAAAGCAAGAGACCCGAGAACTACAAAGGTGAGGCTCACCGAGCCATTTATCCCTCTGCCCTTCAATTAACCCCACGTGTTTATTGGCCAGGTTGGCACAATTAACTAACTCACTCAGGCTGCGATCCACAAGGTCAGCAGTTTAAAAACACCAGAAGCTCCTTGGGAGAAAGACAGGGCTTTCTACTATGAAGTTACAGTCCCGGAAACCCACAGGGGCAGCCCTCCCCTGTCCTATGGGTCTCTGGGTGGTCATCGACTGGACAGCAGTGAGAGTTTCTAGGAATTTCCCCGTTTCATCCGGCTACAGAATTTGATAGCTGTAGTTAAAACGTTACAACCATTTCTTTTTTTTGCTTTTTTTCGCTGCCCCACTCCCATATCCGATTTTCCCCGCCACCCCACAACCATTTCTTACTGCCCAAGGGGCAGCAGTGGTGCCGCCACTTTACGTGTGCTCTTAGTAAGGTCCGTGTTTTCTCTTTTATTATTGGTCACTCTAATTGAACTGCATGGATCTTTCCAGAGCAACACCTTTTGTTTCTGATTATATTTAATCGAGCTCTGCTCCACCTTGATTTGTCTCCTCTCCTCTGCTACCGCTGGAATGAGCTTCTCCTGTTCTAGTTCCTTAAGGCGCACAGCAAGCTCAGGGGCTCTAAGGTTTCCTTCTTTGCAGCTACAGCTCTACATCTTCCTCTGAGAGCAGCCTTGGCCGCCTCCCAGCCATCCTTCCGCATTTCCACCGTGTGTATTCCAATTTCCCTTTTGATGTCTTCTCTGACCCACTGGCTGTTTAATGTCTACATGCTCATAGGCTGTTGTTGTTCATCAATTCCTCCATTAATGCCTTAAAAATAAATCAGCTGATAACTTGTAGTGAGTGTATCGCTTTTATTCTCATGGATTTCCAAAGCTGTTTTCTTAGTGGTACCTCGGAATTTCAACAAACACCCCTAGACTTTTACCTACTCGGTTAGAATAGACCATGTGGTCTACTTTGCTGGGAATACAAATCCAAGAGGACCATCACATTCACTTAAAAAGTATCTATCCTGAAGCACAACGCTGTCAGCAATAGGTTAGTATCCATGCCCACAGGAAGATCAGGCAACACAACTATTATTCAAACTTAGGCACCAACCACTAATGCCAAAGATGAAGAAACTGAAGATTTTTTTTCATCAATTTCTGAGTCTGAAATTGATCAAACATGCAATCAAGATGCACTGATAACTAATTGCTGGTGATTGGAATAAGAAGGTGACACAGAGGAAGGGTCATTGGGGAAAAACGGGCTTGATGACAGAAAGGATGCTGAAGATCACAGGACAGAATCTCGTAAGGCCAACAGCTTATTCCATTGAAAATACCTGTTTTCAACAACATAAAGGGCGACATGTGGTCTTCACTGGGCGGAATACAAGGGATCCAATGGACTATATCTGTGGAAAGAGACAATGGAGAAGCTCAATATCATCAGTCGAACGAGGCCAGGGGCCGACTGTGGAACAGACCGCTCATTGTTCACATGAAAACGCAAACTGAAACTAAAGAAAACTGAAATGCATCCAGGAGAGCCAAAGTACAACTTTGGGTATATCCCACCTGAGAGAGCATCTCAAGAGAAGGTTTGAAGGACTGACTGAACACTAGTGACAGAAGATCTGACACCTTGTGCATGGCATCAAGGACACCACACACACAGAAAGAAAATGGTGACTTCGAAGACAGGAAAGAAATAAAAGACCCAAACAGATGCCAGTAGAGACTCTGAAACTGGCTCTTGAACAGAGTAGTTAAAGGAAATGGAAGAACTGAAGGAGTAATGAGTTGAAGGCAGAATAAAGCATTATAATGAAATGTGCAAAGACCTGAAGTTGGACAATTAAAAGAGAAGGATGTGCTTAGCATAGCTCCAGCTGAAAGAACTGAGGAAAAATTCAAGCCTAGTGTTGCCATATTGAAGGATCTTATGGGGAAAATACCGAATGATACAGAAAGCATCAAAAGAAGATGAAGGAACACACCGAGTCACTGCACCAGAAAGAACTGGTCGATGTCCAACCATTTCAGGAGGCAGCACGAGGTCAAGAATCAATGGTACTGAAGGAGTTAAGTCCAAGCTGCAATGAAGGCACTGGGGGAAAACAAGGCTGCAGAAACTGGCAAAATACCAACTGAAATGTTTCAACAAGCTGATACGTACAGCACTGGAAGCACTTACCAGTTCTGCACCAAGAAGTGTGGAAGACAGCAGACCTGGCCAGCCAACAGAAGAGGCCCTTATTGGTGCCTATTCCAAAGAAAGGTGATCCAACAGAAAGTGGAAATTATGGAATCACATCATTAAAATCACAGTTTAAATTTTTCTGAAGATGATTCAAAAACAGATATAACAGTGCATTGATAGTAAACTCCAGAAACTCAAGCCAGACTCCGATTAGGACATGGAACAAAGGACACAATGTTATTCCTGATGTCAGATGGATCCCGGCTGGAAGCAGAGAATACCAGACAGATGTTTACCTGTGTTTCGTTGACTATGCACAGGCATTAGACTGTGTGGAATCATATCAAACTACGGACAACTTTGTAAATAATGAAATTCCAGAACATCACAAGAGCCTCATCATTATAGATGGAGAAATTATTGAAATCATCAAGGGTCTCATTTTTAATTGGATCCACAATCAATGGGGGGTTCATGATAACTAACCGGCACTACTTAGAGATGCATAGCTGAAGGAACTGCGTTGTCTATCCTCTGATGATACGGTAGCATTCAGTGCACCCAGAAGCGTTTCTTCCATTATTTCTGCAGACAGAGAAAGGTGTGCTGTGTGCACACCGTGTGCCAGGATTTGCACCAGGCTGGCTGACCTGAGACACTCAACACGGCTAACAGTTCTGTGTTAAGTCCGTTGTCTATCCTCTGATGATACGGTAGCATTCAGTGCACCCAGAAGCGTTTCTTCCATTATTTCTGCAGACAGAGAAAGGTGTGCTGTGTGCACACCGTGTGCCAGGATTTGCACCAGGCTGGCTGACCTGAGACACTCAACACGGCTAACAGTTCTGTGTTAAGTCCGACACAGGCCTGGAGCTCTCCTGTCACTTGGGGGCTTCCGAATGCTATGGGTTCTGATGAGAAATCGGCTGTTAATCTCAGTGAGGATCCCTGGTACGTGACAAGATGCCTTGTCTTTGTCTTTTGGTTTTGACAATTCCACTGTGAAAAAGCAAAGCCCAAACAACGCGCATTCAAAGCCATGGAGCCCATTCTGGCTCATCAGGACTCTAGGACAGGGCAGGCCTGCCGCGGTGGGTTCCAGGACGAGCTGTTTCCGGGAGTGGAATGCATCTCAATAAATGTAGATCTTTGCCTTCATCCTGCTTGGATCCCACTGAGCCTCTGGAAGTTGCGCCCTTTGTTGTGGGTGTCCTATTCGTGTAGATTCAGGTCGAGCTTCCGAAAGGCTCTGCCCGTTTCTTCAAAGACATGTTTTGCTTTCTGCCTCTCTTCTCCTTCTGGGACCCCAGGGTGTGCATGCTGCTACATCTGATGGGACCCGCAGGCCCTTCGGGCACTGGGCACTCCCAGATGGGTCACTGAATCACCTCCCCTTCAAGTGCAATGTCTGGTGGTTTTTCCTTTTGCCTGCAGAATCTGCGGTCAAACCCTCCAGTGCGTTTTCCACGTCTGCCGCGGGGCTTATCTGCTCGGTTTCCATGAGTGCCAGTGCGGAGCCACGGTCAGGATTCCGGTAAGGCTGCAGCTTCAGGCGTAAGATGCTAAACTCCACTTCCCCTCCGCTCTAAGTCCACAGCCCCGGGTTTCGATTTTCCCTGACCACATTTAAAGAAAATTAAGGGTCTTTTCTTCTCCTTTTAAAAGTTATAGGAACTTGTTGTGGAAAGCCGACTAGAAAAATATTGAAAGGAAAACTCCATGCAGTGAGAGGACCCTGGGGCAGCTGTGACAGGGTTGAGGCCCAGGGCTCGTGGGGTGGTGACCCTGCACCCCATCCTACAGACAGTGATGTCCCGAGAGCTTAGTATGAATAGCCAGTGACAGAGCCAGGACACTAGCCCACCAGACTCCTTGCCACTGGCTGCTGTAACACCCACCCAACAAGCCCGGGGGTTTGGGGGGGGCAGGGATGATCGGCAGGATGGGCGGTGAGACCTCACCTCATCGGACACCTTGAATCTCCGCAGCAGGGCCACGACTTTCTGCTTGAAGTTCTGTTGCTGCAGGGCAAGCCCGACAAAGTCAGGAGCTGTGCTGGCACTGACCGCTGGGGGTCCGGGGGGAGGGCCGCCTGACTGTGGCGCCCAGCTGGCTGCAGTCACGAGAAACTGGAGGGGTTCCCAGTGTTGAACAGCAGCAGCTTAGCTGTTGCCCACCAGTCACGGTGACCCCAGAGGACAGAGGGCAGAGTGGAGCTGTGCTCGGCAGGGGGCTCGGGGGCTGAGCTTTGGCCACATGTCGCCAAGCCATTTTTCCGAGGCACTCCAGGGGGAGCTGAGCCACCAGCATCTTGGCGCGGTAACCGTTTGCGCCACCACTGCAGCGGGCCTGGCTTCTCCCCACAGGCTCCCAGGCACCCTCTCCCTGGCCCCTGCTCCAGCAGAAAGCAGCCAGTCTGCAGGGTGGGTGGGCACTCAGGGCACTCCTGCAGGACCCACACTCACCACCCAGGCCGGCCCTGAAAGCGGCCCGTGTCGCACCACAGAAGCGAGGGAAGCTTCACTTGTCCCTCACAACGCTCGGCGCCTCGAGGCAGCGCGGCCTTGCCCACAGCGTCCCCCATGGCCTGTTGGCCCACGACTGGAGTAGGGAGTGAGGGGAGTGGGGAGTGGGGTGCGGGGCTGGGCAGTGCCACAGGGGCATGCCCGCAGGGAAAGCTACCGCTGATACAGGGCCTGTCTGGGTGGGGCTGTTGGGTGGGTGCACCCCCCCTCCCTGGCCCCCACGCACCTCCTGGAGTCTTGCCCCCACACCCCGCCCCCTACATGCCCCGCCCCCAGGGTGAGTAAAACCAGTCTCCACCGACCCTGGTCATGGACGTCGTTCTTACTATCGAGCGCCGCTGTTTCTGGGGCTTGCCCACATCGAAGTCGTCTTCGTGCAGCTCGTACGGGGACACGCGTGGCCTGAGGCCGGGCACCCGCACCCAGAACGGGGACACGCGTGGCCTGAGGCCGGGCACCCGCACCCAGGACGGGGACACGCGTGGCCTGCGGACACTGTGCCCTCTGCCCATCAGCCCTGGGCAAGAGATAGCTGGTATCACATGGCACTGGCTGCTCCCAAGGCCTAGGCAGCCTCCCTACTTCTCAGCCCCGAGTCACCCACTCACCCACACTGCACGGCATACAGTGCGGGTGCCTGTCTCCCCCCTCCCTGGCCCCACCACTGGGGCCGGCACAGTCACCTGGCCCTGGATGGCATCGTCACTGGCCTCCTGCTCCGACGAGAAGCTCTCGTCTTCGTCCTCAGAGCAGTTGTCTGTGGAGCCAACACACGGAAGGGAGAGACCCCAGGGTTCCGCTCTGGAGTGTGCGGGAGGGGGCTGTCCCCCTCCCCCAGCCAGGGCCCCGCCACAGCCCCCTGCAGTCAGGCTCGGCATCCTGCAAGGTGGCACTGAGCCTCTAGACAACCGCTTCTCAAGACCACGCCAGCCACGGTTTCCAGGCAGCAGCCCTGGTCTTCCTGGGCCTTGAGTACCTCTGCCTGGCCCCCCGCCCCCCCCACCTCACGCTAGGGCACCATATACCACCACCAACCCAGCTGCAACGGCAAAACGGCTGGAGGCCCTCACCTGTGGACTTGGTCTTGGGACCAGCCTGCAGGCCACTGTCCTCGTGGTCAACAGGCTGGCTGGACAGGGAGAAGATGGAGATCTCGGCCACATGGCCGGTGGCCTCCTTGCTGCTGCTGCACAGGCTCAGCACCTGGCCGCCCTCAGAGGGGTGCTGCATCACCTGGGTGGGGTGGGCAGGGCCAGGGATATGTGGACCTCACATCCCCAATACAACCTCAGCCCTCAACACCCCCAAATGCACCCTTGTCTGTGACACCAAGTCCCCCGGACGGCAGCAGACAGCTGGCCATTGTGAGACAACTTGGTTTCCAGCATGCAGCCCACCACGTCCCATACCCTGCCTGAGGCCGAGGCCAGCAGGCACTGTGTCGGCGCCGCACTGCCCACTTGAGCGCCACCCGGGGGCAAGGGCCCAGCCCCGGCCACACCCACCCTCTGCCGAAGGGGCTGGTGGAGACGAGAGGAGGAGATGCTGGCTGACCGCCAGGGGCACAGGAGTAGGGGCATGCTCGGCCCAGAACCTACCTCGGCCATGTTGATGGACCCGGCGGCCAGCGTCTTGTAGCCCAGGATGGTCCGGTTCTTGTACCGCTTCCTCCGTTGCAGCATGATCTGCAGTTTGTTGCCTTCTCTCTTCAGGAAGTGAGGGTACTGTGGGGTCATGGAGCCCCCCTCAGTACCGCAGCGACCCCCAGGGACCGGCGCCACCTCAGCTAGCCCCCTGGGTCCCTGGGGGGGGTGTCACTGAGGTCATGGCCTTGTGGAGGGCTCTCCCACAGGCCCCAGCCCTGCTTCAGAGGACAGGCGTGTGCACCAGTTACAGACATTGGGCTTAACTGCCGGCCGGCACAGCTGCACGCACGTCACACCCAGACTTGCCCACGTATTTGTCAGAATGTTCAATAAAACCGACCCCACCACAAAGGACGAAGGTGGGCGACAGTAACTCTGAAGGCCAGAGGGGCCTGGCCAGCACCAGCCCCGCAAGCACGTGCGGGCAGGTCTGGGCCTGCATCTGGTGTGGGTGTGGGTGGTGGCCAGCAGCCTCTGGTGCCCACCGCAGGGCCGGTGTGGCTTGGGGTGGCGCCCCCACCGCCAGCCTGCTGTGCTCACGGACCTCCTGCTGGTAGGGCCCCAGACGTAACCCTAATCCCCCACGCCCGGTCCATCTCCCTGCGGGCACCCCCAGGAGCCTCAGGATCACTCTGAGGGGTTCCCCAGACCCCCAAACACTCTTCATAAGTGACCAGACAGGAATGTCTGCCACCCAATGGCCTTGTCCTGGCCTGACAATGTTCTCCTGGGAGCGGGCGGGGAGATACATCCTGAGAGTACAGTACACTTGACCCTCACTCAGAAGGAAGCTGCAGGCGCCCACCTGCAGGGAGAAGGTCAGCGCCAGGTCGGTCTCCACTTGTCCACTGGGGGGCAGCACAATCTCGTGAGAGCGTAGGACACGCTTGGAGCCCTGTGGGAGAGAGGCCCCAGCCTAGCAGCCAGTGGCAAGGAGAAGGGCCCACCCTGGACAGGGCCACCCCAGCGGCCTGGGGGCAGGCTGCCAAGCCTCTCCACACCCTCTGCTGCTTAGTTCCACTTCTAGAAGCCTGGCCTAAGGCAGCGGACAGACATGTGCTAGAACAGTACCAAGTACCGATGTCGGATGCCAGAGTGTGTCTGGGAGAGGGAATTCTACCCGGGATCCGGCATTTCTGAGAAGCAGAACTGGATGGGTCGCCTGGCAGAGACTTGAGGTGGCATGAAGCTCAGGTGAGGCCACAGGGGCCTGCAGAGGCGGTCAGAGACCAGTGTGGACACTGGCCCACGAAGAAGGTGAGAGTCTGTAAGAGCCTGCACACAGCCAGTCCAGCGGGCCTCGGCAGAGAAAGAGGGCTCCTAGCACTTGTGATGTTGGTAAGCATGGACCCACACTCAAACTCCACCCCCAAATAAACTCCAAACTGCCGAAGGTGTTCCTCCAGGCGCTGGTTAAGAAGCTGCTGCCCAGGGCACACGTGCTGAGCCCCATCCAGCAGCAAGTGGAGCCTGGCAAACTAGTCCGGAGGACACGGCAGGGATATGGCTGGGCCCCATGACTCCGGCGAGGGTACTGGGTCCACTCCTGGGTGAGGGCTGGGCAGAGCCCGGCCGCTCCTTCGCCAACCATGGCCACCTCCAGGGTCCTGAGAGGTCAGTCAAGCCCAGGAAACATCCCCTCCAGCCAGTGGGGGTGCCATGATCATGGACCCCTGGAGGGGCTCCCAGGGGTCAGCCCTATGCTGCCCAATGCACCCTTCACAGGTCTGTACCACAGATCCATCCGCATCCACTCCAGAGAGGACCTGGGTGCCGTGACAGCGTGAGGCAGTGAAGAGAAGGGGTGCGCAAGTTGAGGGGCTAAGGGGTTCCCTCACCGCCCGGGCCTCCTCCGGGAGCTCAGGTGCAAGGCTGAGGAGGCAGAGCTGGGAGGGTCAGGTACCGGGCAGGGGGCTCAGGCAGGCCCCAGGTGGCAGGGGAGGGCCAGGCTAAGCTCCATCACCCTCACTCACACATGCCTTCCTTGAGGAGAAAGACCTCTGATCTTTACATCATCTAGCCTGCTTGGTGGCAGATCCCCGGGCACCACTGCTCGCCCCCAAGGGCCCCTATGGCTGCAGGGTGGACAGTGGCCCGGCCATGGTGGGTACAACCCAGGCCACCAGGTGTACCTTGCAATGCTGGGCCTGGGGGGAAGGGGCAGCTGGATCGGAGTTGCTACCTGCATCTTGACAGCAATCACCACGGAGATGAGCTCCTTCTCCAGCTCCTTGAAGACCACCAGCTTCTTCAGGGTCAGGCTGCACAACCTGGTGGGCACAGGCACACAGTGAGCCCAGCTCTTCCCTCCCCACTGCCCGGTGAGGCCCACTGAGGCTCACCCTGGGGTGGGCCTGGCCCTCTGCTACAGTCACTCCCTGAGGTGGGCCTGGGCCCTCCCCCTCCCCACCCCCCCATCAGTCAGGGTCCTTCCGCAGCTCTGCCGGAGTGACACTAGCCTGTCTGCCAGACAGACTATCAGGCTTCTGACCCTCCCCACCCTCCCCCACAGCCCTGCCCCCCTGCTATCCCTGTGGGGCTGTCTCCCCCTGGCACAAGCTCCGGTGCTTCCGGGACAGTGGGCTCCACCTACCAGGCAGCTGTGACTGTGGCATGAAGGGAAACAACAGGGCGGGAGGGACTATGGCACTCACCAAGATGCCACCCTGGCTCCGTGCACAGCGCTCCCCCAGGGTGGCGCAGAGGCAGCGGGCCTCACCCAAGCCCAGCTAGGAAGGTCTGACACACAGGCTCCACAGCAGGCCATTCGGCTGCCTTCACTGGCTGCCCTCCCGGGGGTGCCCGACCCTCGCCCACAACCAGGAGCTCGCAGCACCAAAAGCTTAGGGAGCAGTTTGGTGTGTCCTTGCCCTGTGGGGCCCTGCTCAGAGGCGGGTCTGGAGGAAGGGCAAGAACTGTCCAGGCGGCGGCGTGGGTGAGGCAGGGCCAGTTGCCAACAGGGGCCCTAACCTGGACTTGATTGTGAATAGACGAACTATTTTTTTTTAATCATTTTATTGGGGCTCATACAATTCATCACAATCCATACATCAATGGTGTAAAGCACACTTATACATTTGTTGCCCTCACCATTCTCAAAATTCGCTTTCCGCTTGGGTTCCTGGAATTAGCTCCTCATTTTCCCCCCTCCTCCTTCCTCCCCACTCCCTCATGAACCCTTAATAATTTATAAATTATTATTATTATATCTTATCTTATACTGCCAGGCGTCTCCCTTCACCCATCCTTCTATTGCCCATCCCCCAGAGAGGAGGTTATATGTAGATCCTTGTGATTGATTCCCCCTTTCTACCCCCCCCTTCCCTCCTGGTATCGCCACTGTCACTTCTGGTCCTGAGGGGTTCATTTGTCCTAGATTCCCCATGTTGTGCATCCTCTGGTCTAACCAGGTTTGCAAGGTAGAATTGAGGTCATGGTAGTTGGGGGGAGGAAGCGTTTAAGAACTAGAGGAAGGTTGTGGGTTTCATTATTGCTATACTGAACCCTAAGTGACTCATCTCCTCCCCACTAACCCTCTGTAAGGTATGTCCAGTTGTCTACAGATGGGCATTGGGTCCCCATCACACGCTACCTCATTCACGATGATATGATCCCCCCTGCATTTGGTGCTTGAAGCCTGGTCCCTTCATGATCACACATGTTGGTGTGCTGCTTCCATGTGGGCTTTGCTGCTTCTGGGCTAGATGGCCAGTTGTTTACTTTCAAGCCTTTAAGTCCCCACACGCTATAGGTCTCGATAGCCGGGCACCATCATCCTTCTTCACCACACTTACTTATGCACACATTCATCTTCAGCATTTATGTGGGGAAGGTGGTCACACAATGATGGTTTTTGTTCTTTGGTGGCTGCTGCCTGTTCCCTTCAACACTTCATGTTCGCACAGGCTCGTGTGCTTCTTCTCTGTGGACTTGTTGTTTCCGAGCTAGATGGCCGCTTGTTTGCCTACAAGCCTTTAAGACCCCCAGACGCTATATCTTTTGATAGCCGGGCACCATCGGCTTTCTTCACCACATTTGCTTATGCACACGTCTGTCTTCAGCGATTATGTCGGGAAGGTAGGTATCATGAAATGACCATTTAGTTGAGCAAGGTGCTCTTGTATTAAGGGAATGCGTATGAGGTGGCCCAATGGTATAGACTATTAAAACACAGGTCTCAGGCCTCAGCCAGTCTCTGGATGTTGCATGAACATTCTCCCACTAATGCGACACCTTCCCAAGGGCCAAAGCGACCCAGGCAACACAGCCACTGGGACTCCCGCTGTGCCCTGCCCCCTTCCACTTGGAGGCAGGGCTGCTCCCGGGAGCAGGGCTGCTGTTCTCCACACTCCACCCCCTCCCCCTAACAGCAGCCCCAGACCAGTCTTCAGGCAGCATCTGGCCCCTAGGGTGTGGGCAGCATCCCCATAAGGAATGGGCACACTGCCCTTGCTCCCGTCCTGCCCCTGCTACAATAGCAGGATCTAGGCAGACACGTGGGCCTCAGGGCAAGTCCTGAGGGTGGGACTGTGAGTGAACCTGACTGCAGGCATGTTACATCTGACACGTGTGCACGCGGCACAGGGCAGGGCTGCTTCATCGTACATGTGTGTGCAGCACAACAGGGGGCTGGTTCTTGAGTCACACACCCACGTTGCATCCTGCACAGCCTCCACCTCCAGTAACTCATGGGCACACCCAGCCTGCAATGCAAGCACATGGTGGGCCTCTGTCCCTCCCAGTGGGTGCCCAGCTGCCCTTGTGCTTTGACAAGCCGGCCCTGTCCACGCCTCCAAACCTACCTAGGGGATGTGGCTGAGCTGTCTCTGAATTGCCAGGGACCCTGCAGTGCTCTGCTGCAAACTGCAAGGCTGACGTCAGCTCCAGTGCATCCAGAGGGCTGTTAGGTGCCATTGAGCCAGTGCACAACAGGAAGAAACACTGCCCAGTCCTGCGCCCTCCTCGCCATGGGTCCCGTACTTGACCCATTGTTGCCGCCACTGGGCGCGTCCATGTTCTTTTGTTGTTGTTTTAAAACCATTTTATTGGGCGCTTGTACAACTCTTATCACAATCCATACATCCATCGTGTCAAGCACATTGGTTGCCATCATCATTCTCAAAACATTTGCTTTCTACTTGAGCCCTGGGTATCAGTTCATTTTTCCCCTCCCCCTGGTTCATGTATAAATTATTATTGTTTTGTCATGTCTTCCTTCACCCACTTTTCTGTTGTCCATCCCCCGGGGACGGGGTTATATGGAGATCCTTGTTATCAGTTCCCTTTCTACCCCACCTTCCCTCCACCCTCCTGATATCACCACTCTCACCACTGGTCCTGAGGGGTCATCTGCCCTGGATTCCCTGTGTTTCCAGTTCCTATCTGTACCAGTGCACATCCTCTGGCCTAGCCGGATTTGTAAAGTAGAATTGGGATCACGATAGTGGGGGGCAAGGAAGCATTAAAGAACTAGAGGAAAGTTGTATGTTTCATCATTGCTACAGTGCACCAACTGGCTCGTCTCCTACCCGCAACCCTTCTATAAGGGGATGTCCAGTTGCCTACAGATGGGCTTTGGGTCCCCACTCCGCACTCCCCCTTTCACAACAATTTGATTTTTTGTTCTTTGATGCCTGATACGTGATCCCACTGACACCTCATGATCACACTTGCTGCTTCTGAGCTAGATGGCTGCTTGTTTACCTTCAAGCCTTTAAGACCCCAGACGCTATATCTTTTGATAACCGGGCACCATCAGCTTTCTTCACCACATTTGCTTATGCACCCGTTTTGTCTTCAGTGATCGTGTCAGGAAGGTGAGCGTAATGGACTGCCAGTTTAATAGAACAAAGTATTCTTGCATTGAGGGAGTACTTGAGTGGAGCCCCAATGTCCATCTGCTACCTTAATACTAAACCTATAAATATATACACATAGAACTATTTCTCCATCCTCGTATAAAAATATATTTACATATGTACATGCCTGTATTTAGACCTCTATAAATGTCCTTTGCCCCTAGTTCTTTCCTCTATTTCCTTTTGTCCCATTATCCTGCTCAACCTTGAATTGGGTTTCAGTAATTCCTCTCCATTACATTGCCCTTGATCAAGCCCTACCAGGCGTCCTACACCCTCCTTGCCACCAATTTTGAATTACTTGTTTTTCCCTTGTCCCTGGGTTTGTTAATACCCACTTCCTTTCCTCTGCCTCCCCGTCTCCCATGGAACTGTTGGTTCCCTTGTTTGCTCCTCCCGATTGATTATCCAGCCTATCTTATCTAGACAGACCTGCAGAGATAATAATATGCACAAAAACAAGACAGAGCCAAACAAAGCAACAAAACAACAACTAAAAAAAATGACAAAAAAACAGAGAGAAGTCTGTAAATAGTTCTAGGTCTGTTTGTTGACTTTTAGGAGAGTTTCTGGTCCAGTCTGTTGGGGCACCACGCCCTGGCCCCAAAGTCTATTTTTGGTACTCCCTCTGGACTTCCTTGCTCTGCTCCCCTTGCTGTTCTGTTACAACACCCCCCTTAGTGTTTTGCCTCGGTGTGGTGGGATCAGATCAGATTCAATTCCCAGTGTCTCCGGTGTTGTCCCCCGTAGGGCCATGGGTCAGTGAGGGATGTTGTGTCTCATAGTGGGGCCGGCCATATGGTCATCTGTGGATTAGCTGCTCTAAGCAGGGATATCATCCTCAGGGCTTGGTGGGTCAGGATGTGCTCCACTCTTTCTTCCTCCCCCTTCATTTGCTCCTGTGTGCTCTGATCACACCTGTCCCTCTCTCTGAGCTGCAGCTTCAGTGCTGTCCAGTCCACATTCTTAAGGGCCGGTCCTCTTTCTTGCTGCCTCTCTACTTTACCAAACATGATGTTCTTCTCCAGCGACAGGCTCCCCTGACACGTGCAAAGTACATGAGATGAAGTCTTACCATCCTTGCCTTACTTCTTCCAAGACAGACCTGACATGTGGCAGTGCGCGGTTCTTTCCATATCCTTTGCCAGCACCGCAACTCAAATATATCCGTTCTTCTTCGGTCTTCCTTATCCGGTGTCCAACTGTCACATGCACACGAGGCAACTGAAGCCAACCCGGCTCGGGTCCGGCACACCTTGTCCTCAGAGTCACTCCTTGCTTTTCAACCCCTCGAAGAGGTCTGTGCAGCAGACCCACCTGATGCAGCCCTTCTTCTGATGCAGCGACTGCGCTCCCACAGCATCGACGGTGGATCCCAGCAAGACAAAATCCTCGACAACTTCACCCTTTTCTCCACTTATCGTGATGTGACCTGTTTATTGGTCCAGTGGTAATCATTTTGGTGTTCTGGACAGTGAGTTGTGATCCACACTCAAGGCTGCAGTCCTTGATCTTCATCAGCAAGTGCCTCAGTCCCCCTCACTTTCAGCAAGCAGGGTGTGCCCTGTGCATTTCGCAGGTTGTTAATAAGCCTTCCTCCAATCCTGATGCCACGCTCTTCCTCATATATTCCAGTTTCTCGAATCATTTGCTCAGCAGACAGATTAAGTAAGGATGGTGAGAGGATACAATCTGATACACACCTTCTCCTAATTTTAAACCACACTGCAGTCCCTTGTTCCATTCACACTGCCTCTCGATCCATGTACAAGTGGTGAATGAGCACAATAAAGTTCTCCAGGACCAAGACTCTTCTCAAGACCATCCATACTTTGTTATTAATCACACAGTCTAATGCCTTGGCACAGTCAATAAAACACAAGTAAACATCTTTCTGGTGGTCTCTGCTTTCAGTCAAGATCTGTCTGGCATCAATGATGATCTCCGTTATTCCACGTCCTCTTCTGAATCCTGCCTGAAAGCTCCCTGTATTGCTGCAACCAGTGTTGGATGATCTTCAGCAAAATTTTGCTTGCATGTGATATTAATGCTATTGTTCTACAATTTGAGCATTCTGTTGGGTCACCTTTCTTTAGAATCTGTATAATGGGTCTCTTCCAGTCAGTTGGCCAGGTAGCTGTCTTCCAAATTTCCTGGCTTAGATGGGTGAGTGCTTCATTAGCTTAAACATTTTAATTGGTGTTCCATCAATTCCTGGAGCCTTGTTTTGGGATAAATGCTTTCAGTGCAGTATAAACCTCTTCCTTCAGCGCTTGCTCAAATGCTACCTCTTGAAATGGTGGCATGTTGACTAGTTCTTTTTGGTACTCTGTGTATTCCTCCCATCTTCGTCTGATACTTCCTGCACTGTTCAATAGTTTGGCTACAGATGATTTCAAGACTGCAACTTAGGCTTGACATTTTTCAGTTGAAGATATGCTGAGTGTGTTTTCCCGTGTTGGCGTTCTGACTCGAGGTCTTTGCACATTTCGTTATGTGACTGTGTCTTCTAGAGCTGCCCTTTACACTTTTTATGTTCAGCTCTTTGACGCCATCACTTCTTACATGTACCTTAGCTACTGCACCACTGAGAACAAGTTTCCGTTTCTCTGACATCACTTTGATCTTTTCTTTCTTTCCTGTCTTTATCCCCCCCCCCCCGCCCCCCCGTCTTTTGAATGACCTTTTGCTTTCTTCCTGATTGATATTCTTGATGTCCACAAGCTCATCAGGACTTCTGTCATCTGTTCTTAAGATGTGTGGTAGTTACATAATCTGGTGCCAACCTGAGGCTTTTAAGAGTGAAAGGGTGGAGTTTAGCCTGTCAAGCAGGTCGCAGTTTGATGACCTTATTTGGGAGGCGCAAAAAAAACCCAAAGATAAATAGCTCACTGGAGGCAAAATCTATGCCCTCTCCCTGCGAGACATTCCTGTTGACAAGACACATGCAGCTTCGCTGATGTAGTTAAGAGTCCTGGAGATGGCGGAGCCACATGGAGATCCCTGCCAGTGCTAAGATGCTTCCACCACCACTGGATCCACAACACTTCCCACCACTGGCCTGTGATCTTCCTGCATTTGGTGTCATTGCATGTGTGCGTGAGTCTGAGAGGAATTTATCAATTGGAACTGGATATATGGGCTAATATCAGACTTGTGGGCTTGACCTGGACTGGGATATTTTCTCAATATACATTGCTCTTATCTATAAAGCTCTTTCTTATACACATATGAGTGTCTATGAATTTGTTTCTCTAGTCTACCTGGACTAACTCAAGATGTTCTTGAAATTCAGGTGGAATACACTCAATGTCACATTTTGGCTCCTACAGACTTGTTTTCATTCTCTTCAGCTTTAACCTGAACTAATATAGGAGCCATTGATGGTCTGGTACCAGTCAGCCAGCCTCTTCAGCTTCATCCTGAACCCACATATGAGGAACTGCTGCTCTGCTGCACAGTCGACCCCTGGCCTGGTTTTCGCTGCTAGTAGTGAGCTGCTTCATCGTGTGGTCAGGTGTGGTCATTTTGACTTCGGTGTATTCCATCTGAAGTCCATGCATACAGTCATCTTTTGGGTTGGAGAAAAGTGTTTGCTATGATTGTTGGTCTTGCAAAATTCTCTCATGCGATCTCTAGCTCCGTTTCTATCACCAAGGCCATAGTTTCCAACTTCTATTCGCCAGCTAATTCCTTCTTCAAAGTCTATTCTTAGTCTAGAAACTCCACTGAGACCTGTGCGCTGTGGGTGACCCTGCTGGTATCTGAAACACCAGTGACAGAGCTTCCAGCATCACAGCAACTCACATGCCACCACAGGAGGACAAACTGGCAGACAAGCAGTGACCTACTTCCCAAGGATCACCCACTGAAAATCCTGTGGAGTTTCAAATTCTCTTTCTGGAGTCATGGAGGCTGGGTGAACCCCAGAACAAATCCTCTGAAATCAAGTTAGAAACTTAAGCTTCTGACATGATGACCAGCAGGCAGCAGCCCAGTGTGACTAAGAGACTGCCTGCGCTGGCCCTCCGACATTGTGCTCCGAGGTCTACCGGAGATGCAAAACCAGCAAACCGGGAGGACAGTAACAAAAGACTCCTGGTCACCGAGTCCGTTCTGACTCATAGCGGCCCTGTGGGTCTGAACCACCAACCTTGTGGTTAAGCCACAAAGACCCATATTTATGGTAACGGGTGGGGTGAGGGCAACGCAGAAAAGGTGGCGAATGGTGGCACACCCCAGGGTTGTGACCAATGTTATGGAATTGCAGGTGTCAACTACACGGGTGTGTAGTTCCACTCTGATACACAAGGTCGCCATGGTCGGAGACGATGTGACAGCCACTGGTCCTAGCAGAGCTGCTGAATCTGGGTCCCCAGTGTCCGGGAACAGACTCGCCAAGGCCTCCTCTGGTGTCATCAACCCAGGGTGCCCAAGTGGATTGCCAGGCCCCCACTGGCCATGAGGACTTCCTGAGAAGGGCCTTTCGAAACTCAACCTACTTCACAGTGGGCTGGATGATTCTTACTGATCCTCTGACCAGCTGCCATCAGGGTGGGGGTGGGGGTGGCTCCGTGCAAAATGGATAGTAGCACTGCCCAGCCCAGCACCACCCACCATCCCAACCCTTGTGAGTCTTCCCCTTCTTGACTTTGTCAAGCACGATGCCCTTCTCCAGGGGTTCACCTCCCTGACAACACGTCCCGGGTACGTGAGAGCAAGTCCCCCTGTCGGCAGCTCTACAGAACATTGTTCTTCTGGCAGTCCATGTACTCTCAGCATTCTTTGGCAGTGCCGTAACACGTGCATCGGTCCTTCTGTGGTCCTCCTTAGTCACTCTCCAACCTTCACACGCCTGAGGTGACACCAGGGCTTGAGTCAGATCCACCCGTGTCTCAACATGACAGCCTCGCTCTTCAACACCTACCAGAGGTCTTGTGCAGCAGCTTCCCAGTGCAATGTGCTGCCTCATCTCCTGACTGCTGCTTTCTTGAGCATTGATTGTGGATCCAAGCAAGATGAAATCCCTCACCACTTCAGTAGTTACTCCATTTAGCATGATGCTGTCTACGGGTTCCCTTTTATGAATTTTGGTTTTCTTCACACGTGTTTAAATCCATACTAAAAATTGTGGGCGTTGATCTTCAACAGTAATTGCTTCAAGTACTCCTCGCTTTCAGAACCCTGATGCTGACTTCTTCTTTCTGTACTCCATCTTTTTAGATGATTTGCTCAGCAAGCAGACTGAACCCATATGGTGATAGGGTACAACCCGGATGCATAGCTTTCCTCATTTTCGACCATGCTGTATTCCCTGGTCTGTCCCAACAACGGCCTGCTGGGTCATGTTGGTTCTGTATGAGCCCAATGAGGTAGTTCAGACTTTCAGTTCTTCTCAATATTGTCCATGGCTTGCTGTGATCCACACAGTACTCTCTTTCCTCATTCTATTGGGTCACCTTGTCGCGATGGGCACAAGTATGGATCTCTTACTGGCATTTGACTAAGGAGCTATTTTCCAAAGGTTTTTGCACAAATGAGTGAGCTTCCAGTGCTGCATCAGCTGAAACATGTCAGCTGGTGCCCCATCAATTCCTGGAGCCTTGTTCTTTTCAAAAGCCTTCAGTCCAACTTGGACCGCTTCCTTCAGGACCATTGATTCTTGATTGCGTGCTGCCTTCTGAGATGGCTGCGTGTCGATCAACTCATTTTGTCACAGTGACTGTGTATTCCTTCCTTCTTCTTTTGATGCTTCCTGCATTGGTCAATATTTTGCCCATAGAATCCTTTAGTATCACAACTTGAGGCTGGGAGTTTCCAAGGTCGTAGTGTGGCTCTTGTGGGTTTGTCTTCATTTTCTCCAGCTTCAACTTGAACTGTCAGTACTGATGCCTAAGAATTCTTCATTCCCGAAACTAAAACTGGCTTACTGTATATACTTGTGTATAAGCCGAGTTTTTCAGCACATTTTTAATGCAGTTTTTGTGGTAAAAATCTTCAAGTCGGCTTATGCTCGAGTACATACGGTATGTACAGACGTGAGCATCATCTCCTGTTCTTCCCGGTCCTGGAGGGTCATCTTGTGTCAGAAGCGACTGCACGGCACTGGCTGGGTCTCGGACGATCTGCAGAAGAGCAGGATATGAATTCTGGAGAATCTGTGGGAGAGCAGGTTTGATTCTCAGCAATGTGCCTCAGGCACAGCCACCTGCCAGTGGAGGCCTGGGTGTTACTGTGATGCTGAACCTCTCTCTCCTTGACCTGGTTCTGGAAGCTCTGCTGAGGCGTATTCTGGGGCAGAGACTCCTACTGCCTCAGCTGGCCAGCTGGCAGTAACTCAGTCCAGGCTTGTCCTCTGAAGGAGGGTGGGGAAGGATGAGAGCTGACCCATAGCTCAGACCAGCGGTCCCAGGCCCTCCAGGGTCCAAGGAAGGACGTTTCTGTGTCCATGGCCTGCTGACCAAGCTGCCCCTTCCTTGGTGGCCACCCAGAAGCAAGATAGCATCCACTCAGGGGTAAAGGCAACATCAGCTCCATCTCAGCTCTGGACAGGAAGCTGCAGATCACAGTCCAGGCTGACCCCATGGTCAGCTGACACCTTGCGAGGGAGGCATGGTCCAAGTGTGGGTGAAGGCACTTCTGCGTCCCTCTATCCATCTGCTTGCCAAGATGGCTCTGGGAAGACGCGGACAAGCTCCAGGGCAGAGCAGTGGACAGGCATGCCCTCGTACACACACATATACACATACACCACATACACACACACACACACACACCATCTGTCCCAACTCCAGTACACTCCAACAGGACCATGCCCTACATCATGCTTATACACATGTGCGTGCGCGCGCACACACACCACTGTCTGTCCCAGGCCCAGCACATGCCAACAGGACAATTGATCGGGGTCATGTTTCTGGGACTGCCCACTTTGCTGCCCAGTGAGCACTGCTCATGTGCAGACAGTAGGGTACAGCTCTTGAGAGAGTGCAGGCAGCCCCATCCAGGGGCACCACGATGTCCTTGGGACAGCGCTCCAACTCCATGCCGAGCCATGGTCCCCTGGCAGGTTCAGACCACCCCACAGCCATGTCCACCCAGCATGCTGCTGCCATGGGAGCAGGCCTTCCTGCCTGTGCAGCCTGTGGCATTGCCACCACTCAAGAATTGTCTGGGCCGAGGCTGCTCTGTGCACAGCAGAGCTCCCAGGGTGAGTGTGTGTGCACAGTGGAACTCCCAGGATGGGTGTGTGTGCACAGTGGAGCTCCCGGGGTGAGTGTGCGTGCACAGCGGAGCTCCCAGGCTGACTGTGTGTGTGCACAGTGGGACTCCCGGTGTGAGTGTGCGTGCACAGTGGAGCTCCCGGGGTGAGTGTGTGTGCAGAGCAGAGCTCCCAGAGTGAATGTGTGTGCGCAGCGGAGCTCCCCGGGGTGAGTGTGTGTGCACAGTGGGACTCCCGGGGTGAGTGTGTGCGCACAGCGGAGCTCCCAGGCTGACTGTGTGTGCACAGTGGGACTCCCGGTGTGAGTGTGCGTGCACAGTGGAGCTCCCGGGGTGAGTGTGTGTACACAGCGGAGCTCCCAGGCTGACTGTGTGTGCACAGTGGGACTCCCGGTGTGAGTGTGTGTGCACAGTGGAGCTCCCGGGGTGAGTGTGTGTGCACAGTGGAGCTCCCGCCGGGGTGAGTGTGCGTGCACAGTGGAGCTCCCGGTGTGAGTGTGTGTGCACAGCAGAGCTCCGGGGTGAGTGTGTGTGCACAGCAGAGCTCCGGGGTGAGTATGTGTACACAGCGGAGCTCCCGGGGTGAGTGTGCGTGCACAGCGGAGCTCCCGGGGTGAGTTATGTGTACACAGCGGAGCTCCCGGGGTGAGTGTGCGTGCACAGTGGAGCTCCCGGGGTGAGTGTGTGTGCACAGCGGGACTCCCAGTGTGAGTGTGTGCGCACAGTGGAGCTCCCGGGGTGAGTGTGTATGCACAGCGGAGCTCCCGGGGTGAGTGTGTGCACAGTGGAGCTCCCGGGGTGAGTGTGTGTGCACAGTGGAGCTCCCGGGGTGAGTATGTGTACACAGTGGAGCTCCGGGGTGAGTGTGTGTGCCCAGTGGAGCTCCCG
>NW_022103915.1:182158-200434 GCF_000313985.2 Echinops telfairi
CACAGCGGAGCTCCCGGGGTGAGTGTGCGTGCACAGTGGAGCTCCCGGGGTGAGTGTGTGTGCACAGCGGGACTCCCAGTGTGAGTGTGTGCGCACAGTGGAGCTCCCGGGGTGAGTGTGTATGCACAGCGGAGCTCCCGGGGTGAGTGTGTGCACAGTGGAGCTCCCGGGGTGAGTGTGTGTGCACAGTGGAGCTCCCGGGGTGAGTATGTGTACACAGTGGAGCTCCGGGGTGAGTGTGTGTGCCCAGTGGAGCTCCCGGGGTGAGTATGTGTACACAGTGGAGCTCCGGGGTGAGTGTGTGTGCACAGTGGAGATCCCGGGGTGAGTGTGCGTGCACAGTGGAGCTCCCAGGGTGAATGTGTGTGCACAGTGGAGCTCCCGGGGTGAGTATGTGTACACAGCGGAGCTCCGGGGTGAGTGTGCGTGCACAGTGGAGCTCCCGGGGTGAGTGTGTGTGCACGGTGGAGCTCCCGGGGTGTGTGTGTGTGCACGGTGGAGCTCCCGGGGTGTGTGTGTGTGCACGGCGGAGCTCCTGGGGTGTGTGTGCATGGTGGAGCTCCCGGGGTGTGTGTGTGTGTGCACACGGCGGAGCTCCTGGGGTGAGTGTGTGTGCACGGCGGAGCTCCCGGGGTGAGTGTGCATGCACAGCGGAGCCCCCAGGGTCAGTGGGTCCATGTGGTTGCACACTAGGCTCCTAGGTGGGCAGGCTGGGGTGGGGGTCTGTGCTGTGCTGCGGTGGGAGGGACAGGGCAGGACAGGAAGGCCCTTTGTGTCAGGAGCCTGCCTGCTGCGTGGGCATCTTCAGGGTTGGAGGCAGCAGTGATGCTGTGCGCAGGAGGGCAGTGCCCACGACCAGGGGCTGCAGTCTGTCCCCCACCCCAATGTGCTGAGACCCCAGGAGAGGCCGGCACTGAGAGAAGTCTAGAGGCTCAGTGACCAAGAGCAGCAAGGGGCCCTGTAGAGCCAGCTGTGCGGCCAGTCGGGGGCCCCACAGTCTGTGAGGCTGCCTGCATGCTCCCGTCCACCTGGTCCACAGGGCCCTACACAGCTGCCAGCCCACTGGTCAGTCTAACGTTGTCTGGTGCCACAGCCTTTTGAACGCCCAAGGTGGTCAGGGGAATGGGCTGGGGACTGTCAGAGGGCCAGAGAGTGGGGGACAATCAAGATGGGCAGGGACAGAGAGTAGGGGACAGCCAGGGGATGACCAGAGGGGCAGTCAGGCAGGCAGGGGTCAGAGAACTGGGGGATGGTTGGAGGGCTGCCAGGGGATGGGAAGGAGGAAGGTTAGGGGCGGGAGGCGGCGTCCCAGGTCCTATGGTGGGTCTGTAGATGATGGGGGCAGATAACGTGGCACTGAGTCCTCGTGAGCCCCTGCCTGCCCACCTAGCAGAGCACAGCCCCACTGGGGCTTCAGGTGCCCCGAGTCCTGGCACAAGCCAGAGCCAGGCTAGGTTCCCGGCTTCCCCACAAGAGACTGTGCTTCCGAGAGTTATTTTAGGACAGGTTGGGCACAGGCAGGTGGTGGAAGCAGAAAGCAGCTGCTCGGGAGGCCCAGGAGACAGGTGGCTCCGGACCCCTCTCCCCAAGGACGCCACGTTTTCACTCAGCCTGCCCAGCACCACCCGTGGGGCACGGAGACCACGGAGGGCTCCAGGGTTCTGGTAAAACCTGGACTGTCCGTCCGGAGGGGTCAGTGGGAGGGGCACCATCACTCTTCTCCGAGGTGTGACATCTGCCCCAAGGCCTTGCGGATGGTGTGGGGCCCGGGGGTAGCAGCCCGCAGCCCCCAGGGGCTGGGCCAGCCAGCTAGAAGGCTCCCAGCAGGAGCCTCCAGGGGAGATTGGCACGGCAGCCCTGCCCTGCACCCTGTCCCATACTGTCACACAGCAACTACCATGTGGGTGGGGGAGCAAACAGCGCTGGTCACGGCCTGCAGTCACCCGGGTGAAGGTGGCAACTTGGAGGAATTACAAGAACATGATATCACCGGGTGCTCTGTGCCCATGAGGGCCCCACCTGCAGAGTGCTCTGGATGGGTGGGTGGTGCCTGCAGCCCACTGCCCTCACCCTGAGGTCGATGTTCAGGGTCAGGGTGCATTGCTGGAACCTGTTGTGTGCTCGTCCAGTGCTGTCCAGCATGTCCCACACAGTGACTGTCCCCCACTTCCCAGTGCTGGCCCTGCATGTCCCACACAGTGACTGTCCCCCACTTCCCAGTGCTGGCCCTGCATGACCCACATGGTGACTGTCCCCCACCCCCCAGTGCTGGCCAGCATGCCCCACATGGTGACTGCCAGTCCCCAACCTCTGACCGGCGCGCCATACACCCTGACTGTCCCCATCACTGGCTAGCATGGCCATGGGTGAGGGCACTGCCCCAGGCTGGAATGCAGCATGCATGACAGGTTGACGCCCACCTGCCCCTCAGACCCTGCTCCAGGCGGGGACAAGTGGGCTTCCCAGGGGGACTGGGTGTGACACAGGTGAGAGAAAGGCATGCTGGGCAGGTGGCTGCCCCCAGGGTGTCCCAGGCTGAGTACTGAGCCGACTGTGCCCTGCCACACAATCCCTCCACCAGACAGAGCCTGCTATGACACGGCCTTTGGAGCTGCCCAAAGCTGTGTCCACCTAGTCTCACCTGGGCATGTCCTGCCAGAAAGCTGAATAGGGCAGTGCCAGGGCCGGCATGGGAGTCCTGTGGTCGGCAGTGCGTACCTTGCCAAATAGGGTCAGGTGCAGCCCTCACTAGGAGCTGCGAGGGGCCCTGCACCCAGGCAAGAGGCTGCCTGCTGGCCAGCCTGCATATCATCCCTTGGACAGCGACGGCCTCACCACAGTGGCTCACGCCCCCTGGCTTCAGCCCGCACACGGGGCCTCAGCTGGGCACGGGGAGTGGGGCCATGCAGCTGGTTCTCCTGGGACCTACAACTCAGGAGCCCTTGGAAGTCAGTATGAACCCCACCCTTTGGGTGGGTCGACGAGAGCCCCGGGGTGACACTTCCTGAGGCTGCAGCTCTCAGTGGCCACAGGCCTGGCTGGGGCCCAGGGCCACAGGGCTGGGAGGGAAGGTTGTCGCCATTCTGCTGAGACCTCCGCCTCCACCTTTTCCAGCTCCGCCAGGTGCCACCCAAAATCACTCTTTCCTCTGGGCCAGGGGGCCAGTGCTTGTCACACACAGCACACTTGTCAGCTCTCTATGGCAGGGGCAGGAAGTCGCGCCAGAGCCCTGAGCCAGCCAGGGCGCCCTGCTGGCTCACAGAGCCTGGGAGGGGGAGAGGTCCTACCAGGGAGGGCCCCCAGCCAGCTCACCATGTGGCAGGAGCCCTGTGGGAGGGTCCCAGAGATAACCAGTCCCTCCTGCCCCTGCCCCAACACACACACACAGCCTGGCCGTCACTGCAGGCTAAGGCTGTACCAGGACATACGTTTGCCAGTCTCATGGCCAAAAAGCCCGATCAGCCCAACTCTCCCCCCTCCCCCACCCAGGTGCCCTCCCAGGGCTGCAAACACCTGCACAGCCCACCCCTCCCCCCGCTAGATGCAAACTTCCGTGGAAACATCATCCATGGATTTGCATCTGAACCTGGGAGGCTTCTTTCTGGAGGCCTGAGGTTTGAGGCAGTGACCAGCTGAGGGCTGCCCAGGTGACTCCACCCATCCTGAGGCGGAAGAAGTGCCAAGGACCAGGCAGCAGCGGCTGGACCGGGTGCATGGAGGGTCCCTGCTTGCCTCTCACTCCACAGCCACACAGGTATGGGACCCCCTGTGTGGGGGATGGGCAGAGCTGCCCCCTGTCCCTCCATGCCAAGTGCCCCCTGGCCACATCACCCTCACCACTCCTACAGCTTCTCCTGAAGGTGGCACCGAGGTCCACATTCCACCACTGTGCCCCCTGTTGGGGCATCCTTGGGCAGTGCCCTCCTCTCGTGCTGTGCATGTGGAGGGCAGGCAAGAGCTGGGATGGGGCCCAGACCCTCACCCCTGTGCGAGGGGGGCAACCACACCCCAGGGACCCCTCCTGTTCCCGCACACACACGCGCCACACAGAGGCCACACTAGGGAGCCCAGAGCTACTAGTGGACGGCGGTCTTGGGCAAGGGGTCGGAGTCTGGGCAGAGGGGAGGCTGGTGAACACAGCTGACCACCCTGCTGGAGACTCTTCCTGGGCTCGTGCACCCTTCCGAGGGCACAGCACCGCCACTCAGCCACGCAGACGCCAGCCTAGGATGGCCAGCCTGCCTCTCCACTGCAAGACCGTCTGAGTCCATCCTCCACATGACCTGCCCACGTCCACCTGCACGTGCTGCACCCAGAGGCCACTTGACTGAGCTTTCCGTGCCCTGACCACCATGCAATCACCTACATCCTCCAAACAACTTGATCACTGCCCCAAACCAGGATGAACCTTGCCATCCCCACAGGGGCACCTTGGAGTAACCACAGGGACGCCTGTCCACTGGCGCCGCACGGAACCCAACGAAGCTCGGGGGCCGCCTGCCCGCACAGGCCTACAGTCGGAGGCAGGTGGAGATTCTGGGAAGGGGGCCAGCAAATGGGCAGGAGCTGGTCCGAGAACCAGCTACTTCCTGATATGGATCAAAGACTATGGATGACACCCAACGTAAACAAACCCCGTCCTCCACCCTAACAGACCGAGAAGACAGGTCGCCATGGCTTTCCTGGACTCCGCTCCACACTCGGAGACGCTCATGCAGCAGCAGGCAGGCAAGCAATGAGCTCACCTGCGGCACAGGCCGCTTTGTGGGATTCAAGAGCCAAGACATCGTTGTGAGGACCGGTGCGCTTGACCCTGACCATAATGCTTCAAGCACCTCACGTGCATGTGAAAAAACTGGACACTGGGAAATAACAGTAATAATATATAAGTGATCAAGGGGTTCATGAGGGTGGGAGAGGCAGGGTGAAAAAGAGGAGCTGATACCAAGAGCTCAAGTAGAAATTTCAAAATTTGGAAATGTTGATGGCAACATTTGTACAAGTGTGCTTAATATAATTGAATGATGGACGGTTATAAGATTTGTCAGAGCCCCCCAATAAAATGATTCATAATAAAGAATAATAATAAAGTCTTTTTTAAAGCCGGGCAATGAATACGGGAGACCTAAGATGAACAATGCGTTTGATTTGTGGTGTCAGCAAAGTATCTTGAGAGACGAGGGAAGAAACGCACAGTCCCGGAGCACATGAGCCAGAACCAATGGTGCTGAAGGAGAAATTCAAGCTGCACTGAGAGCAGTAGCCAGAACCTGGCTCTGGAATTGATGGGACCCACTGAAATCTTTCAACAATGATGAAGCAGGCGCACCCGCCCGGCTGTACCGGGGAATCTGGAGACCACTACTTGGCTGGTGACTGGAAGAGACCAATGTGCCTGTTCCAAAGAAAGGTGACCCAACAGAATGCTTAAATTAGAGAACAAGATCCTTGATATGAGATGCAAGTAAAATTTTGCTGAAGATCATCCAGCAATGGGTGCAGTAGTACATTGACAGGGAAGTACCAGAGGTTCGGGAGGAATTCAGAAGAGGACGTGGAACAAGGGATGTCATTGCTGATGTCAAATGGATCTTGGCTCAAAGCAGAGAATACCAAAGAGATGTTTACTTGCATTGACTACATCAAAGCATTTGACTGTGTAGATCATAACAAACTATAGCTAACCGTGGGAAGAATGGGAATTCTAGAACCCTCCATTGTGCTCAATACGAGCCCTGGCGGTATCGTGGGCTGTGATCACATGGTCAGCAGTTTGAAACCACCAGCAGCTCCTGGGGGAAAGACTGGGCTTTCTACTTCCGTAAACAGCTGCAGTCTCGGAAACCCTCAAGCGGTCACTATGAGTCAGCACTGACTCCATGGCTGTGAGAGTGAGCCATCGTGCTCGTGAGGAATGGACCAGGATCAAGAGGCAGTTGTACAAACAGGAGACTACAGCCTGGTTTAGAATCAGGAACGGTGTGTGTCCAGGTTGTACCCTCTCAGCATACTTGTTCAAGATGTAGGCTGAGCAAATCATTCAAGAAATTGGAATATATGAGGAAGAGCGTGGCACCAGGATTGGAGGAAGGCTTATTAACATCCTGCGATTTGCAGAAGACACAACCCTGCTTGCTGAAAGTGAGGAGGACTGAGGCACTTGCTGATGAAGATCAAGGACAGCAGCCTCAGTCTGGGTCCAGAAGACCCAAATCCTCACAACGGACCAACAGGTCCCATCACAATAAGTGGAGAAAAGGGTGAAGTTGTCGAGGATTTTGTCTTGCTGGGATCCACCGTCGATGCTGTGGGAGCGCAGTTGCAGCATCAGAAGAAGGGCTGCATCAGGTGGGTCTGCTGCACAGACCTCTTCGAGGGGTTGAAAAGCAAGGAGTGACTCTGAGGACAAGGTGTGCCGGACCCGAGCCGGGTTGGCTTCAGTTGCCTCGTGTGCATGTGACAGTTGGACACCGGATAAGGAAGACCGAAGAAGAACGGATATATTTGAGTTGCGGTGCTGGCAAAGGATATGGAAAGAACCGCGCACTGCCACATGTCAGGTCTGTCTTGGAAGAAGTAAGGCAAGGATGGTAAGACTTCATCTCATGTACTTTGCACGTCAGGGGAGCCTGTCGCTGGAGAAGGATGTCGTGTTTGGTTAAAAACGGCAAGACCTGCAACATGACGGACCGACACAGCGCTGCACCAATGGGCTCCGGCCTAGGAACAACAGCGCGGACCTGGGCAGTGTTTCCTTCTGTTGTGCACAGGTCGCTCCAGGTCAGAACCAATCTGCAGCACCGCACAACAGCAACAACAGACGCCCAAGCCAGCAAGACCTGGTTCAGGAATGGCGCCGGCAGGGACGCCTCGAGGCCAACAAAGCAGGCAGTGACTTATCCAGCCCTGTGTCCGTCAGGAAACCCCAGGATGTCCTCAGACACAAGGAAACACCTCAGCTCCAGAGACGGAGAAAGAAGGACAGGTGGTGCGGTTTGAAGCTAAGCAAGCATCACAACAAAACAATGACGATGTCAAATGGGCTTGAAAGAGAAGGCAGCCAATATACACCAACAAAGCCACACAGAGTGACGGCGCGAGTGAAATGAATCGCCCCACAGTTCTCGTGCTGCTCAGGAGGCCAACTCCTGCGGGGATTAAAATGTGTAAGATGCTGATGAAACGAAAAGAAAAACCTCAAACGAGCAAGAGGAGAAATGTGGAATAAAAAAAAAAAATCAATGCAAAGGAAGACAGGACAAAAGATTTTAGGCATTAAACTGTAGAACAGAAAGCTCAAAAATTAAGTAACAGACACGGAACGGACCTCAATAATTTGAGTCTAAGTGGACTGGATGTTCCAGTTGAGAACCAATGAATGAAAATGAGACCCCTGGACAGTTGGTGTAGCAAGGGACCCAGTTAATATGTGAGGACACAGAAGAGTTTAAGGCAAAAAGCTTGGGAAAAGATATGACAAAAGATCACCCAAACCTATATGGACATAAAGATTCTTTTTTTTTTTAATTATTTTATTGGGGGTTTGTACAACTCTTATCACAATCCATACACACATCAAGAGTGTAAAGCACATTTGTACATTCGTTGTCCTCATCATTCTCAAAACATTTGTGCTCCACGTAAGCCCCGGCATCAGCTCCTCATTCCCCCTCCCAGACATGAGGACTCTTATCCCTACTGATGCGGACTTGAAGGCAGAGGTCTTCCTGGACGTGGGAAGTCTGTGCAATGGCAACATGCTCAAAACACTGAGGAGGGACAGTCCTAAACATGCACGCACTTCACAGGGCAGCGTCTGAAGGGACAGAGCAAAGCCTGACAGCAGGACAAAGAAGACAGACAAGCATGCCACAAGTCTGGGAGTGCCCACCGCACTTCTCCAGGAGACACACACACAGGGGTGAGTGCACAGTAGACTCGGGGTGAGCGACTGGCCACAGGGTGTACAGCACACCCTCTTGAGTACGCACGCACACACCAGTGTGAGGGCCACAGTAAACACAAGGTGAGCTACTGGGTGTCCAGCACACTTCCTTCTCTTGCTGAGCCAGACGGCAGGTCCACGGTGTCGGTGTCACACTGACCACGGTCTCAGTACTCTGACGGAGAAGGAAAGGAAGCAGGAAAAACCCGTCTGTCTTCCATCCGTTGGGAAGCACACCTACTCCCAGGGCTAAAGCCACCAGCTCAGGCCGTTTCCCTCCGGTTGTGCACGGGGTCACCAGGGGTCATGGCCGACTCCCTGGCACCTAAAAAGAACTTAATTTGGTTTGGTTGTTGGGAACATTCAACAGTTTCCACATGGCCAGCCCCATGGCTCGGACGGCATCCCTTTGTGGCATAAACTCACTGCCGCCACCCCTGCCCCCGGTGTCCTGTCCACTCTGCCCAGTGGCTGTTAGGCTGAACACGCACAAAGCTCAAAACTCAAAGCAACATTTCACTAGTTAAGCTAAACTACTGTCTGCTTTTCGACTTCAGGGAGTATCTGGCCTAAGATTTAAAGACGATCTCAGGGCAGTAGTTCCAGGGGTTGGTGCAGCCTCCGAATCCAGAGTCCGGATTCCACGAGTGTCTGAAATCCTGTTTTGCACCTTCCCCTTTGTGCCCTGAATTCGTCTGCAGAACTTCTGAGCAAGTGGCCGGTAGTGGTAGCCCGACACCATTCACTTCCACTGGGCCCTGGCAAAGGGGCAACTAGCCTCATCCCAAGAAACCATGGCTAGTTTTTGAGCGATAGGCTGAACAATGCTGTCCACAAGGGCCGGTGCGTGGCAACTGGAGCCTTGCTCAGGGGAAAGGCCGGGCTTTGTAGACAAGCCCTGATGCAAAAGAACAGGAGAAACGGGGAGAAGCTGTCTATCTTCAGAAATGGGGAAAGAACAGCAAAATAAGCCACAGGAGAAAATGAAGACGTGGTCCCCTAAAAATTGATAGGCCCCAAGGTCAAACCGGCCAATATGCTGCACAGCTATTTCCACCACCACACAAACCCCATGATTGCCCAGTGTGGAGCTCAACTGAGAATGCTGCGTGACACTTACCTGGCACAGACCAACAAAGACAGGAGGGGCAGGGGGGTGGGGGTGGGGCGTCACTCCGCAGACCCGAAGCAGAGAGAAACATGGGCTTTACGCCAACAAACTTCAAAATACAGACAAACTGGGCAAATCCAGAAGTTCAACTTCCACAGCTAGTCAATGGGGGTAAGGTATTTTACAACCAAGAGAGCAACTGAGAAACCCACTGTGAGGCCCAGCAGCAAGGAGCACCCAGCCAAAGTGGTGTCCAGTGGCTTCCCCAAGCACTGGAGGAGCAGACCGTGCCCAAGTCACACAGACGGGTGCAGGGGAGTAGGAGTGTGGACGGCCTTGCCAGGCGAGGGGAAGAGAGCCCAAGAGACCCATGGGAGAGCCCAGGAGAGCTCAACAGGCGGGGCAGCCAGGCCCGGAAGGTAAGCTGAGTGTTAAAAGCAACAGGCCTAATTGATCACATTTAAAAGAAACATAGGGTGCTCCAAATGAAGCCAAGCAAAGTCTTGATTGTCATATTCCACAGCTAATCATAGTAATGTTGTTAAAGTCTCAGCAAGCCGCTCTAGATGCGCCCTTCCCTAACTTCATGGCGGGTATCTGCAAAGAACCCTGACCTTGCACATGAGCCACGGAGGGGGTTGCTCCCTCGAGCCCCTGTCCTGGTTCGGACAGATGCTACTGTGTTTCTCTAACACCTTTCTCCGGATGTAGTAAGCTCCAGAACCAGAGTCCTATTGGAGCTCCGTGTGGCCTTCGTCAGGAACCTCAAACCCAGCACCAGAGATGGCTGGTGCCAGGTAACAAGGTTGGCCAGAGGAGGTGTGGCTGACCCCCATGTCATAGGAAGCATGGGCTTCCTGTGGGCTGTTGACCTTGACTCTCCTCCCCCTCCTTGTGAAGCTGGGGAGAGCAGCCGCTCCAACCACATCATTTTTCCTCTGCTGGTGCCAAGAGTGGGCTATGGGGCAGCAGCTCCAGGCTGCAGGGAGTACAGGGGTTTATAAAAGAAGGCAGGCGGGTGGGGTGAACCTCTCGATTCTTTCTGGTCCCTTGGGTTGCTGTTAACTGAAACAGCTGAGAGAGACTGAAGAGGTGCTATGAAACAGCCAAGACAAGTCTCACCTGGAGTCGCTCGGAGCAAAGCCAGGCGGGTCAAAAATGACCCCGCTGGGGACCAGGAGCTTCTAGTTCTGCCCAGTAAGAGGCCCAAGGCCATATATGCCTATGAAGGGGAAGAGCAACAAGGTGTGGAGGTGAAAAGAGTGATATGTGTATTTTAATGAAGTGGGGGTCTGGAATGTTTCTCCTGCCACTGTTGTAAAACAGACCCAAATAAATGATGGAAATGAATATTGACTGTAGCTATGAGAGAATGTTTAACTCTGCCTTCAGCCAATACTTGGTTGGATTCACAAAAAAAGAGCCCTAGGCTTTGCCCAAAAGAAACACAGGCTGTTCCATCCAGTGGCCTGCATTTGAGAGGACATGGAGACCTACACAGACCTGCTGGGAGGGAAGGAAACTTGCATTGAGGAAAGAACTTAAGGGGGTCGGGGGGCTTTTCAATGTCACGCAGTTTGCCTTTGATTTCAGAGGCAGGGAAAGTCAGAAGCCCGTCAGCAGAACTCCCTCGCAGGCTAGATGTTAAAGGGAACTCGCAAGTGCACAGCCCGGTACACTTCCCTGAGAGGAGTGAGGCTGGGGGAGGTACAGCAATAAAGACAGAGGTGGAGTTTGGACGACTCTATTGGCTCCTCTTGATCTACCTCTAGGGGCCAGGGATGAGAGAGAAAGAAAGCTGGCCAGGATGAAGTGCAGGGAGCTGTGTGGACTCCGAAGTCCATGGGGAGTGCCCACTGACCTAGCCCACAGGGTCTTGGGATAAGCGGGAAGGGGCTGGCTGAAATGAAAGGAGGTGTGTGGACTTCCGAATCTACAGCTGGCACCCACTGACCTATGTTGGATGAGGTCAGAACTGGGCAGAATGAAGAGAAGATGTAAAATCTGTTGTACATTGCTACACTTAAATGCCTTTTCTCTGGACTGCACTTTGGATACAAGTGCTTTAAGTTATGACTGGAAAAGAGGTGTTTCAGAGAGACATGCTCATGTTCTCAGAGAACTGGATGGACAGGGATGGACCATCTGAACATTGGCCATCTCAAACCGATGCATGTCATCAGTTGACCAGAAAGCTGTCTTCCAAGTTTCCTGCCCTAGGCTAGTGAGCAATTCCAGCACGACATCTGCTTGTTGAAACATTTCTATTAGCATTTTGCTAATTCTAGAATCTTGCTTCTCACTGCGATCTCCAGTGCAGCTTGGCCGTCTTTCAGGAACGGCGGCTCTTGGTCAGATGATGCTTCCTGAACAACATGACTGCTCTCTACTTTGCCTTCCTAGGTCTAAGCGCCGTTGAGATTAGAAGTGCAAGCAGAATGCAGACAAAATTCATGGTGAAAGGGTTTATTACGGAAGTTAACAGGTTGTGGTGCTAATAAGAGATGCTTAAGGTAGTTGTATATTAGGACATGCTATAAGTTCTTTCAGGTCTAACAAATGCCCAAAGGGGCACACCATGCTACTGTAAGCTTCAACCCAAAGGCATTCAGTTCGAGTTGTGGATCAGCAAAGCTAGCTCCCTGAATTAAGTGCCTAGACTCTGGTACCCCACTCTGCAAGCCAGCCCCTGCACGAAAGCGCTCGGCTTGACTGGCTCTGTGGGTTGGGCAGCCCATTGCTCTGGCCCCGCTCTGGCTCCTGCAGCTCCTCTGATGTCGCGCTGCTGTCTGGATCCAGGAGGTTCACTGGTCAGGGATCCCGGGCCCAGAGGATGCGCTCCTCTCCTGGCTCTTGCTGGTCATGAGATGCCCCTCCTGCTTCTCAGAGGGCTCATGTTATACACACAGGATGGCTCTCCAGGGAAGCCTGTTCACAGTTACTCACAGGTGAATCCTACTAGTATTTCCCCCGACCTTCTTCCCAGACTCATGCAGGAAAGAGCCATTTGGTGGAGGCTTTAGCTAGAAGAGCCACATTAAACAAGTCACTGCCCTAGAATGCTGACCAATTATTTTTGGTATGGTGACTGTCTGTCTTCCATCTTCCCTTGGTACTGTCTGTGTTGTTCAATACCTTGCCCACAAAATCCCTCAATATTACAACTTGAGCCTTGAATTTTTTCTTCAATTCTTTCAGCTTAAGAAATGCCAACTACATCCTTTCCTCTTCAGTTTTCTAATTCCAGATCTTCACACGTCTCATTCACAATATTTTACTGTGTCTTCTTGAGCTACCCTTTGAAATCTTCGGTTTGATTCTTTTACACCATCATTTCTTCGGGTGGCTTTAGCTACTCTACATACCAAAAGCGAGTTTCGGGGTCTCTTCTGACATTCAGTAGTTGTTCTTTCTTCTCTTGTAAACAATCTTTCACTTTCTTCATGTATGGTGTCATCTGAAGGGTCAGATCGGGGATGTAGACAAGGTCCTACTTCGGCTCTCATGGGCTTGTTTTCAGTTTTTTTCAGCGTCAACTTGAGTTTGCCTATGAGCAACTGGTGGTTTGTCCCCCAGGTGGCTCCTGTCCTTGTTCTGGTAGCACTGAGCTTTCCAGCTTCTCGCTACAGAGACAGTGGATTTGACGCCTGGGTGAAGTCTGCAACTATAATCCCCACTAGCGTTGTTGGAAAAGTGGTTTTTGCAAAGAGTCATTGTCTTACAAAATCCTATCATGTACTCTCTATCATTGTTTCTATCACTAAGGCCATGTTTTCCCACAACCAGTCCTTTTGTGTTTCCAACGTTCCCATTACAGCCACCAGAATTACCAAAACAGCCCCTATTGCATGCATGATCAATCTCAAACTGTGGATGCTGGTAAGACCACGTTTCTTCATCCTTGGCGTGAGTGGCTGCTGCCTAAATTTGAATAACAATTGCATTAGCTGGCATTTTGGCATATATATATATTCCTAATCACTCATAGCATTGTACTTCAGGCTATATCTTGAAATGTTCATGTCTCACTTCATTTTTGACAACTTTCATTTCCCTAGATTCAATTTCATACACACCAGTAGAAACGCACAAGAATTTCTTCTCATTTTGAGTCGTGCCATATCAGCAAATGAGACCTTAAGAACTTTGTGCCCTCCACATCATTAAGATCAACTCTAATTTGAAGAGGCAGCTGGTCTCCAGCCACATTATGGAGAGTCTTCTAATTGAGGGGTTCTCAAGCACTGTAAGAGGGTTTCAAAAAAAAAAAGGACAAAGTTCATTTTTTCCTCATTTCATTTTCCACGAACATTTTGAAGCTTCTCATATGTCAGATGTCATATGAAGTTTTCACCGATCGACTTTTTAAAAAGTAGATTGCAAGTCTGAAAGCTCATCTGAAACCCTTCCACCATGAGTGATTGTTCTGGCATTTCAAATACTGGTGACATAGCTTCCAGCATCACAGCAAGACAAAGCCGCCACAGTACGACCAGCTGTCAGACGAATTTAAACACTGGCTATCTGAAACAAGAGAAACAGGCATGAAGTAGCTGGTATAAGTGCTTTCCAGGCCTAGTGAAAATGAAGGGAGCATGGAGGTTTCCCACTGAACAGTTTCCTCTTGTTGAGAAAGGGAGGAGGCGGGGGAGCTGCTGACGCCATTACAGGCTTTAGCTGAGTTCAGATTGCTAATGGGGTTGAATCGTGATGGTAACTTGAACTGTAGACACTGAAACCACGAAAGAGAGGACCAGAGGAAGGCACTGCCAGACTGGAGCACTGAGGCAGAACTTGCCGTTGTTTCGTTAGATGCCATCTCACTTACAGCGACTCTGTCTAAATCAGACCCAAACACTGCCCAGTCCTGCATCACCCTCATGATAGTTATGTTTGAGTGGCTGCTGCAGCCACAGGGCCAGCCCATCTCCTGGAGGATCTTCCTCGTGTTCACTGGCTCTCGGCTTCGCCAAGCATGATGTCCTTCTCCAGGGACCAAAGGGCGTGAGATGAACTCTCACCATCGTTGCTTCTTAGGAGCACTCTGCTTGTACTTCCTCCCAGACAGACTAGTTTGTGCATCTGAAATTCCTTCAATATTCTTCACCAACAGGATAGTTCAAATGCATCCATTCTCCAGTCAGTCTTCCATGCCGTTTGTCCGGCTTTCACATGCATAAGAGGTGTATGAAAATATCGTGGCTTGGGACAAGTAGACCTTGGTCCTCAACCTGACACTGGTGCTTTTTAGCCCTTGAAAGAGGTCTTGTCCAGGAGAGTTGCCCAGTGCAACTGCCTGACTCCCTGACTGCTGCTTCCATTCACACTGACTGTGGATCCAAGAGAAATGAAATCCTCGATCACTTCCCTTTTTTCTCCATTTATCATGACTTTGCTTATTGGTCCAGTTGTGAGCACCTTTGTTTTCTTTATGTTGAGTCTTTGATCAGTAAGTGCTTCAGGTCCCCTTCACGCCTGGCAAGTAGGTCTGGTACATGTTGCTGCTGAGTCCGATGCCAGGCTCCTCTTCACAGAGCCCAGCATCTCGACTAGTTGCTCCATGTACAGACTGAATAATGGTGGTGCAAGGCTACAACCCTGAAGCATGCCTCTCCTGATTTTAAACCAACCAGCAGCCCTCTGTCCTGTTCAACGGCTGTACAGAATGAAGTGTTCTGGAACTTCCATTCTTCACAAAACGACCCGGTTCGTAATGGCCTGTAGAGCTGAGTGCTTTTGCATAACCAAAGAGACACAGGAAAACGCTTTCCTGCCTTTCTGCTTTCTGCCAGGACCCATCTGACCCCAGCACTGCATCCCCTCTCCTGAATCCAGCCTGAGTTTCTGGTTCTTTCTGTTGATGTCGAAATCATAGTTTTGTAATTATCATCATTAAAAATTTACCTGTGTAGGACAGCAGTGATCCTGTTTTATAATTACTCCATTCTGCTGGATCACCTTTTTCCAGAATGGCCAGGCTGAAAGTCCTCTGAGGCTTTTGCTACACTGGCACTGAGACTCAGCAAAGGAAGGGTCTCCTGTCTGTTACAGCTCACCAGACAGAAGGGTAAAGCCAAGATGACTTCTGGAGAAGCTGGCCGGTTCTGATGGACCCCCGCAGGTGGACCTGAACGGCTGGTACCCAAGGCACCTCCCCTGGAACACTCCTCGCCTTACTAACTTCTTCCTAAGTCCCCATGACTGACTGAAATCCTTGGAGAAAATCTATCAATATGACCTCCAAAATAGGTACCATACTCTCCGCCTTGAATCTTACCAAGCCAGCAGATCCCCTCAGAAGCCACTGTTTGGGTGAAGTCCCCTACGGAGACGAAGACAAGTGTATACCTCGGGACGCTTGCTGCAGCCGCCTGTTGACTACAGAGATGGGTCTGGACTAACCAACCTGTGCACGGAGAAACTGGAACTGCAAGAGCTACAGTTTGGGGTTTTAAACTTTTCACTGTGAATTGCGTAAAGGGTGACAGAACAGGTGACCAGTTTCCTGTTCAACAATTTATAAACGTGTTTCTTCTTACTCCTGCTATCCTCCCCTCACATCCTCCTCCCTCCCTAACCTCTGAGCTTGCTGCCCTTTAGATCTTAAATGGTGGATGACTCTCAGGTGGCCGTGCCTCCCTACTGTTGCTGTCCCCATCATAGCCTTGGCTACTGTTTGGCTGAAAGGGAACCTTGGGGGTGACTTCAGTTCCAGACCTGAAGTGGGGCCAAGAGCCAGAGTCTTGGGGTTCCACTAGGCTCCATTCGAGCAGCATGCCTGGTCTCTATGATCCTTAGTTTCTTCTCACATTCTTCTCTCCTCCACCCAGGGCCTCCTAATGGGACCCTTTCCAGGCAGTGGTGGTGGGAGCCGGACACCATCTAGCTCTTCTGCTCTCAGACTGTGTGAGCATGCGGCCGGACTGCAACTCCCTGGCAGGGAGAGCCGCTCCCACATCTCAGCAAGACAGGTACACACGACTCCCAGTTCAAAGAGGAAGACAAAGCGACTGATAAGGAGTGGCAAGTAGGCACCTGAGGAAAATGAGCAGTACCGTCAGTGCCCGGGGAAGCACCCACCCACAGGAGAAATCGCTGCTGCTGATGGTGGTGGGTAGTGGACACTGGCTCTGGTTCTCAGCAACCTCACATGCAACAGAAGGAAACACTGCCCCTCTCGTCCACCAAGTGTCCCCTCACAGTCACTGTCCCTCCAATTCACCAAGCACGATGTCCTTTTCCAACCACTGGTCTTCACTGGCGATGTGAGCAGGGTTCCCACCCTAACTTCAAATGAGCATCCTGTTCATATTTCTCACACACCAATCAGAAGGCCTACAACCTGACAAGGACCAACTGGCTGACAATGGTGCAGCCACATTAGCCTCTCTGAACAGGCCTCAGATGAAGGGGGGTGGGGGGGTGGCATTGCAAGGCCCGGTGGTGCCTTTGGCAGATATGAAAATGAAGCCCCTTCCTTGCCATATGGAAGCTGCCGTGATGACTATCCAAGCCTACGATGTGCTTCGAGTCGCCTTAGACAAGGTGCCCTTGTGCTGTGTACACTCTGAACAACTGTGCCAGTTCACGACCATCAACCCACGGGAGCCCCTGCATTGCAGTATGGGACCGCTGACGTCCCAGGGGTTTCCAGAAGCTCACCTTCCAAAGCCATTTCCCCGTCTGTCTTATTCTGAGTGCACTGCTGACTGTGGAGGGTCAGGCAGCATGAGAGCCTCCACTACATCAGCCTGGGGTGGGGGTGGGGAGGGGGGCCTGTGCATGAGGTGCTGGGGTGCAGGGAACTATCCCAGGGCCCTTCTAGCTATGGGCTTGGAGCTCCCACAAAGTGACCAGCTGGCGCTACAAAGACAGACCAAAGAATGAGGATGCGAGAGCCTGCTGAGGCGAAGGAGGAGCAGGGACAGCTTGTGGGGTGGCTGTTCTTAAGTGTCACCGAGGTGGCTCCAACCCAGAGACCCATGCACAACAGAAGGAAGCCCTGCCCAGCCCTGCGCAGCCTCACCACGGTTGCTATGTCCAGGGACTGAGAGGAACCTCCTGACCATCAGGAAGAGCCAGAGTGGAGCAAATCCCATGGACCCAGAGTCTACACTGAGAACTTCCCAGACCCAGGAAGCCAGCACCAGACCTCCTGGCAAGAGTGGGGTGCTTCTGGACACCTGTCAGTGGAATGAGAGCCCAAGTAGTGGTCAAGGCCCAGAGATGAGCCCAGAGCAGGGACTGGTGGCAGAGGCCGGCCTGCAGACGTGTCAGTAGAGACTCTGCCCTGGTTGCAGACCCCTGTCCTGAATTCTTCCTGCTGGCTACTACTCCTGATCTCGTCAGCCCCCATGAACCCCGTCACCCTGAGAGTCTGTGAGGTCTGCGGGGTGACTGCAATCAATGACCAAGACCAGGGGGTGGAGTTGGTCTGAGCCCTGCCTCTCGCCACCACCTGGGGCTGACCCTGATTCCCCTGGTCCTCCCGACTCAGAGGACTCACCGGCAGTCTTTCCATGGGGCACCAGTCAGAACCGAACCCATGGCTCCTGCGTGCAGGCAAGAGTTCCACCACCGCTGTCACAATAAGCTCCACCTCGACAGTCTCCCTGCATGGACCACAGCTGCACGTGACTAAGAGCTCTGCAGAGCACGAGTACTAATGAGCAATCTCAGGGATTAGTCCACATGCATGGGGTGAGTGTGCACTCTGTTGTCAAAGATAAACACACAGAGAAAGGAGGTGCAACAGGTGGAGGGAAAGTGCAGGAAGAACGAGGGCCCTATATGACCAGGTCCTGCTGACCCAGCCTCAGACCAGACCCTGCTGACCCAGACCCAGACCAGGCCCTGCTGACCCGGCCCTAGTGCCCGAGCCGGGGCTGTTGTGTTCGAGCCCGGCCCGTGCTTGCTTAGCTCGACCCAGACCAGACCCTGCTGACCTAGACCCAGACCAGGCCCTGCTGACCTAGACCCAGACCAGGCCCTGCTGACCTAGACCCGGACCAGACCCTGCTGACCTAGACCCAGACCAGGCCCTGCTGACCTAGACCAAGACCAGGCCCTGCTGACCTAGACCAGACCCTGCTGACCCAGACCAAGACCAGACCCTGCTGACCTAGACCAAGACCAGACCCTGCTGACCCAGACCAAGATCAGGCCCTGCTGACCCAGACCAAGATCAGGCCCTGCTGACCCAGACCCAGACCCAGACCAG
>NW_022103915.1:201297-203876 GCF_000313985.2 Echinops telfairi
ACTGACCCAGACCAAGCCCTGCTGACCCAGACCCAGACCCAGACCAGACCCTGCTGTCCCAGACCCAGACTAGACCCTGCTGACCCAGACCCAGACCAGACCCTGCTGACCCAGACCCAGACCAGGCCCTTGCTGACCTAGACCTAGACCAGGCCCTACTGACTAGGACTGGGTGAGGTGCTCTACTGGTGAAGGGACCAGGGCCATGGCTGCCTCCATCTGTGCTGGGCCAACTGAGGTCTCAGAGAGAAGTGGGAGGCTGTTCTCTAGCTGCCCTTAACCCCAGGGCGCTGGCGCCACAGAGACATGTGGGTGGTAGGAAGAAAGGCATTCTGAAGCACCAAGAGGGAGTGGCAAGCAGGAATGGAGAGGCCCCCCCACCCCACACCCACCCCAGGCTGCAACTTCAGGACAGGGAATTTCAACACTCAGAACTTGGAGGTTTCTGTCCTTGCAGGAACTTCTGAGATACAACTGAAACAAAACACAAGGCAGGGAGAAAGGCCGGTGGCCCCAGGCTGGCCTGACAAGGAAGGTCTGCACAGGTCAGCAGACTTCACTCCCCAGCCCTAGACGGGCAGGATGAGTCAAGCAAGTGTGGTTAAGGGGGCTGGGGGGCAGGGTCCTAGTCCGGGGCGGTGAGGGCTGTCGCTGGCACAGCCACTCTTGAGACCTGTGCGCAGCAGGGACACGCACTCCCCGACACCTAAGCGGGTGCCGTACACAGCTGCAGCCCACAAGCTTGAGGAAGCAGAGGGTGGCACAGGTGGAGACAAGATCACGCCCCTCAACAGAAAGGGGCACAGGCTGGTGCTGCAGCAGGGAGTCCTGCAGGGTAGCATGAAAGCACCGAGGCGCCAACACGTCAACAGGTGCGTCTCAGAAATCTAACACCAGCCAAGCAGCACCACACAGGCCAAGAAATGGCCTCCACACAGGCCCCAGCGAGGGGACAGGCGGAACTCCACACAGGGGACATGGAAGCACACAGCCAGCAGGGAGACTGACCTGGCTGAGGAGGTGCAAGAGTGGCACTGGCTGAGGAGGCCTATATTTTTGACAGGAACCTTGAACCTGCTCACGCAGAGGCACCATCACCCCACAGCCTACAAGCCCCTTCCTCTGGCCCGCTATCTGGGCCAGAAGCCCAGTGCCCCTGGCTCTGGGCCTCGGCCAGCACTGCTCCAACTGTAGACCCTCAGCCCCCATGGCCCAGGTAAAGAATGAGCGCCGAGAAGCCTCCAAAGAGGCTCTATGTGAGGCTCGGGGGGTGGTGGTGGGGAGGAGGCGAGAGGTACAGTGGAAGTCAAAGCCACAGGGTGAGGGCAGGTGCTGGCGGGCAGCACAGGGAGGGGAGGAGGCTGGCCCAAAGATGCTCCAGGGAAGAGGGGCTGAAAAGGGTCTGGAGTCGGGCCTGCGGATCCTACCACCACCCCAATCTCTGGCAATGCAGTTTGGATGTGACAAGCACCGCCTCTCGGCTCTTCTCGCAGGCTCTGGCTGCACAGAGCCCCGTGAGCCCCAGCAGCTGGCTCAGAAACATCTGTTGGAGGCACAAAGCGTTCTGGCTCAAACCCAGAGAGGCCCCTGGAAGTGGGCTGCCCAGGAAGCCAGAGGGCAGCTCACTCTGAAACCAGAGAGGCCCACCCACAGCTGGCAGCCCCGAGCTGCCAGCACCCAGCCACCCCGGGCACCTTGTCCTCTCCAGCCTCATCACCCCCAGAGGGAACTCCCCAGCAAGGCCACCGAGGCAGAAGGAAAATCCACCAAGGTGGCAGGCATGCAAGGCTGCCCAGAGTCTCACCTGCCTGGAGAGCCGGACAGCTCACTTTCCCACCCAAGGCCACTGGGAGAGCAGTGCATGTTCCCAAGAATGGCCGTGCACAGGTCACCAAGTGGACAAAGCGTCAGGGCTGCTCATCCGAAGCGTGTTGGGTTCACACCCTCCAGCCCTTCGACGGGCATCCTCCCACCCAGCACACTCTGGAGGCCAGACTGGGAGTGACGGTGTGGCCCAGGCAAAGAGGACCTGTGGTGTGGTCCTGCGCAGGGGAGTGGCCGAAGCCAAAACCTCAGCGGACAGGTGTGGACGCGGAGGTGCCAGGTGCGCTCCGAGAAGGGCTTGCGCTCCAGTCACCTAGTCCAGGCCGGACGCCCGAGTCCCACCAGGAGTGGGGGCCCGGGGTAGGAGAGACCTGAATGTTGGGGGGAGGGGGCACCGAGTGGGGGGCTGGGCTGCGACGCTGCTCGTGAGCGAAGGATCTAGAGTCGCGGTGGCCGGAGACCAGGCCCCACGCCTGAAGGGCCGCGGTCCGGCCAGGCCGGTCAGGTGCGGGGGAACAAAGCGTGGCGCGCCCTGCGGACGGGGTCCCGCGCACCGTTTACAGGGTTCCGCGTCCCGCGGGCAACCGCACTTGAGATCTGTGGGTATACCTGGGCACGCAGCTGGGGCTGGAGCCGTCTACCTCCCCCGTGGCGAACAGGTTCATGGGCACCGGAGTGTTGAGCGCACCGGGCGCGGGCCCGGGCAGGCCGGGGCGGCCCCGCTCGGCCATGGCGCGGCCGCTCCGCTGGGCGGC
>NW_022103915.1:204302-222449 GCF_000313985.2 Echinops telfairi
CCCTGCGCGCCCTCCGCGCCTCTCCCCGCAGTACTCCTGGGCCGGCGTCTGCACCCCACCCTCCCACCCTGCTCGCTCGCAGACCTCGGCTCCCTTGAGAACCTTGGGCTCGTGCCACTCTCGAGTGTCCTGCGGACCCCTGCCGCCCTCACCGTAGCCCTCAGGGCGTCGTGTCCCTCCTCGTGCCCTGCAGCTCTTCCTCGTCCCACCAGCGTCGTCTCCCTCCCCTCCCCCCTCCTCTCCGCAAATCTTTATATCTGAGCGTCCTCTTGTCCAGCTGACGTCTTGCAACCCCTTGGATGATCCACAGCAAGCGTCTGCGGGCAGAGATCCTCCCGGGACCTGCCGGCTCCCATGAGCCTGGGCCGCCCAGCTGAGCTGGGAGGAAGGGGGGGCGAGGGGGTGGCAGGGGAGGAGAGGAAGGTGGTTTGGTCCAGGGAGCGACCCATCCCTGGAGGCTGGTCTAGTCTGAGCAGAAGTTTCCTGAAGCCTTCCTTGTTTTGTATCCACCCAGCCTCACTAGATGGTGTTGAAAGCCCCCAGCCCCCACTTGGACCGCCCCTCCTCCTGGCCTCCCCGGCCTGTTGGCTGTCTCCTTACAGGCCCCCAGCAGCCTTCTCCTCGCTTCCAGCTGTAACTCCTGTGTCTCTGACTGCAAACAGCTGCACTGCCGAGAGACTGCCACACTTCCCAGAGAACAAGATGTGTGCTTCCCACTTGTTCTGAGGAGCGCTCTGCCCTTGACCAGCTGACTGGGTGTTGGTTGTCTACACTGCAGTGCTCACCAGGCACAGCTGCCCCGGTCCTCACACCTAGGAGATGAAGGACTGACTGTTCAGTGCCCTATGGGAGCAGACTGGCTCTGGGGGCCGGGCAGAGACAGGGGTCTATTGAGGCCAGCTTTGGCAGGCTACTGGGAGAGGGTGGGGCAAGGCAGGACCAGGTGCAGTGGCCATCAAACCAATGAGCCACCTGACACATTATGATCTGAGCCAGGCTAGAAGAACCGCTAGGAGTCAGAGGAGGAAGCAGGGTGCAGTGCTCATGGGCACTGTCGTTGGCACTGGACATTAGGTGCCACAGTGGGGCTATGTACCCCCTGGGTACCAGGCACCACGTTGAGCTCTTCAACACCCGGCCCGCCCCACATCCTGATTTTGCAGAGGGTGGAGGTGTGACCACTGAGGTTGCAGGACAGCCCCTAACTACCAAAGGGCGGTGCCAGGCTGGGCATCCTGCAGTCTGGCTCAGCACCCACTCAAGCCACCACCAATGCAGAAACATGGGGACATGGTGCACACTTTGTCCTTGAACCTGAGGCTCCATTTTTGGATGTGTTTTTGAATTGTTTTAAGGTGGACTCATATGTACAGCTGTCGTCCTGTAATGGCCTGTGTGCTACTGTGGAGATGGAAGTGGTGCCACCTGTATTGCATAGGCACGGACGGCTCACCCGTGGAGCATCAGACTAAGGGAGACCAGGGAGAAAGGCCTGGCAATCTGTTCTGAAAGTTAGCCAGTGAGAGCCCCCTGAATCACGATAGTGTCAGCTGCGAGACACTGGGCCTGCCATGTGATTGGAGCATGCCTGGGCTCGACCAGCCCTGTGTCCTCTGTGGTCAGTGAGTCGGAGCCAAGGCCCAGGCCGCGACAGTACCAACACCAGCTTGTTAGTGATGAAGCACAAGGGCCGGCTCTTATCCTCTTTTCCCTCTAATGTGAATTCCAGGTGGGACAGATAACACTTCAGTAATCAGAACCTGCCCCCTCTCCATTGAGAACCTAGAAGAAAGCCCCTCCAGTGAGTGGAGTCTTGTGCACCACCACCACCACCCCTCCAAGTGCTTTGGGCTTAGGGTTTTAGGAGTGAAGCAGTACAGTGCGGGGGCACTCAGAGGTTACAGGGCATATGAGAGGTCCCGCCCCTCCAGCCCATCAGCGGAACAAGGCCTGGACATCTTTTTTGTACAGACTACAGTCCAGGGAGCCTTGGTGGAGCCATACAAAACCACCAAGCGTTCTGTGGGAGAAGGACGAGGCTTTCTCCGCCCTCAGGCGTCAGTCTGGGAAACTCACGGGAAGTTCTACCCTGTGCTATGGGGTCGCTGTGAGTCGGCATTGACTTGAAGGCAGTGAGGTCGGTGTGCTGTGTTTTGTTGGAGTCTGGAAAACCCCGTTGGGCAGTTCTCTGTCGAATAGGGGTTGTTGTGGGTCAAAATGACTCTGTAACCAAAAACTGCACTGGCTTGTGGCGTCCGCTTCGACTCCTCTGCGTCCATCCAATCTGACTCTTTGGGCAACAGAGTGAAACACTCCCTGGTCCTGCACAGTGGCCCTATGGAGGGTTTCTGAGGCTGCCGATCTTAGGGGCACTGTAGCTTCATCTTTCTCCAGCAGGGTGCTGGAACCTCTAACCTCAGCCTAGTAGTCCAATGCCTACCCAACAGCGCCACCAGGGGCCAGCGGCAAGAGCAATCATTTTCCCTTGGATCCAAAGGACCTCTGCAAGCCACTGGGGAGTTGGGCAGGCCGGCAAGCCTCAGGGAGCACTGGGGTCCCAGGAGGACACCCTGGAACGGCTGCCGCTGACCCCGCTGCGCCGCAGCCTCCAAACGTCTCCAATGGATTCCTGGCCTGTGTGGCTGCCACAGCGTGGAAGAGACATCAGCCAGGCCTTGGGTGGCAGAGAGCGAGGAGGCTCAGCCATGGGTCCACCTCTCGGCTGCTCATCGTGAAACATGCCAGTGTGGAGGTGTGAGGGGCCTAGCCCCCCAGGGACCACCCTCCCCAACCCCCCAGGGACTGCCCTCCGGAGTGCAGGCCTGCCTGATTAATGCTCAAATCTTCCTACAGTGAGCCCAGCAGCCGGCCTGGGAGGCAAGCCGGTGCCCTCATTCCAGCAGGAGCTGTGAGTGACCAGGGCCTCCCACAGACCTGGGCACTGGGCAGCTCTAGTCCCTGACTGCTTGTTCTTACGCTGCAGCGATTTCCTCTCATGGGAGACAATCCTGACATGAGCTAGTGGAGTTAGCCTCTGCGGGCCACTGGGATGGAAGATAAGGCAGTAAGGGGGACATGGTCACTCCAGGAGGCACGGGACTGTTATAGATGGGCACATTGATTACATAATCAGGCTGTATAAAAGGCTCCCACAGGAAACAGCCCCTCTAATGAAGGTGGGCACCATGGTGGGGGAGCCAAGCGACTACACATAGGCATTTGACCCATGGGAACCCCATGTGAAGTGTGCAGAATAGGACTCCACTGGTGGGGGGAGGGGTCCCCACGGTTGTGCCCTTCCCGAAAGTAGCTCTCCAGGCCTGGTTCTAAGGGCCATTCGGCAGGTGGTCAGCTCCATCCCCAGGGGACTTGCTTACAGGAAAGCAAATCCAAAAATGCTTAAGATTAGACTGTGTAAAGTGATCCCACTTGGTTAAACCAGTTGTACTTGTAAATATATGTACTTGTAAAATGTGTATTTGCATGGAAATAATTTGAAAAAACAAACCCGCTGCATCCAGTTGATGCCGCTGACCCACAGTGGCCCAATGAAACAGGCGAGAGTTGGTGTCAGTGAGTTTCCAAGACTAACAGTTTCCAGGAGCAGAAGCCCGGCTTTCTCCCAAGGAGTCACAGGTGGATTCTCACTGCTGACCGTGTGGTTCACTAGCCAGTGGGTAACCACTGCTCCACCAGCATGTAAAACATCCATTCACTAGAGGAGACATGAAAAAGGAAGGACACGATAGCGCGCGGTTCCTACTTGCTGTACACGGAGCGCGGTGCCAGAGAAGCGCCTGCAGCCTGAGCAGTTTGTAGTGAGTGCGCCCAGCGGTGCCTCCTCCCCGAGACTCTGAACCTCTTCAGCTCAAAGAGAAAGTAGGCAGTAAAAGACATCCTGGCAATTGAACTGGATCTAATAATTCGTTAGTGTGGGGGAGTGTGGGAGCTGCTCCTGCTTGTTGTCCAAAGCAAGGGCCAACCTGACTTAAGCTCTCTCGAGATGGCCAAGCAGCCAGACTACGACCTGGAGAAAATGGAGAACAAAGCAGAACCCACTGTAGCCATGTTTCCCAGTGATCTGCAAGCTTTCAGGAAGGTCCTGGTCCCGGCCATGCAGGTGGAAGAGCAGGCCAGCAAAGAAACTAGCAGCAAGAAATAGCCCCAGTGATGGCTCTAAACAAATATGAAAATAATGGAAGTTTCCCACAAACTTTTTGAAGCCCCCTTGTATATCTATCTCACAACTTTTGCCTGTTCAGTTATTTACGGGTTTAAGCCTTCTTGACAGCAATTACAAGAATCTGTTTGCAAGCTAACATTCCATGATCCTTGTAGTTGTTCCATCACCTCCACCCTCCTCCCCCACGTTCTGTATGCTGACTCTCGTAATCACTAATAAACTTTGATATCTATAAAATAAAAAAAAGAAAAAGAAAAAGGAAGGACATGATCAGCATGTCTTAAACTGGAGAAAAAACGTTCAAGCCTTAAGTTGCAATATTGAAAGATTCTGTGGGCAAAATATTGACTGGTGCATGAAGCATCCAAAGATGGAAAGAATACACAGAGTCACTGTATCAAAAAGAACTACTTGACACTCCATTTCCAACGCTAGCATATGAGCTAGAATCAACGGTGCTGAAGGAAGACGTTCAAGCCACACTGAAAGCATTGGCCAAAAGCATGGCTCCAGGAATTGCTGGAACACCAACTGAAAGGTTTCAACGAGCTGATGAGCACTGGAAGCACTCACTGATCTACACCAGGGAATTGGGAGACAGCATCTTGGCCACCTGACTAGAAGACGCTCATATTTGCCCCATTCCAAACAGAATGCTCAAATTGTAGAGCAATATCATTGATATCACACACAAGTAAAATTTAGCTGAAGCTCATCCAACAACGGTTGCAGCAGTACATTGACAGGGAGCTGCCAGAGGTTCAGGCAGGATTCAGAAGAGAGCGTGGAACAAGGAATATCATTATTGATGTCAGAAAGATCTTGCCTGAAATCAAACAGTACTAGAAAGGTGTTTACATGTGTTTTATTGACTATGCTAAGGCATTTGACTGTGTGGATTATAACAAACTTTGGATAACCTTGAGAAGAATGGGAATTCTATCACACTTCATTGTGCTAATTAGGAACTTGTACATCAATCAAGAAACATTTGCGCTAATAGAGCAAGATATTACTGCACGGCTTAAAATCAGGAAAAGTGTGCATCAGGGTTGTATCCTCTCACCATACTTGTTCAATTATATGCTGAGAAAATTATCAGAGAAGCTGGATTATACGAAGAAGAATGCGGCATCAGGATTGGTGGAAGGCTTATTAACCATCTTTGATGTGCAGAGGACACGGCCTTGCTTGCTGAAAGTAAGGAGGCTTGAAGCCCTTGCTGATGAAGATCAAGCATTGTAGACTTCAGTAGGGATGACAAGTCAACGTAAGGAAGAGCAAAACCTCACAACTGGGCCAGTAGGTGACATGATGAGAAATTGAGAAAAGGGAAAAAAAAGAAAAGAGAAATGGAGAAAAGGCTAAAGTTGTCAAGGATTGTCTTGCTTGGATTCCCAGCCAATGCTCATGGTAGCTGCAGTCAAGAGGTCAAAAGAAGGGCTGTATTAGGTAAATCTGCTGCACGGACCTCTTTAGAAGATTAAAAAGGAAGGTTGTTTCTTTGAGGACTGAGCTGTGCCTGACCCAATCCATGGTATTTCCCATGACCTCATCTGCATGTGAACGCTGAATATTGAATGAAGAAGACGGAAGAAGAGTCGCGTTTGAATGGTGGTGCTGAGGAGACTGTTGGATGTGCCGTGCACTGCTAAAAGGACAGACTGATCTGTCTTGGAAGAAATGTGGCCAGAATGCTTCTTAGGGGCAAGGATGGAGAAACTTCATCAAACACACTTGGGACATCTTGTGAGGAGAGAGGCCAGTACCTAGAGAAGGACATTATGTCTGGTAAAGTGGCAGGGCATCGGTAAAAAGAAAACCTTCCAGGAAATGGATTGACACCATGGCTGCAACAGTGGGCTCAGGCCTAGGACCAAAAGTGAGGCTGGCGCAGGACCAGGCGGTGTTTCGGTCTGCTGGGCCATTGGAACCACCTCGATGGCACCTAACAATGACAACGGCGACGACAACAGGGCTGCCGGGATATTGAAAGGATAGAAGAGCCCACGCTGGCAGGAGGAGAGCATGGAGGGAGCTCCGGGAGCCCGTTGTTCCTCTTGCGTATTGGTATTTCCACTCTCACTGCGACGAGCCCGTGACACCTGTTCACGAGAACAGAGAGCAGTGAGCCATGCCCCCCATAGCTAAACTGATATGGAATGCCTGCCCTTTGGGGCCTCAGGGCCGCAGCTGGTGCGCTGGTGCCATCAGACTGGGGCTTTGCCCAACCGTGTAAACCCTTCGGAGGAAGGGCCGGCGGCGCCGTGAACTGAGGGTCCCTTGGGGAGCACCCTGTCCTGTTCCCCTAGAGGACTGCCAGCGCACAGTGTGACAGCAAGCATGCCACCCCATGGATGTTAGAAATTCCAGTAGTGACACAGAGTCCTGGCTGTGGCTCACCGAGGGGTCACTCCTGTCACCAAGAGCAGGTCACTCCCCACCTCCCACCTTCACACTGACCTGAGCTCAGAACCCACACCACCAGGGGCTCCCGACTCACTCCCAGTGTCTCAAACACCAGCAGGGTCACCCCAGGGGCCAGGAGTTTCCTAATGAGGCAGCCTAGAAAGAAATACCTGGCCATTGACTATGGCAAATCAGCCTGAGAAGCCCTAAGGGGTCACAACTGTCTGGCCCCCACCCAGTCACGGGGCACTGGGTGGGAGGGAGGGGCTGTCGCCCTGAGCAGGATGTGCACTGCATAGCTTAGCAAACAGCAGGGAGCAATGGCCAGAGAAGGACACCGCCTGTGGCTGTCCCAGACCGGGAGGAGGGTGCTCTCTGGGCTTACACATTAGCTCTTCTCTGCAGCTCCCACGCTGTGCGGGATCAAGGAGCAGGGGCATCATGGAGACTCTGGAGAACAGAAGCAGCTTCTCTAAGACCCTGGGCAAAGGGCAGCAAACGCAAGAACCCAATGGCTGCAGTACCTTTGAATAAGCACTCCCCTCACTGATACTCGGATAACTGTCTGAGCTTTTCCTGCCTTTCCTTATTTCCCTAATGCCTGCCATGAAAGCCAGAAAACTAAACTCACTGCTTTTGAGTTCATTCTAGCCTGTATAGGGTTTTGACCACTGAAAAATCTTTATGGGAGCAGACAGCCTCATTTGTCTCACATGGAGCAGCTGGTGGGCTTGAACTGCTGTCCTTTCAGTTAGCATCAGGGCTTGTGCCCAACAATTAACAAACGTGACTTTGGAAATATGAAAGCCTCATTATTTCTGAAAGCAAGGAAGCAGAGTTGGCTGTATTGTGGGGGGCCCCCAATGGCAGGCTTTATCCTGAAGCAAGTAGAGAAATTGGGGAACTATGAGCTTTTGAGCAAAAAGAGACCCAAGTGATACAAATCTTTCTAGAAGGTTGGTGTCGCTGGTGTGGGACATCTGAAAGAGGAAAGAGGCTTCAGGGTCTTCATTGCATGCCTTGGGATTGGACTGAGGGGAGCTCGTGGCTGTGGTAAAGATGGGTGTGATCAAGAGCAACCGGGCAGATGGATTTGACATGATGTGGTCACCATTTAGGGGAGGAGAATGAGATAAATGGATGGATGATAACTAGATAGCTGGTGGCTAGATAGATGGGTAGATGGCTGGCTGACTGGCTGGCTGGCTGGCTGGCTGGCTGGCTGGCTGGATGGATGGATGGATGGATGGATGGATGGATAAATAGATGGCTGGCCGGCTGCTGTTCAGTTGACTGACTCTTGGGATCCAATGTACAACAGGAGAAAGTGGGGCTTGATCCTGCACATCCTCACAATGGCATGCTGGAGTCCGTTTTTGTGCCCACCTGCCCTGCGGCTCTTGGTGAGATCAGAAGCCAGTCATCTCCCTCAGGGTTTCCTTTGCCCTTGCTGGCCTTCTCCTTCCCCACATACAAGACACCGTCCTCCAGCCGTCGGTCCCTCCTGATGAGGTGTCCAAAGCAAGCGAGCTGAACAACGCTCTACTGGGATTCAAAGGCTGATTTTTGCAAGAGAGCAGCATGAAAACCAACTTGGGTTTGGAAATGTATAAGCCCCCATGGCAAAAAGGAGAGAGGGATCAGGAGGGAGAACTGAGTGGAAGAAGCCAAACAAAGTGTGTCTGGGGTCCTCAAAGGGGCCTGGAGGGGGTGGTTCATGTCATACCACTGGAAAGGCCGTCAACGCACACAGAAAACATTCTCTAGAAGTCTCCAGCCCTTCAACACTAATTGGATCCACTCGGAGGCTTTACCGGGAGTGACGTGCACAGGCGCCGGAGGGAACTCACGGGAGGTACATCAAGTGCAGCCTCAAGGGAGGAGTGGCCTGATTGGACCCAAGGGAGTGAGCATTGGCGCACCCTCCCTCCCCCACTGTCCTGGAGCCTCGGGATGGTGGGGCCCCGGGAGAAAAATTACCGCCCCCACTCCCCAGCACATAGTGAGTGGCCCTTCCACTTAGGAAAATGTGTATTTGTACAGAATGTTACATTTTGCAATAGGCTGGCACTTTGAAAACTAGGTTTGCCTATGTCACCACACTGATGCTGCTTTGTCAAAGCTCCTTGGCCACACTCACCCCTGCCATCCAGTGACTCCATGGGACAGAGAGTACAATCATTTCTTAGGGTTTCTGTAAATCTTTCTGGGCTCAGACGGTCTCATCTGTCTACCAACGAGCCGGTGGTGGGTTTCTGGTTAGTAGCCCAGCACTTATCTGAGACTGCGACGGCGGGGGCTCCTGCCATTGACCGTGTGTTGCTGTTATTAGATACTGTCAAGTTGCTTCTGACTCATAGCGACCCTATGCACAATGAAACAAAACACTGCCTAGCCCCGTGCCTGCCTCACCATTACTGTTACCTGGAGCCCATTGCTGCAGCCACAGTGTCCATCCATCGCCTTGAGAGCCTCCTCTTTATCGCTGTCCCTCTGCTCTACTAAACATGCTGCCCTTCTTCAGGGATGTCTCTCCTGACAACATGGCCAAAGTACGTGAGCTGAAGTCTTGCCGTTCTGGCCTCTGAGCAGCACGCTGGCTCATTTCTTCCAAGGTGGGTCTGTTTGTTCTTGTGGCAGTCTGTGGTACTTTGACTATTCTTTGTCAGACAAGGAAAAGGCATCGGTCCTTCTTTGATCTTCCTTATTCTCTGTGCTGCTTTCACATTCGTAAGAGGCGATTGAAAATGCCATAGCTCGGGGCAGGCGCACCTTTGTCCTTCCTTTGAAGAGGTCTGGTATAGCAGATTTACCCAAAGACATCATGCTGGGGAACACAGAGGGTCGCTGAGAAAGAGGAACACGCTCAACAAGATGGATCGACACCCTGACTTCAGCAATGGGCTTAACGGTAGCCACTGCTGTGGCATGGTGCAGGCCTGGCAGTGATGCGTGCAGTTGTATGGGAGCTGCTGTGATTCCGAGCTCACAGGAGGCAGGGGTGGGAACGTGATGTACTACCGAAGGGGGATGACATTTCTGTTTGGGAGATGAAAACCTTTTTGGAATAGACAGTGGGGATGTTTGCACAACATGGCGAGTGTAGTTATGGTCACTGGATTGTACATGTAAACATGGGTGGAATGGAAAATATTTGTGGTAAAAATATCTTACCACAAGAAAAGCAGATCAAACTCCTTGAATGGTACGCTGAAGATTCGTGCATTCCGATGTTTGTACATGTTACTGTCACAAAGTGCAGAAACGTGGAACTCTGGTAGCAGGCACTATTTGGGGTGGGATGTCTGGGGCCACCATCTCACTGTGAACTGCATCCTGATGAGCAGGAAGAGGAGGCGCAGGGCGGTGGGGAGAAAGGTGGGGTTGAGGGAAAGGCGAGGAGGAGGGAGGAGAAGGGGGGGGAGGGGAGGGCGGAGAGAGGGAGGTGGATGGGCCACTTGGGAGCCAGGGGTGGACAGAAGAAGCAGATGCAGAATTGAAGGCGATTACAGAATCTCTGTGCGGCGCAGGGTGTAAGGATTTTGCTGTTCAGGCCTTTCTGCTTTGTTGTGTAGCTGAAGTTTTTCATAAGAAGATATTGTCGGGGACCCTTCTTGCTAAAGTGCATGACCCTGCATTCTGGGCTGTGTGCTCTGCCAGGTGCAGTTCTGAGGCAGAGGGAATCTGCAGACCTTAATCAGCTGGTCACATGCCTGAGCTATCTGCACCGTTGCTCAGCCCCTGAGCACCTGTGCTTTCAGATCTGTGCCAGGTGTGACAAAACAGGCCCTGATCCTGAGGCGGAGCCTGCCGTGATGAGCTAATAGGGGCTCCTGGGAAGAACTTGGAGGCTGGCATAGGAAGGGGCCAAAGGGAGGTGAGCTGGGATCCGACCTGGCCCCTGGTGCCTGCTTCACCCCTCCTGACACCTCTCTGGTGCAGTGTGTCTAAGGAAGACCAGGCGGGGCCCAGCCCTAGATGTCCCTGGAGGGCAGGTGCCATTGAACAGTTTCTACTAGCCGTCACAGTTTCTGCACCGCTGTGCCAGGTGGTTCAGTAGAGAAAAACTAATTGCCCTGCTGTTTGCCATGGTGCCCTCCCTCCCTCCCTCCCGGAGGCTCTGGACAGTGTTGTTGTCAGCCTAGTGTGGAAGCTCCACGGACTCAGCTTCACCTTGGTGTCGGGAACACCCCGTGTTGGCAGCTCTCTGCCATCTCCCGGACCCAGGGTCCTCGGCACAGGGCTGGGGAGGTGACACCTTGACTTCGGGCATCCCTTGGGCTGCCTCAGCCTAGACTCCCCAAACCTGGTGCCACGTGGCCACTTCATTTGCCAAGTTTCATCATGAAACACTGTGGGTACATTGGCTGCATATTAACCTGTTTCCCATCTTGCCCTGGGAAGGGATGGATGATCCTGACTTGACCAGCTGGAGTTGCTAGTCTTTCTGCTCGCATGTCCACCTGGATGTGTCCTGCCAGCTGAGCCTGCTGCTCTGGGAGAGGTGACGGCTCTAAGTAGAAGGAGCTAGGAAGGGGCTGTATTCCGAAAGGCACTAGCAATATCCTCACCCCACTCCCTCAAATGATACCCCTGCACCTCAGAATGCTGGCCCAATGCCCCAAGAGTCCCTTTTCTAGGGATCAGGCCCTCAAGAGCCAGTGCTGGGTGGCAGCGTAGGATGCAGGGCACAGAGGTCATGGGGTCGTGTCTGGTCAGGAAGTGGGACTCCACACTCACCAAATGTCACAGCATGTTGGTGATCCCCTGTGACCAGAAGGGGGCTCCGGTTCTGAGCAGTCTGAAAGACAACAAGCGTTCTCACCCTGGTGGTGTGGACAGGGAGACGGGGGCTTGGGGAAAGGAACGGACCGGCCACTCAGGCCCCTTCACGTGGGAGGACGAGGCCCAGAAAAGTCTGGGGCCAGTCTTTGTCCTCCCTCCGCCACTGACACTACATACGGGAAAGGTGTCTGTGATCAACAGACAGACAGACAGAATTCATTAAATTCTCCCCAATGAGGGACGCGTCATCCAGAACGTCTGTGGTATTTTCCCCCTTTGCACACCATGATCAACATTAATTGCAGAATCACCAGGAGCAGAAAGGAAAAGGATTACATAGATCACCGTCTAACTCTCCTTGAGGTGATTGAACTGTTGAATTGTACGATATGTGAATTATATTATGTGCCAATAAAACCACTGGAACAAATAAATATTGTAAAAAGAGAGAGAAAAGGGATTACATAAACCAAGAAAAACAGGAATACATCTGTAGGTTACCAGCTATTTGGATTATTACCATGACATTTCAAAATAAAAATTTAAAAACAAATGAAAAGATACTTTTGTCAGAAAATTGGAATGTAAACATAAAATAACTGAAATTCAGAGTGTAAGGGATGGGTTTAAAGATTACCACAGAAGCTGGGACTTGTACAACCACGAATAGGGCAGAAAAGACAAGAATACATGCTCTACCTGGGTCTTAGTAAAAACATAGGTGTAATTGGAACCCCAGAAAGTGAGAGAAAACAGAAGGATGCATAAGCAATATTTGAAAAAAATATTGACCAGGAGTTGTTAAAAAATGACAGACAAGAGCCATAGATTCAAGAAGCTCTATGAACTTTAAATAAGATACATACAATGAAAAAGGTACATAGGAATATCATAGTAAAACCGTTGAAAACAAGAATTTTGAAAGAATCTGGAAAAAACGTTATACTTTTTTCAAGTGTGCATATCAAATGGTAGACTTTTCACTAGACACAATGAAAGCAAGATGATAATAGAACAGGGCCTTGAGAGAAGAGTGCGGAAAGAAAATGATTGCCAACCAAAGTCAGTACTGCAGGCCGGCGTTCAGCGGGACCTGTTGTGACCTCCTCTCTTCTCCAGCCTCCCCGTGCTCCCTCTAATGGCAGCAGACAGATAGCAGACTTTCTGGTACACCCTGCACTCCAGGACATCTGAAAAGTTCCCCATGGCCTCTCCCACAAGCCCTACTTTGGGGCTGTACCTGTTAGGAAACACAGCAAGGTGGCCCAGGGGGTGAAGGGCTGGCTCCCTCTCTAGGCATCCCCCAAATGCAAGGTGATGACCTGCAGCTTCCTTTACAGCACCCTCTTCTCTGAGGAACAGGAAGGGCAAAACCCAAAGCTCCCGTTTCTCTGAATTCCCTGCAACGGAGCCAACACACCCATCCTGTTCCCCAGACGGCCCTGGACCGTGGGAGACAAGCCTCCACAACTGAATGGGGCTAAGATGTGTAATTGGAAGGATAAATTAAAGAAATATCGGACAAGATATTCAAGGGCTCCTTGCTCCCACGGATACTGGAACCACAGAGAGAGGGGGAATGTCTTCTCTCACAGGCGTATATCATCTCGGCATGCAAGCCACGTCATACATGTACATGACGGGACAGGGGTGTGCTGGGACCACACACATAACAGAAAGGCACACACCTAACAAGACGGGCGGGCTCTCGAGTTGAGATGGCGGCCTAACCTTGGTTGTCCCTGAGCTCTTCTCCAGGGGAGCAATCTATGGTCCTTATGAGAAGGGGCGGGCCGTACTTGGGGTGGGGGGTCTGATGGCTCTTGAGGGCAGACAGCCTTCAGGCAGAGAGCTTTCCAGCAGTTCACCTTCAAGTGCATAGCAGCAACCATGTGCTTGCAAGCAGCACCTTAAAACAGGCATCATTATGGGGGACATGGTGGGGGACAGCTTTAGTTACAAGAATGTGACTGGGATTCATCTTTGACTCACGAGGATGAGGACCTTCCTGCACCGGAATCTGCCTCCAGACTCCTTCTATATGAGCACGGAGAATTTGTCCACAGACACTCTGTTCCCGGTCCCCAGTTTCCCATACTGGAACCAGAGACCCAGTCCGGCCCAGGATGCCATTGGTAAGTCAAGCACAAAGGAGACTGAAGTCAAATAGCATCTGCCTCTCACATGTGAGGAAGTGAGGGCCCGTTGTGCTCAGCTCTGGGCTTCCTGTAGAAGGGGAGTGCTAGCCTGCCTCTGTCCCACCTCACCTTTTCTCCTCCTGGCAGTCCCCAGTATATGCAATATTCTTAGCTAACACCATAGTTCAAGGGCATCGAGTTTTCTCCTTATTCTCTGTCCAGTTTCTGCATGTACATGAAGCGATTAAAAATACCATGACTTGGGTCAGATGCAGCTTAGTGACATCTTGGTCACATCCTTGCTTTGGAACACTTGAAAGAATTCTTTTGCCGCAGACTTTCCCAATGCGATATGTCATTTGGCTTCTTGATGTAGTGTCCCTGGGCAGCGGCTGTGGATCTCAGTAAAATTAAATTATTGACAATTTCAGAACTTTCTCTGTTTATCACGGTGCTTTTTATTGTTCACTTGTGAGGAATTCTGTCTTACGCTGAAGAGTAATCCAGACTGAAAGCTCTAGTCATTGATCTTCATCACCAGGGGCTTCAAGTGCTCTTGGTGTTCAGCAGGCCAGGGTGTGCCTTCTGCATTTTGTCATGACGTTTCTAAGTCTCCTCCCAATCCTGATGGTGTTTTTCTTCATAAAGTCCAGTTCAGCATACACATTGAATTAAGTATGGTAAAAGGACACAATTCTGACACACACACACCTTTCCTGATTTTAAAGTATTCCCTTGTTCTATTGAAATGACTGCTTCTTGGTCTAGATACAGGTTTTGCATGAGAACAATTAAGTGTCCTGGAATTTCCATTCTTTGCAATGGTATCCATACTTTATTATTATCCACACAGTAGAATGTCTTTGCATAGTCAATAAAACACAGGTTAACAAGAAGTATTCTCTGCTTTTAGCCAAGATCCATGTGACATCAGCAATGATATCCCTCATTTTATGTCCTTTTCTGAATCCAACTTAAACTTCTGGCAATTCCCCATCGATGTAGTGCTGAAACTGTTACTCTCATCATCAAAAGTTTGCTTGTATGCAATACTGTTAGATCATGTCCACATTCTGTTAGAATGGGCACACATGTGGCTCTCTCCCAGTTGGTTGGCCAGGTAGCTACCGTCCAAGTTTCTTGGCATAGATGAGTGTGAACTTCCATTCATTGAAGCGCCTCACTCTGTTTTCCGTCAATTCCTTGAGCTTGTCATCTTTAGCCCATGCCTTCAGAGCACCTGGGCCTTCTTTCTTCAGCATCGACTCTGGATCACTGGCTCTTTCCTGAGTTGGCTGCACAGTGACCAGTTCTTTTCAGTGCTGTTCTACTCTCAAATTCTTTTGATGCTTTCCACGCCGCTCACGTAGTTGTTGCTGTTAGGTGCCGTTGAGCCCATTCTGATTCACAGTGATCCCAGGGACAACAGAAGCACGCACTGCCTGGGCCTGCTCCGTCCTCACAATCTCCCTGCTATTTGAAGCCATTGCTGCACTCACCATCAATCCATCTTGTGGAGGATCTTCCTCTTTTTCGCTGCCCCTCTATTTTACCAAGCATGATGTCCTTCTCCAGGGACAAGTCTCTCCTGATAACATGTCCAAAGTATGTGCGATGGAGTCTCATCATCCTTGTTCCTAAGGAGCGCTCTGTGTATACTTCTTCCAAAGCAGACGTGTTCCTTTCTGTTGGTCCACATTGTATCCACTATTCCTTGCCAACACCACAATTTGGAAGCATCAGTTCTCCTGTGCATATGAGACCATTTAAAATACCTTGGCTTGGGCCTCCACGTGACATGTTTGCTTTTTAGCACTCTAAAGAGATACTTTACTGTAGATTTGCCCTGTATAAGACACTATTTAATTTCTTTTTTGTTTGTTTGTTTAATTCAAGGGATAGCGCGAACGCAGTCCCCCACTACCACAAATTAGGGAAATCGCAGGGGTCAGCACACCCAGAGTGCAATGGGTGATCCTCGCCCTGGGAAAACCACCTTTGTGATCATGGTATCTCCCCTGCCAGGTAAGTATGACACTATTTAATTTCTTGACTGCTTGCTACTTACATGTATGTTGATTGTGAACCCAAGTAAAATTAAATTCTTTTTAAAAAATCATTTTATTGGGGGCTCGTACAATTCTTATTACAATCCACACATACATCCATTGTGTCAAGCACATTTGTACATTTGTTGTCATCATCATTCTCAAAATATTTTCTTTCTACTTGAGCCCTTGATATCAGCTCCTCACTTTCCCCCTCCCTCCCCACTGCCCCCCTCCCTCATGAACCCTTGATAATTTATAAATTATTATTTTGTCATATCTTACACTGTCCAACATCTCCCTTCACCCACTTTTCTGTTGTCCGTCCCCCAGGGCGGAGGTTATGTGTAGATCCTTGTAACTGGTTTCCCTTTTCTCCCTCACCTTCCCTCCACCCTCCAGGTATCACCACTCTCACCATTGGTCCTGAAGGGATCATCTGTTCTGGATTCCCTAAAATTAAATTATTAATAACTTCAATCTTGCTTCCATTTATCATGATGTTGTTAATTGTCCTAGTTGTGAGGGTTGTTGTTTCTTTACCTCAAGGCGCAATCCATACTGAAGCTGTAGTCTTTGATCTTCATCAGTTCATGCTTCAAGGCCTCTTCACTGTCCGCAAGTAAGCTGTGTCGACTGTACACTTCAGGTTATTCGTGATCTTCCTTTGATTCTGATACTACATTCTTCTTTGTCTAGGCCAGCTCCTTGAATTCGTTGCTCATCATTCAGATTGAATCAGTATGATGAAAGAATACAACCACATCACACTTTTGCAGTAGAATCTTTTAGAACTACAATTAGACACTCGACTTTTTCCATTAGTTCTCTCAGCGGGAGAAATACCCAACATGTTTTTCTCTTTGGTTTTCCAACTTCAGGTCTTTTCACTTTCATGATAATGCTTTAGTTTGTCTCCTTAAGCCGCCCTTTGAAATGTGTTCAGCCCTTTGACATCATCATTGCTTCTGTTTCCTTTAGTTACTTTACCTTCAAGGCCAAAGGCAGAGTCTCCTGTGGCATCCATTTGGCTCTTTTCTTGCTTGCTTGCTTGCCTTGTTAACAACCTTGTGCTTTTGTCACATGATGCCCTAAATGTCATCGTACAACTCACCGGGTTTTCAGTGCCTAGAATCTATTCATGAGATAGTCTTCTAATTGAAGTGGATATACTGAAGGTTGTAGTTTGCTCTGGTGGACTTGTAAACTTCTCCAGCCTGAACTTGCATATTAGCAATTGAGAGTTTGTGCTGCAGTTGGCCCTTGGCTTTGAGTGGATACTGATGATATTGAGCTTCTTCATGGTCTCTTTCCACAGAAGGATCCCTGTGTATTACACCTGGTGAAGTCCATGTCCGTGTCCATGGCTGTAGAGAATAAACATTTGCAAAGGGTAAGTTGTTGGTCTTGCAAAATTCTAGCGACTGACAGCTGGCATCAATTTTATCACCAAAGCTACAGAAAAGCATTTTGACCTGTTTTCTCTTTAGAATAATTCAGACTGTTCCAGCTGAATTGTAGATAAAGGCCTTGAAAACTTGATATATGTGTAAACAGTTTTATTGACACTTCATCCACATATCACACAATTCAACAGTTCAATCATAGCAATTAGAGTAGTACAATCATTACCACAATCAGATAAATTGATATATTGACTAGAATCTTAATGACTTCATAAGCCCACTCAGGAAGAACTTTCCATGCATATCGCTTTAAGAATTTCCCATGCTTATCGCTTTATTCCCATCTGGGAATGGGGTGATTTTCTGATTTAATTTGATTTTCTGAGATTAAAAAACAAAAACAAACAGAGCGCTGCTACACATTTCTTCTTGAGTTTATTCCCAAGAACGTCTTAGGATTTGTGGGTCATGTGATTAGATTGCTCGGATAGTTGTGGAGTGCAAAGCACAGGGTCCACTTTGAACAGGGGACAGTGTCCAACCTTCAAGCCCCGCCCACCACGCACCTGTCGCAATATGTTCCTGCCCACCACAACCAAGGTTTTTTGGTTTTGTGCTCACTCAAAATCCCCACCCTCTTAAGGCCCCGCCTACCACCTGCCCCGTCCCAGCACAGCAGATCACAGCCACCACTCTGTGCTATTGGGCTTTGCCCCGCCATGCCCCCTGGGCCTGGCTAGTCTCAATCAGGCCCCACTTCTGCAGGTCCGGTCTGCCACGCAGGCTGCACACTCGCTCAGCACTACCTGCCCTGTCCCTCTCTGACAAGGCCTGCTGCTGCTGGGCCCCGCGCCCCAGCCAGGTCTGGTCCCAGACCCACCACGCTAAGGGCCGCCCATCGCTCTCTGGCCCGCCCCACCAACAGACCTGCCAGTCACCCCAGGGCCCGCCCACCTCCCAGCCCCCAGACCCGTCAATCACGCTAGTGCTCCGCCCACTCCCCGCCCCTCTTATCCTCGCCTGCCCCGCAGGCCGGGTCCCCAGGAGGCCTTGCTCCTCCCTCAGATCCTGGCGCACCGCCCGCTCGGCGTGCCGGTTCTTGGGTCCAAGGGTGCGGCGGCCGCTCTCGGGCCGGAGGTCGTCGGTTCGAGTTCTCGCGGTTCCCCGCAGCCCGGTCT
>NW_022103915.1:223082-250017 GCF_000313985.2 Echinops telfairi
AGGCTGGCCGCTCCGGCCTAGAAAGCGGGTGGCCTAAGCAAGGCGAGGTTGAGGGGCGGCGCGGTGGCTGAAGCGCTCGGCAGGCGGTGACAATGCAGGGACAATTTCCTCTTGGGAACCCCGTGGGACAACTGCCCTACAGGGACTCGGCGGCAGTGGGCTTGGGCTTGAGGGTGAGCCCCGCACAGAGAACTCTCTGTGGGACCTTTAAACGACACGATTGCCGAACTCTGGTTTTAGAAGCAGAATTGCCAGGAAAAGAGAAAGCAAGCTGGGGCCTGGGACTTGATGTTGGTGTAGAGTTCTGGAAATGTTAACACATTTATAGATTCTGATCATCGCCGCGAGGAGGACAAAAGCCCGTCACGGCCACGCCCCCTCCTGCTGTCTCGACTGTCACTCCCATTTGCCCCGTCCCTATAGAATGTCGCGTAAAGGGATCAGACAGCATGTACTCTCATGGGATTGTCCCCTGAGGGTCACATGGGTGGCCGTGTGTGTGAACAGTTGGTCTCCATTATTGCGAGGAGTCGCATTCCACAGTTAGCAGTCCTGGGCTGGTTTGGCTGCAGACTAAGAGGTGGGAGGTTCTAGCCCACCTGAGCCACCTCAGAAGGAAGGCTTGGCAATGTGCTGGTGAAGACCAGCATGGTGCGATGTTGACAGGCAATGGGGCTAGCGCTGTTGAGCTCGACGCCATAGCTGCTTTTCTTTTTTATTCTGGGGCACCGCTGGTGTCCCAGGGTAGATGGGCCCCGGGTTGTTCCATGGCAAAGATAGGCCACGGTTGGTTCTGGGACAGGGATTGGTGCCAGTTGTTCAGATGGGCCCCGGTTTGTTCCGTGCAGTGGATAGACCACTGTTGGTTCTCTGGGGCAGATGGACCCCAGTTTGTTCATCAGGGCAATTCCCTGGCCAGGGTGTTTTGGGTTGTTGCCAGTTTGGGGTGATTATGATTAGAGTTGCCATAACCACTCATGTGTAGCCCTCAGTGTGGATATAAATTTTCATCCCTCCAGGGAACTTCTTAGGAGTCCTGGTGGTATAGGGGTTATATGTTGGGCTACCATCTGCAAAGTCTGCAGTTAGAAACTAGCAGCTGCTCCTCAGTTACAGCCTCAGGAACTCACTATGTCCTAAGGCAGTGTTTCTCAACCTTAGTAATCCCGTGACCCTTTAATACAGTTCCTCATGTTGTGGTGAACCCCTCAACCATAAAATCATTTCCGTTGCTACTTTATAACTGTAATTTTGCTACTGTTATGAATCGGGTGACCCCTGTGAAAGGGTGGTTCAACCCTCAAAGGGGTGGCGACCCACAGGTTGAGAACCACTGTCCTATGGGTAAGGTGAGCAGACGTCCCGCTTTTGGCGGGACAGCCCTGATTTTTAACAGTTTTTCCTGCATCCCGTGGCGTTTTTAAAAAGTCCCGATTTTTGGAAAGAATGTGCGACAAGCTAGGGTATACGGTTTTTGGCCACCATGTGGCTATTTTGCCAGGATATGAGTTTTATCAATGGTATCCCGTTTTACCAATGTTAAAATCTGGTCACCTTACCTATGGGGTCACTAGGTGTCAGCATTGACTCGATGGCAATGAGAAGGGGACTTCCCCAGGGTGGGTACTGAGCATATTGTAGGTACTTGTTTGAGAAACTGTCAGACTTTGTCAGAATGGTTAAGGCGTTTTACTTTCTCACCAGCAGCTCTGCACCTTCATCAGAACTTGGCATTGTTAGCATTTTTATTTTAGCCATCCTAATGTGTGTGACTCACCCATCTATACCAGTCTATACTTTGGAAGATGGCTACCTGTTTTAAATTTTCATGTGATCAGCTTTATATGTTTTCCTCTTATGAACAGTGATTTTGATATCATGTTAGGAAGTCTTTGCTCAACTCCAAATCATGGGAATTTTCTTCTAAGCGACTTACAGTTTTGTGTTAGGTCCGATTCACTTTGAGTTAGTACTTGGATGGGATGTCTAGTGTTGCTCAAAGCCGTTCTTGTCTGATGTTGTTGTCAGTTGCTGATGTTGATTCCAACTCATGGCAACCCCATTGCATTGGGGTACCACCGCCCATGTGCCTGCCCAGTTGCTCCAGACATTGAGCCGCCTTTGTTCCTTGGGCCAACATCAGTGTTTGCCTGGCCTTTCTCCCAGGCCCTCGCCTCTGTCTGGCTGCTCAATGCCGCTTCTTTTGTCAGCGCCCAGGCCTTGTTTTCCTGTAGATTCTTAGGTCCAGGAGGTGAGCCTCCAAAGCCTCCAACTCTGCTTTTCCTTTTCACAGCTACTTCAGTGACCGCAGTTTCTGTGTCTTCCTCTTTCAGCGTTAGGGTAATTGGCGTATGCCTACAGAAAAGTCTTGCTGAGATCTGTGTATGCCTGTTGGACACGTCTTCCCCACCACACAAAAGTCTCTCAACCCTGGGGCAGCGGCCAGCCTGGTGGTTAGAGGGGCTGCCACTTGGCAGGACCCTGTACAACTGCATAAAGCTGAGACATGAGATCTACCCCACCGCCTACCACCAGAATCCACTTGGGACATATGTGCCCCATATAACTGTCAAAATCCATTTTATTGTCCCCAAAACTTCCCCTTAATTTCAGCCTGTGACTGAAAACACATGATATCACCCAAAATTCAAAGCAGAAAGTCACAGCAGGGTTAAGTTGACTGGTCAAATTGGGAGAATCCATGATTTTTCTGTGTGGAGCCCTGGAGTCAGCGGGTTTCCCCTCTCGGCCAGGCTTATTCATAGCAGACATTTATTTGGAGCTATTGTAATTGATGCTTTAAAATGCTTTAAAAGCATTTCTGTCTCCTGTAACCGGTTGCTAGTGTGTGAAAATACAGTGAACTCTTATGCACTGGTCTTATTTCCCACAGCTCTGCTAAACTTACTTGTGCCTGGACTTTCTTCCTCAAATGGATTCCTTGGGAATTTGCTGTGCAAGCTGTTATCCTATCTGAAAGCAGACTTTCTTGCCTTTGCCTTGATCAGCATTCGGTTTTGACCACCTGCACAGGTGACAGGCCTGTGTCAGGAGCTTACCTCTCCCCTCACCCAGCCTCAGTGGCCGGCTGCAGCTCACACACATGCTCCTGTCAAGGGCCTTGCAACAAGAACCCTACTTAGAGTGGAATCAGGTGCAGACCAAGCCCTTTGAGTTAGTGATGGCGGCTGACAGAGTAGAACTGCACCCTCAGGCTCCTGAGGCTATGAACCCTCAGCCTTTCATCTCCTAGATTTCCCCATCAGTCCAGGTTGTCTGACGCTGTCTAGTCTAGGGAGGACGTCTGTGCTGACCTCCTGAGCCCTGTTCTTCTGACCGGAACCCCCGCTGCCGTTGGCGGGTGCTGTGTCTGTTCCTGTGGGCTGGTTCGCCTCTGGTCCTTTTTGTCCAGGTGCTCTGCCCCTGCCGTCCACAAGGGAGTGACCTTTGCCTGGCTGCCTGGCTACCTGGGCTACACCCAGGTCCTGGGGTCCCTGCAGTAGCCCCAGCCTACTTGCTGTGTCCAGCTCCTCCTCATGGCACATATAGCCAGTGTCTTGCATGTTGGCCAGGTGACCAGAGGCAGTGCTTTTTCTTTTTTGTCAGCTGTAAGCTTGCTTCTTTCTCACCCGCAGTGTAGTTTTAGCATATTGAGATTTGTAGTAGCTTTTATCCTGTCCAAGCTTGTTTGTCCAGGAGTCCTAGTAGCATAGTGGTTATGTGTTGGGCTTCTAACTCCAAGGTCAGCAGTTAGAAACCACCCACTGCTCTGTGGGTGAAAGATGAAGCTTTCACCTGCCGTAAAGAGTTACAGCCTGGGAAACGCACAGGACAGCTCTACCCTGCCGTCGAGTCAGCATTGCGTCTCTGTGAGTCAGCATTGGCCTGATGGCACTGGGTTTGGAGGCTTTTATGACAGTCAGATTTTACCCCTTGAGGTCACCTCCCCCTCTGTGCTGCAGAGCGCGAGCCAGCCTGTGTCAAGGAGGGAGCCCACTTTGAGCCCCTCCTCCCATCCCAGTGGACTGTCCTTGCTGCACCAGAGGGAGCAGACAGGAGGACTATGCCTGTCACCTGGGCCACATGCAGGGACAAGTCAGTGGCCCCAGAGGGTGACTCAGGATCCTGAGAGACAGGAAGACAACAGGAACAGAGAGCCGGGGGAAGGCGGACATGCAGGGGAAGGAGAGGAAAGAAGAAGTGTAGGGGTACCAGGACGGGGAGCCCTACAGGTGCTGTGGGTTCAGTGCTGGGCTGCTAAATACAAGTGTGAATTCAGCAGTTTGAATCCACCAGTTGCGCTCTAGGAAAAAGATGAGGCTGTCTGCTCTCAGTAAGAATGACGGCGTACGGCATGGAGTAGGGAACCAGTGGAGAGGTCTGAGGGGCTGCCCCAATCCCAACTGCGTGGACACCTGCTCCTCCCCCCAGAAGAATTTATTTCAGAGTACAACACTGAACCTGCAGCTCCGGGAGAGGGACGTGTCTGATCAGAGCACAGGGAGCAAATGAAGGGGGAGGAAGAGAGTGGAGCACATCCTGGCCCACCAAGCCTTGAGGACAATATTCCCGCTCAGAGCAGCCAGTCCACAGGGAGGACCACATGGCGGCCCCACTATGAGACATGACATCCCTCACTGACCCAAAGCCCTGCAGGGGACAACACTGGAGACACAGTGTCAGAGTTGCACTTGATCTGATCCCACCACACCGAGGCAAAGCACTAAGGGCGTGGAACAGAACAGCAAGGGGAACAGAGCAAGAAGTCCCCAGGGAATACCAAAAATAGACTTTGGGACCAGGGCTTGGTGCCCCAACAGACTCGACTGGAAAACCCACCTAAAGGCCAACAAACAGTCCTTGGACTAACTACAAGCTCTTCTTTCTTGTTGTATTTTGTTTTGTTTTTTGTCATTGGCTTGTTATTGTTGTTTTGTTTTATTTTTCTCTGTCTTGTTTTTGTGCGTGATATTATCTCTGCAGGTCTGTCTAAATAAGATAGGCTGGATGAACAATCTGGAGGAGAAAACAACGGGACCGACAGCTCCAGGGCGACATGGGAGAAGGGGAGGTGGGGGGGAAAGGAAGTGGTGTTAACAAACCCAGGGACAAGGGAACAACAAGTGATCCAAATCGGTGGTGAGGAGGGTGTAGGAGGCCTGGTAGGGCGTGACCAAGGGTAATGTAACCGAGAGGAATTACTGAAACCCAAATGAAGGCTGAGCATGATAGTGGGACAAGAGGAGTGTCAAAGGAAATAGAGGAAAGAGCTAAGGAGGTAAAGGGCATTTATAGAGGTCTAAATACAGGCATGTACACATGTAAATATATTTATATATGAGGATGTGGAAATAGATCTATGTGCATATATTTATAGGTATAGTATTAAGGTATTGGGTCTCCACTCAAGTACTCCCTCAATGCAAGGATATTTTGTTCTATTAAACTGGCATTCCTTGACGCCCACCTTCCCAACACAATCGCTGAAGACAAAGCGGGTGCATAAGCAAATGTGGTGAAGAAAGCTGATGGTACCCAATTATCAAAGGATATAGCGTCTGGGGTCTTAAAGGCTTGGAGGTAAACAAGTGGCCATCTAGCTCAGAAGCAACAAAGCCCACATGGAAGAAGCACACCAGCCTGCTTACGAGGTGCTAAAGGGATCAGTTATCAGGCATCATCAGAACAAAAAATCATATCATTGTGAATGAGAGGCAGTGTTGGGTAGAGACCCGAAGCCCATCTGTAGGCAACTGTACATCCCCTTACGGAAGGGTCATGCAGAGGAGATGAGCCAGTCAGGGTGTGATGTAGCAACGATGAAGCATACAACTTTGCTCTAGTTCCTAAATGCTTCCGCCCCACCCACTATCATGATCCCAATTCTACCTTTACAAATAAGGCTAGATCGGGAGCGGGTAGGGAGGGGAAAAATGAGGACCTAATGCGGGGGGCTTAAGTGGAGAGGAAATGTTTTGAGAATGATGAGGGCAATGAATGTACAAATGTGCTTTACACAATTGATGTATGTATGGATTGTGGTAAGAGTTGTATGAGCCCCTAATAAAGTGATTTTTTAAAAAATGACGACTTAGGAAACCCACAGGGGAGTTCTGCTCTGCCCGTAGCCTCACCAGGAGTTGGAATGGCCGCCATGGTGCGGCACCAGCTCACTGTGTGTACCAAGTGGGAGCGTGTACTGCAGAGCCCTGCCTGCCTGTGAGCACACTCCCTGCGGCCCTGCCCTCCAAAGCCCCGGCCCGCCCTGTGTGGTACCCCAGTCCCCCGTGTGAGCTGGCAGAAGGGGCCTGCTAGAGGAAGCCGGCTGGAAAACCCCTGGTTCTAGAAAGTGGGTGTGTTCCGCTCTTGACCAGTGGCCTTTTTCTAGTCAGTAGTGAGTGTCCCTTTTGCTTGCAGCAATAGGTTGATTTTGTTTCTTTCTTAAAATTAAATGGTGAGGGAGGGTTGCACGCCCTGGACCAGGAGCAAAGCAGGTGCCCTCTGCCTTACCTCTATGTAGAGCCCGTTCAAGGATGAGTGTGCTAAAGCTCCCATACTCACTGCCACGCCGGACCTGGCTGGTGGGCAGGGACTGGGCTTCACTCATGCCTTTCCTAGTTGTCTGGTGGGTTTGGGTGCTTTGGGTGCTGCTGCACTGACTGAAGGGGTCCTGCCTGCCCTGCATCTGTCTGTGTTGCTGACCACAAGTTCCCAGGCCTCTGAGCTCTGCCTTTCTGGGCACCTGTGCTTCGATATCCTCTCATTTGGGGTGTGGTAGATCCCTTCACTGTGGTGGGGTGTTCAGGACCTTGTGTGAGATCATGGTTCAAGAATGAGCTTTACACGCCAGGCAAACAGTAACCTGATTACAGGGATGGTGGGCATGCAGGAGCCCTGGGGAGGGGATGGTGGGCCTGCAGTAGCCCAGGTGGAACATTGGCTCAGAGCTCATCTGCTAATAGGAAGGGTGGCAGTTTGAACCCACCATGAGAGAACAGTGTGGCAGTTGTCTCCATGAAGGTGCCACCCTGGAAACTCTGTGGGTTGCTAGGAGTCATATTCAGCTGGGTTTAGGGCTTGGGCTTGCAGAAGCCTCCACCCTCGAGGCCTGCAGAGGAGAGCACAGAGGCTGGTGTTGATGGGACAGAGTGCCTGCATAGGTGCCCAGCAGATCTGGCCAGTCTGCCCCTCTCTGCAGTGATCACCAGGGCTAGAGATGCATTGGCCACCTATGGGCTGGCTAACTGCAGGGGCCAGCATTCAGGAAGGGGTGGACAGACCAAGGCTGCGGCTCCTCTGGGGACGTTGGAAGCAGAATGCATGCATACCCTGAGCGGTATGAGGGCAGCCACTCAGTGTGCATTTAGCGGGCTCAGAGAGCAGGCAGTCCACTGCCACTGGCTCCAGGTTAGAGCCAGGACCCTACTGGCTGGGCAGAGGGAGAGGCGCTTCACCCCATGAAGAACCTGTTGTCTCCTCACTCCCGGAACCCTGGCTGCAGCAGAGGACCAGGGGCTGCACAGTCCCTCCCTCCACAGCTGGGCCTTACCTTTATTTTGTGTCTCCAGGTGCTGGCAAAACTCCGACCTTGGGCAGCGGCTTCCATGTGAACCTGGGGAAGGAGTCCAGAGCACAGACCCTGCAAAATGGTATTTCCCCGAGATGCCTCTGAGGGGGTGGGTTCCAGGAGGTGGGGCTGGGGCTGAGGGGGAAGGAGGAGGGCTGCCCTTTCCCAAGCCTGTCCCACCCCCGCCCAACTACCCTCTGGGGGACTGCTTCCCTTCACTGGCAGCCTCATTGCCTGGTCAACTCCTTGTCACCTCTGTGCAGACCTATCCCTTGAGTCCTCTCTTTCAGCTGTCCATCTGAGTGTGCTTCAAAGACTCTACCACGCCTGCTCAGTGTAGTCCCTGGGGCCCTCTGCCCCATACTCCTTACTGGTTCGGGTGAAGTAGAAAGAACAGATTCACAGCAGTAGGGCTTTGTCGCCGCACTTAGCTGTGTCCCCTGAAAGTGTCTATGACAAGTGGGGACTTGTCCTTTGGCCATCTGAAGCCGGGTCTCTTCTCCCCGATTGGCAGTCCCTGGGTAAGACACGTACGTACGTTGTGTTCACTTTCTTGATGATCGTGTCTTGGGAAGCACAGATTTTCCATTTTCCTGATGTGCAGTTTGCCTCTTTTTCTTTCCTTGAATGGGGAAAAGATTTACGCTTAAGACTTTTCTGAACATTTTCGCTCTTTTAGGTCCTTGATTATCATTGTCAATGGTGTGCGGTAGGGGTCTCATTTTAGTCTTTCACACGTCGATACCCAGTTTTCCTAGCCTCGTTTGTTGGAGCGACTCTTCTTTCCCCATTTAAACTTGAAGGTTAACTTATAGATTCTCAGTTCTGGTCCATTGAAGTGAGAGTCCCTTTTGCTGGTACTATCCTTTCTTGTTATGACTGAAGATTTTTTTGTTAATTTTGAAACCAAGCAATGTAAGTTCTCTAACATAGTTCTTTTCAAAGGTTGGTGTGACTATCCTGAGTCCACTGAATCTCCACATACATATTTGGATCAGCTGGTTGATTTTTGCAAAGAAGTCAGCTGGGATTTTGATAGAAATTGCATCAGATGCATAGGCCAATTTGGGGAGTATTGCCATATTAGCAATGTTAAGTAGTCAGGTCTACGAACATGGGCTGCCTTTCCATTTATTTAGGTCTTTAATTCCTCCTCACATTGCTGTGCAGTTGCAAAGTGTACGTTCTGCTTTGGGCACTTTTGTAAATGGGTTGTCTTCATTTCCTTTTCTGATTGGTCACTGCTTGGGCTTAGAAATAGCTGATTGTTCATGTTGCTCTTGAACGTTGCTCTGCGACGTTGCCGTACTCGTGTGTGAGTCGTTGTTCGGTTCCTTTGGGTTTTCTGCAGACATAAGCATATCATCTGCGAAGGAAATACTTTGACTCGCATTGACATCTTGGATTCCTTTAGCGCTTGTGGTCCCCAGGACCATCCCTAAGTGCAGTGGGGTGCTAGGAGGGTGCAGGGCTGGGCATCTGCCCTTCTGGTTGCTGATGATTACTGCAGGAGTGGCAGTGGGGACCGGTGTGTGGAGTGAGGTCCTGAGGACATAGGCACACGCTTCACTGAGGAAGGCTTGGCGGAGCCTTCATTCCCAGGGCACTTGCGGGAGGGGAGGCTGGGGCGCTGGCCATGGAGGTGTCCTGACCAGCTACTCCCAGGAGGAAAGCAGGCATTTTGCATCAAGAGTCTTGATTGAACAAGCAGCTCAGGTAGAGCCTGCACTCTTAGCAGCCCTGGGAACACTGGAGTGGTCCTGAAATTCATGTGCCTATGTCAGCTGTGTGGCCAGGCTTCCCTGAGGGGCAGCAGTCAGGCCTGCTAGGTCATCTCTTGTCTACACGCCACTGATCGTGTTTCCTGGTGTAACTACCCAGCTGGGACTTCTGGACAGAGACTGAGTGAAGTGACCAGAATGGGAGTCCAGCTTTCCACAGGTTCCAGGCACCTCTGCCACATTGCAGATGTGCCCTGCTCTTTCTAACTTGAGTATTTTCATCATGTGCAGTTTTGCCAAGTACCTTTTGTATGTCTGTTGAGATGGTCATGTGATTTTGTATCACTTGTTCTGTTGATAGGTTGTAGTTCAGTCATTGAATAAAGTCAATTTGGTCATGGCATAGAATACTTTTTATATCAGGGGCTCCCAAAAGTTGATGGGAAAAATTCCATTAACTTTTTTTTTTTTTAATCATTTTATTAGGGGCTCATACAACTCTTATCACAATCCATGCATACATCAATTGTGTGAAGCGCTTTGGTACATTCATTGCCCTCATTGTTCCATTATCTTTTAATTACATTTTCTCACCAACATTTTGAAGCCTCATATAAATGACAAGATTCCGCTGGGCAGAACTTTGTTGAACAATTTTTATGTTTATGTTCAAGAGAGACACTGGTTTGCGGTGTTCTGGGCTTGTCATGTGCATGCGTGCCTGCCGGGCAGAGTAACGCTGAACTCATAGTATGAGTTAGGAACTGTATTTTGGGGGAAGCATTTGTGAAGAATTGGCATTTTTTTCTCCTTTACACATTGGGTAGAACACCTGAGGGGAATCAACTAGGCCTGGACTTTCCTTTGTAGGTAGTGTTTCCATTACAACGTCCATCTCCCTATTGTTATAGATCTACATGGCTCTTGTGAGTTTTTGTTTTTTGATATTTGTGTTTTATGAAATTGGTCCATTTCATCTAGTTACTAATTTGTTATCTGTAATTGTCTACAGTGTGCCTTGATGCCAAACTCAACTGCCGTCATGTCCAGTTAGTGCTTTTGTGTTGAGTTGCTAACCAAAAAGCCAGCAGTTTGAAACCACCAGCCACTCCTCTGTAGAAAGGTGGGACTTTCTACTGCCGTAAGAGGTACAGTCTTGGCAACCCTCAGGAGCAGTTCGACCCTGTCCTGTAGGGCCTCTGTGGCCTGGCATCGACTTGATGGCATCTAGTCTCCGAGGCCCACAGGGGCAGTGCGCTTGGTCTGCGGCCTGCTGGCTGGGGCTGTGCTTTCCTCTTTTTGCTCCTTCAGGTGTTCGCTGGGACTGCTGGTTTGAGCTTCCTGAATGTCGGGATTCACAGTTGCCACATTCCCTCTGACAGTATCTTCCTTTCAGCATTTTAACTAGATCATTCCGCAGTGTTCAGGCCTCCGTGGTTTCTGGTGAGAAAGCAGTGGCTTCTCTTGGTGAGTGCTCCGAGAATGTGGAAGCTGCTTTGTGTCTTCTTACGGCTTTCAGGACTCTCTCTGTCGTTTGATTCTGGTGTTTCTGTGTGTGGTTCTCTTAGATCATCCTGCTGGCAGTTCCTCACACTGTTAAAAGTGGAACATCACAAGAGGGTGGCTTTCCCAGCTCATCTCCAAGAGTTAGGAGGCTTTTAAACCCAGATTCAGGGCACCTCTCTAGGGGCGGCTTCCTTGCTTTATCTGACACTTACGGCCTGGTGTCTTAGCGGTCTCTGTGTGTCTTAACATTCATCTTGATTGGGGTCCAGGAGTTCTCCGTGCAGGACCTCGGGTCTCAGGGAGGCACGCTGCACCTGGCTCTTCTATCTTGGTGTTAGTAAGCCCTTCTCTGCTTGCTTCTCTCTCCTTTTTCATTCAGGTAAAAAGACAACATCCCTTCAACTTGTATGTCAAGTTGTTGTACTGTGGTGGCTTGTGTGTGACTGATGCTAGAAGTTATGCCACTGGTATTTCAAATGCCAGCAGGGTCACCCAAAGTGAACAGGGTTCGCCTGAGCTTCCAGCCTAAGAAAAGACTCAGAAAAAGGAATAGTCTGCTTACTTTGGAGGGATTGACCCTGAAAACCTCATGCGTAGCAGCAGAACATTGTCAGAGATGTTAGTGTCAGACTATTAAATTAGTGCCTACGGTGGGTCACACTGGGGATGGGGAAGAGCTGCTGCCTCAAAGTGGAGTCGATGATGTGGACGGATGAAAACCTGTGTGAGCAAAATGCGAAAGGAGTAAAAACAGCTGCAAACATCACTTGGTAACTGGAACTTGGAATGTATGAAGTGTGAATCTAGGAAAATTGGAAGTCATCGAAAATGAAATGACATTGGCCATCTGGAATCAGGCAGTCCGATGGCTTACCAGGCTGGGAATGACAGAGTTAATAGGAATTACACCCTATTCATCATAAAGAAGGACATTTGCACGATCTCTCGTGAAACACAGCGTTGTCTGTGATAGGATCATATGTGTCCTCATACAAGGGAATCCGGTCAGTACAACCATTTTCAAATGCACCAGTTACTAAAACTAATGACGCAGACCTTGAGGAATTCTACCAACGTCTTCAGTTTGAAATTGAGTATACATGCAATCAAGATGCTTTGATAATTGTTGGTGATTGTAATGCCAAAGTTTGGGGAATGGGGAACAGCAGTTGGAAAATACGTTCTTGGGTGATAGAAATTAAGCTAGAGATTGGATGACAGAATTTTGCAAGACTAACAACTTCTTCATCACAAACACCTGTTTTCAGCAACCACAAGGTGCCGACCATACACATGGACTTCTCCATGTGAGACACACAGAAATCAAGTTGACTACATCTGTGGAAAGAGACAAAGGAGAAGCTCAATATTAGCAGCTAAAACCAGGCCAGGTGCTGACCGCGCAACCAGACCATGAATTACCCATATGTAAGTGCAGGTTGAAGCCGAAGAAAATTAAAGCAAGTCCATGAGAGCCAAACTACAACTTTGAATATATACCTGAATTCTGAGAACATCTCACAAACAGCTTTGATGCATAAACACGTATGAGTGGTGACATGATGAGCTGTAGGATGACCTCGCGAACGTCATACATATAGAAAGCAAAAGGCCATTAAAAAGACGAGAGAGAGAGAAAAGTTCAAAGTGGATGTCTGAAGAGATTGAAATTTGCACTTAACTGGAGATTGGCGAAGGCAAATGGGAGAAATACGTCAAAGAGCTGAACAGAAAATTTCAGAGGGAAGCTTGAGAAGATAAAGTAAAATATTATAGTGAAATGTGCAAAGACCTGGAGTCAGAAAACCAAGAAGGAAGAGCATACGCAGCACATCTTAAACTGAAAGAACTGAAGAAAAACGTTCAAGACTAGAGTTGAATTATTGAAGGGTTCCCTAAAACTACTGAATGATGCGAGAAGCATCAAAATAAGATGGAAAGAATACAGTCACTGTATGAGAGAACAAGTTGACAGTCCACCATCTCAAAAGTTAGCATTTGAGCAAGAACCAGTGGTTCTGAAGGAAGAAGTTCAAGCTGCAATGAAAACAGCCTAAAACAGGGCTCCAGGAATGGATGGAACACCCACTGAAATGTTTCACAAGTTGAAGAAGCACTGGAAGCACTCACTGGTCTATGGTAGGAAGGCTGGAAGACAGCTTCCTGGCCAGTGGTATTTGTACCCATTCAAGGAAAGGCGACCCTACAGAATGGGACCACTTATAGAGCAATATCTGATGGTACACACAAATAACAGCTTGTTGGAGATCATTCAGCAGTGGTTGTCGCAGCTCACTGATGGGGCTGTTAGAAGTTCAGGATGTGGAAAGAGGAGCATCATGACTGACGTCAGATGGATCTTGGCTGAAAGCAGAGCCTGTTAGAAAGGTGTTTACTTGTGTTTTATTGACGATGCCAAGGCACTTGACTGTTTGGGTCATAACAGACTATGCTACAAACTATGGTAACCTTGAGACAACTGGGAATTTCAGAACACTTCATCGTGCTTATGGGAATTTGTATACGGATCAGGAGGCAGTTGTGCAAATAGAAAAAGGAATATTACCTGGTTTAAAATCAGGGAATGTGTGTGTCAGGGCTGTATCTTCTCCCCATTCTGAGCAAATAATCAGAGAAACTATTATATGAAGAAGAATGCAGTATTAAGATTGGAGGAGGGCTTATAATAACCTTTGATATTCAGATGACACAACCTTACTTGCTTAAGTGAGAACTTAAAGCATTTGTTGATGAAGATCAAGGTTTGGGGCCTTAAGTATGGATTACAACTTAATGTAAAGAAAACAAAAGTCCTCACGACGGACTGATAGGTAACATGAGACGTGAATGAAGAGCATATTGAAGTTGTCGAGTATTTTGTGTTGTTTGAACCCACAATCAATGCTCAGAGAAGCAGTAGTCGAGATCAAAGGATGCATTGGGTAAATCTGCTGTACAAAACCACTTTAAATTGTTTTAAAAGCACGGATGTTACTTTGAGGACTAAGGTGCCCCTGACCCAACTCATGGCATTTTCATTACTTTGTGTGCCTCTGAAAATTAGACATTGAATAAGGAAGGCTGAAGAATAATGCATGCATATGGATTATGGTGCTGGTGAAGAGTGCTGAAAGTCCCATGGGGTTCCAGAAGAATAAGCAAACCTGTCTTGGAAAAGGTACAGCCAGAATGATCCTTGGAAGCAAGGGTGGCAAGGCTTGGTCTGACATACTTTGGACATGTCAGGAGAGACCCGTTGCTGCTGAAAGACATTATTCTCGGGAAAGTAAAAGGGCAGCATAAAAGGAGGAAGGGCCTCAATGCGATGGATGGACTCAGGCTGCAGCGTGGGCTCCACATAGTAAGTGTACAGATGGCACAGGACCCGGAGATGTTCAGTACTGCCGTTCACAAGGTCGCTCTGAGTCAGAACCAACTCACCAGTGCTTCGCAGCAACACACCGGGAAACTCCACTTTGAGTTGAATCAGGGCTGTGACCTGATTAAGGGTGTTGTGTCCCTCTCTAATCCCCTTGCAGCCGACTGACTGATCACATCAGATCACTCATGCTTTTCTCAAATTTGGTAAGTTCTTAGCTATTCTTCAAATATTGTTTTGTCTCTTTTCCAAAATGTTTATGTTGGCCGTCATCTTGGTGCCCCTTGTGGTCTGTAGTCCTTGTTCATTTTTTTCACGTTTGTTTTCCTGTCTGCTCCTCACAGTGGGTGATTGTGACAATCTCACGCAGGCATCCCTGTGGCTCTGGAGGGTAAATGTTGGGCTGCTGACCAAAAGATCAGTGTTTCCAGCCACCAGCGGCTCTGCAGGAGACAGTGAAGATAGCTGCTCCTCTAAAGCTTTACAGCCTCAGACACCCCACCGGGCAGCACCCCACAGGGCAGCGCTGCAAATCCTCGGGGACAGGGACAAGTCAGTGAGATTAAGGATTTGTTTGGCTTTCTTTTCTTTTTAACATCCTTAAATTTAGTTGCTGAGATTATACTATACCAAGCAAAAACATGTAGCAGTTCTACATTTCCTGCCTTTTTGTAACTGTTGAAAACCCGGTGCCATGCTGGGCATCCCTTCGTTCCCTCCTCTGCATGCGCTCACTGCCCTGCAGTTTCCCTCTGGTCTTTCAAGCTGCTGTGGTCGACTTGGTCTTCTTTCAGTGGATCTTCAGACGCACAATGATTAAGGCAGATGTTTTTTACTAGTTTGGCTAAACTAAATTATTGTTTGGTTTTAATACAACTTTAAGAAGTACTTTTGGTATGAGGTGTGAAAAGATCACAGGCAGTGGCTTCAGGGGTTCTTCCGGCCTCCATGGCTCCAGGGAGTGTGGTTCCAGGGGAGTGTGAAATTCTGTTCTACATCAACCCCCTTTTGACCAGGATTCCCCTATGGAATCTTGACTCAGCACATTCACTAATGGTGACCAGCACTGTCTTCTGGTTCATCTGGCCTTGTGGCACCGAGTGGCAGGTGGGGTGGGGGCTGGGGTTCCTTAAGCAATGTCTCTGCCTTTTTTTTTTTTTTTAATTTCAAATGCATTTTATTTCTTCAGTAATGCCACATGTGGTGCTTTTACTTGAATCAATTTAAAAGTTGATTTTGAAACAATTCAGTATTACACCACCAGCTGATTTGATTTCTAATCTCTCCATTCCTTTGGGGTGACTCTGCCAACAGGGGATAGGTTCCATTGGATTCCAATTTGTGTTGCTGTCTATGTCCATACAGCAATACAGAAAGTAGCTCGACTAGCTAAAATAGCATGACCGTATTTGTCATGGAAATCAGGTGCCCGTTTCTGGTGGCTGTGCCTTGCTTGCTGAATGCTTCCCATTTGAAGACGACTTAGTGCGTTTTTGGCCAAGAGAAGCATCGCGAAGAAGTTCACAGCAGTGCGGCAACTGCGGGCTGCCTCTGAAAGCAATGTCTCTGTCTTTAGGGATAGTCCTCACTTGTCCTCAGGTGGTCCTTCCGATGTTCACCCAGTCCATCCATCCCTTTGAGCAGGTGTTGTGTTTTTGTGCCAGGGAAGCGGCAGATCCACCACCTGGGGAACCAGCTGCAGCTGAACCAACACTGCCTCGACACGGCCTTCAACTTCTTCAAGATGGCTGTGAGCAGGCACCTGACTCGGGGCCGGAAGATGGCCCATGTCATCGCCGCCTGCCTCTACCTGGTCTGCCGGACAGAAGGCACGCCTCATATCCTTCCTGTGTGTGTCTCAGTGGGACCCCCAGGTTCACTCAGAGCGCAGGTTGATGGTAAAGGGACAACTCAGACCTGGGGAACCTTGTCCAGCATGGCTGCCCAGGGTGATCCTTCCAGGACTCAGAGAAGGTGGTCAGCACTTCTCTGACCCTAGAGTACCTAGCCCCCACCCTCCCTTTTCTTCCCACGCTGACATTTGCTCCGCCCTGGCCCCCTACGTCAGTGACTTCCTGTTTTCTGGCCCTGTCCTCTACTCGAGTAGCACCATGCTCGGGGTGGTTGTGGCCGCTGGCGGCTTTGAGTGTTATGACCCCAGGACTGCTGTGTGGGGTGACGAGTGTGTGCCTCAGTCAGTGTCCCTCCATGTCCCAGGCTCTGCCCACATCCAAAGCAGTAACGTAATGAAAATGAAGCCCATTGACCTCAGAGTGATTAAAAAACAGGTAAATCCATTTCTGTCAGTGATTATAATCCACATCGCTCCTGCTGGACAGAGATCTGCCTCACCAGGTGTCAGGGCTGCCATCATTACAGAAACACAGAGCCATGTCCTTCTTCTGGGGAGCCGGTCACTGCTGTCTGTGTACTGGATGGCCAGCGTACGCTGGGTGGGCACGTGTCAAGTGAGCCTGTGCTGGGTGGGCTGTGAGTAATTGGTGGGTGTGTATAACTGGGGTGCCTGTGCTGGGGGTGCTGAGTGTAACTGACTGACCTTGGATACAGGCATCTGCCCACACTGAGTCAAGGTATGGGCGAACCTCTCCTGCTCCATGTCGCTCATGCCAGGGTGCTTGGTGTGCTGGGCGTTTCGAAGACGGTGCCAAGAGCTGAGTGGCATGTGAGCCCCTGTCCGAGCTGCTGAACTGTGCCGGTCAGTCAGATGTTGACTTGGGAAGCCGGTGTCTGTGAGGGGCCCTCCTAGACCGGTGTGTATGTTGTTGTCCCACCCCTACACCTGCCTGCTTACTAGAACTGATTTTCAACATCTCTTAGCCTAAACAGATTCTGGCAGTGACCGAGAGTGTCCTGAACACCCCCTTCTGGGGCTCTCTTGTGTTCACCCCTGTGGACACATGCATGTGAGGGTGGAGTGTTTCTCCACTGTTACTGTGGGCGCCTTCTTCCTCTCCTGGGAGGCTCGTGACCCCTTCGCTGTGTGAGAGCCCACTCTGAGAAAAGAGCACTGGGGAAGTAAATTGTAGTGAGCAGAGAACGTGTGGGGAGGGTCTTCATCCAACACTCAGCCACACGGGTAGTGTACCGGACGGTAGTGTACTGGGCTAGGTGTTGAATCCCAGTTTGGAAGTTTTTCTCCACTGGAACCCAGTGAGTTAGTCTGGGTAGACTAGAGAAACACATCCATAGACACACATATGTGTATAAGGAAGAGGTTTATATACAAGAGCAATTGTACATTTAAGAAACCATTCCAACCCAGTCCAGTCCAGGGCCATAAGTCTGATATTAGCCCATATATCCGATACCCATCTATAAAGTCCTCTTCAGAGTCACGAAACGCATGCAATGAAGCCAAATGCAGGACCATCACAAGCCAGTGGGTAGAAGGTCTTTGGGTCCAGTGGCGTTGTGAGCATCTCAGTGCTGGCAGGGCTCTCTCTCTGGCTTCTCCAACTTCAGAGGTCTGGTCGCATGCATGTGGCTTGTCCTGCTCAGGGTACGAGGGTAGTTCCATGTGTCAGCTGCAATGTTTCCCAGGAAGTGGCAGAGAGAGGGAGGTGTCTCCCACCTCCAAGGAGGAAGTACTGGATTTCCCAGAATTCTCAGGAGAAGGCCATGCCCACACAGAGACCTCATTGGCTGTGATCTGATTGACAGGCCAGACTCCACCTCTACATTCTTAATCCTCAAATTGACAAATGATTATATAACTACCACACCTGGAACGTGGGGGCTTGGAGCTTGGAACCACAGAAATGTGTCCAGTGATAGGGGACAGAAGACAGCCTCCTCCTTCATCCCTTTGACTCTCCTCCCTCCTCACTTGCTTTGTTCCCTTGCCCTGCACTTGGAACTGACCCGCGGGCCTCTTTTCTCTTTGCCATAATTTACCCCTCTGTTCTGGGAGATGCCTGAACTTCTCAGCACGTCTTCACATCCATGCTTCCTGAGAGTGCACCGCCCTTTGGGTGCTCAGCTTGTCGGCTTGCTGCGGGCAGTAGGGGCAGTTTTGTTTTCCCCTTGAGGTCTGTCTCTGAGGCTTGGGGCCTGTCACTGGCATCAGCAGCTCTGTTCAGATGCCGGGTGGTCTAGTAACCAGTTTGAGGTGCCGTTTCTGCAAGGCGTCTGGGAACTCCTGGGGGGAAACCCGAAAACCTTCTGCAGGTATCTGCCAGTGTGAACGAGGCACGTCTCTAGCATGCACTTGTGTGCACTGTGAGGAGCGGCAGTAAGGGCCCAGCTTCTGCCTCCACGGGGGTGCCGTGGGGGGCTTTATCCCTCCCCCAACAGGTGGCTCCTGCCACCTACTGCCATGCCCACCCTCTCCTTGCTCGTCAGTACCCCCAAACAAAACCAGTTGTCTTTGTATCTCGAGCGGCCAGCGCTAGCCTGGTCCTGTGCTGCGTCGCATGGGCCGTCCTCTGGGGTTTCTGTGGAGGGGATGCAAAGCCCTGATGTTACTTGTGGTGCTAAATGCTTCCAGCCAGCAGACCTGAGAGCCCCACTTCCGTACACCCTCGCCCACGCCACACTTTGGTTCTTCTTAAAGAGCCAAACTTGCACCTTCCGTTTAATGTGTGCATGTTACAGTAGGTTGATTTCTTCTTTCCCTGGTTTCTTTCCATCCATTTTCCCCTAGTTTGTTGGCATCTTTTCCCCTTCAGTTTCTTGAGATAGAGGCTCAGGTTCTTGATGTAGTCTGTTTTCAGCTATGCGTTTGAGGCTGGATTTCCAGCTGCGTCGGCGGTATGTAAGTGCCTCCCAGGAGTCTTCATGTGTCACAGCTTTATTGTCATCCAGTTTGAAGTATTTTCTGAGTTCTACTGTCACTCCTCTGAGGTACGGAAGCCATTTAGAAGTGTCTTGTGTATTTGACAATTCATTGGGGATGTTCTGGCATCTGGCATGATTGATCTCTACTGCAGTGCCACTGTGACCCAAGACCACATGCTGCGTGATTGCCATTGCTCCTGGTGAGTTGGGGCGGGATGTCCCCCAAACACCTGGGCACAGCAGGCGTTCTAATTTGGTATTTACTGGGTGCTTGCTTCAGAGGGATGTGTGTCTGCAGTGCTTGGTGGGCAGATTTGTCCTACCAGCCGGTCAGGCTGCTGCATCATGGCCTTCAAGCATCTCCAGGTCTCTGGTCAGCTTGCTCTGGAAGAGGAGTATGGCTGGGTCTCACCATGAATTCAGACTTAACCTACTTTCCCTCCTGCTCTGTTGGATTTTGCATTGTGTTCTGAAGCTGTGCCGCTAGGATACAGATTGTGGGCTGTGTATCTTCCAGTGGGATTGAATCTGGATATACTCTGAAAGGTCCGCTGTGTCCCCGATGCTTTGTCCCTGGGTGTCGGGGGCCTTGGTGCTGGTGAGTCTGCATTGGCTTCCTTCTGCTTGGTGTTTGTATCATCGTCCATCTTGTCTGGGTGCCCTTCTTTAGGAAGATGGCATCTCTGAGTCACTCTTAAGGTGCTTGTGGTTTTCAATTGGAGAATTTCGTCTATTTGCACTTAGTTTGATTTGAGTTTAATGTACTGATATATTTGAGTTTAATTCTACCATCTTGCCATGTTTTCCGTGTGCCTCCCTTTTTTTTGTTCCTTCCCTTCTTTCTTCTAAAATTTTAGAGTAATCAAGAATCTATTTATTGTTAGTTGTCAGCTACCGCAGAGGTAACATTCTCTATCTTTGACTCTCGGGTTTCCAGTCTAGTCCTGCGACACTGCACGTCACTTCCGTGATCATTACTTGGAGCCAGAGCTCTGCAGCTTCCGCAGCATCTGCCCTTACCTGTGTCTTTGGGGATTGGTTCCGTGTGTGTGTGTGTGTGTGTGTGTGTGTGTGTGTGTGTGTCCCCACCAGCAGAGTGCCACTCAGCTCGCGGACATGGGCAGCCAGCTTTGTTCGCTCTTCATCCTGGGTTTGGCGATAAACCGCCATGTCACAGGTTCCCAGACCCATGGCACAGTGGCATCATGCCCACCCACAGGGCTGTGCACCATCACCAATGGGGCTCCTCGCCTCCCTCCCAGCTCTTGGTAAGCTCTGGCCTACTTCCTGTCTCTGTCGGTGCCTTTTTGCCCTGGATGCCTGCCTTGTAGTAATCGTGTCGGCAATATCTGTGGTGGTGTGTCAGACTGTAGTGATTTGGGAAATGATCTAGGTGCAGATATGCCTCCTTTTGTGGTTCCGTCTACTGACTCTGAGACACTCCTTGCTCCAAAGCCTGCAGCGTCTAGGTCCCTTGTCCTTCCAGGGCTGAGACTGCTCCTGGTGTGGTGTTTGTGGCTAGTGAACATAGTGTGGCCATAGTGGGGTGTGTGCTGCCAGGCTGATTCTGGGGGCCCCTGTAGACTAGGACACCGTAGGACAGAGGCAGATCAGAAAGGTCTGATGTCAAGGACCCTGGGTGGCGTGGGGTGGGTAGCATGGCGTCTGCGGTATGTGGTTGCCGTGGGCTAAGGTAGAGTGACTGTTTAGCAGTGTGCTGTCTGTCGTGATGTCAACCTTAATGAAAATACTTGATTCTCATTTCTCTTATAAATATACAGTGAACCCTCGTTTATCGCTGTTAATCGGTTCTAGACCCTACCGTGATAAATGAAATTCCGCGAAGTAGGATTCCTTATTTGTAAATCAAATATTTTCGTAGTTAGAGCATAGAGGACATGAAAAAACACCCTTTAGTCACCATTACACTCGTATTACCCAATTTATTAAACGAAAAAGGGAAAATACAGTAAAACATTTTGGACGTTACAATTATCATTTATTATTTATTATATTATTTATGGCATCTAGTTTACAGTATTACATATTTCACATACAGTATTATTATAAAAAATAGTTCTTACAAATACTGTAATCAATAGCCTATGAAATGACTTAAGGGATGTACTCTACAGGTGGGTCGCCGTCTTTTTCCTCTGAAGGAGCCCGTGTAGGCAGTGGGTGCTGTTACGCAAAAACCGCGATAAAGTGAAGCCGCGGAAGTGGCGAGGGTTCACTGTATGTATAGTTTCCCCTAATATTTTATCCTGAAAATTCTCCAACTCAACAAAGGTGAAAGAATAGGGCAGGAGGCACTATACAGCCAGCCCCCGTCAGTTGTCTGTACCCTGTAACCATGCTCTGACCACCACCAGGCACGCCATTACCCAGGGTGCCCAGTGTTCACGTGTCAGCCCCCATCGGTCATCTGTACCCTGTAACCTTGCTTTGCCCACCAGGCACGCCATTACCCAGGGTGCCCGTTATTCGCGTGTCCCTTGAGCTCCTGTGAGCTTCATGTCCTCATGGTCCTTGAGGCTCAGCTCCCCCATACTCCTAACAGTGGTGCTGAATGCCAAAGTGCTGCTCTATGAAGGCGGGGCACCCTCTTCAGGATCACCTCTTCAAGACCACCTCCCTCCCCGCCCCCCCTCAGTCTTCTTGTGGGAAAGCGGGGGTGGGCACATGGGAGAGGTTCTGGCCAGCCTGGCACTGCTGCCTCACTCTCAGTCCACCGTGACCAGACACTGGACTTGCATAGCCTGAGGCTCTGCAGCTGGGCACACCTCGGCACTGTTGCCACCTGCCCTGCTGCTGCTCCTTGACTCCTGTGCAGACATGCTTCTGGACCTCAGCGACCTGCTCCAGGTAGGCCTGGCTTCTTTTTTCAGGTGCAAGCATGGACCACCAGAGCTGGAGCTCAGGGACAGACACTGCACAATGGGCACCAGCTGCCCTCCTGGGGCTCGCTGGCCCAGGTGAAGGCCAGTGCTCTGAGCAGACTGCAGAGGCAGCCATGCTGCACCCTGGCCAGGACCCCGCAGCTGTCCCAGTTCACTCTTACCCTCGGCACTTGGGAATCTTTCAGAGGAACAAATGGATCCATAGGCGTGTAACAGACTATATGACTTTCACTTATACTCTGGAAATGTATTTTCTGGAGAACGGGTCCTTCTGTGGACTTTTGCCCCCTAACTGAGCACAGTGGAGCCTGAGGGGCAGAAATATGGTGGCCAGATACCCGAGCCACTCCAGGAACTGCTGCCTTGGCCAGGTGCACCCTCAGGGATTGTGTGGGGGGGGTGCATGGGGTGCCGGACCTGTGGGGACAACTCAGCACACACATGAAGGTGCGTCAGGGCCCTGGGATTCGGACCCGTAGAGGACTCGGTCAAGACCTGCTTGAGGGACCAGTGGCCGCATCTCTTCCAGAAGCGGCGGGTATAGCTTGAGTTTTGTTATCGATTGTCTGTGTAACTGGCATCTCTCTGAAGCGCTTACTCACAAAATACTTTTTAACAAGCGCTTCAGAGAGATACAGGACCCCAAGAGATTGGGAGACACTGTGTCTAGGGTGGGCAGCTTCATAGGCAAGGCAAGAACAGGCTGGGGACAAGACATCAGTTTCTGGAGGGAGGGGTTTACCTGCTGTCCTGGAGAGAAGTGGGCAGAGCTAAAGGCACAGTCCAGCTGGCCTCAAAGAGGCAGGCTGCTGGCTGGCCCATGAGCCACCTCTTGGTATGTGTTACCACCTCCAGCCTTGGGTCACTGTGGTTCCCACTGGGGTCTGCTCATTGAACCCCGGTTCCAGCCTCCAGGTGCTCGCTCTCAGGGCTGTTCTGCCCCGGACTCCTGGAGGAAACTTTGATGGTGTTGGGCAGGCCAGGGCTGCCACGTCCCAGAGGGCAGAGGGCAGCAGCTGAGTGTTGATGTTCAAATCCAAATGGAAAGCTCAGCTAGGATGGCCAGGACCCAGGGCCTGGTGAAGGGCTGCACAAGAGCTGTGTTACCAGCATAGGAGAACACGTGCACACGCACACGCACCAGGGCTTCCAACCGATTCCGCCTGGTCCAGTCATGGCTGAGGCAAAACTGCAGCAGACCTGGATTTGTAAGGAGGGCGAACTAGGGCAACCGCTTTGTGGGAGTGACTGTGAGTCTGAGGCCCTGCTAGAAGCATGCAACCGCCCAGCAGCTCCTCAGGAAACAGTGCTGCTTCCTGTGGATAAAGGTCCACTCTGCCCACTGCTACGTTATGAGCTTCCTAGAAAAGAGGTCTGCTCTGCCCACTGAATGCTGTGAGCTGTCTGTGGAGGAAGTCCACTCTGTTGACCGTCACACTGTGAGCTTCCGGTGATGTCTGTTCTGTCTCGTGAACACTGAAGTAGAATCCATGTAATGGCAGTGGGGTTGCTTTTGAGGCTTCCGTTCCAATGTAGCTGCCACAGCCATAACTGAACCAGTTCAAACCAGTTTGAAGCCTGGCACATGCACTCGTGTTCACATGTAAACCTGGTGTGTGTGCACCATCCATTCTATCAGGCAGGCTCAAGGGGCTTGGTCCTGTGGGAGGGGCTGGTGGATGCCACTGAGTCAGAGACCAGATTCCACAGTCTGGGGCTGCCCTGGACAGAGGGCCTTCTGGACTTGGACCCCCAGGGAAGGTCATGGAGGAGGCAAGTGCTGAGTGCAGCAAGTGACCCATGAGGATGGACAGTGGCTCATGGGGTAGCAACAAAGGCAGAGCAGGTTAGGCAGGTGAGTGTACTGTGGCTCCAGGTCCCTTACGGTGCCTGTCATCTGAGTGTGTGGCCATCGGGAGGCTGAGGGTGGAGGACTTGTAGAGGACGTGAGCAGTTCAACTGTCCTGCCCAGCTGCGCTCAGGGCGTGGGGTTTGTTCAAGGCTGAGCAATCGAATGCGTATTACTGGAAAGATGAGACCATTCCCTTAAGCACACACATCATTGTTGGTAATTCCGTCTCCCTGCCAGGTCAATGTGTACGTGCTGGGGAAGACATTTCTCCTGCTGGCCAGAGAGCTCTGCATCAACGCGCCTGCCATAGGTACGTGCTGGGGCTGCTCGGGTGGGTGACCCCTGGGCTGGGCATCCCTGTGCCAGCTATAGGTATGTGTTGGGGCTACTGAGGGCCAAGTGGGAGGGTAAGTCTCCTGGAAGGACAGACAGTAAGACAGTGGCAGTTAGGGTGCAGAATGGGACACCACATGGTGGGTGGATGTGTCAAGCAGGCACAGTGGCTAAGTGCAGGAGTGGGTGGGCCGCTCCCACAGGGCTGCTCCAGGGCCACGGCAGAGCTGGCCTTTACTCCCCAGGAAGAAGCTGCCTAGGGGGACTCTTCTGTACTGACCTGGGTGCAGAGTTCTACTCACCAGAACCGGTGATGGGCAGGTAGATGGCCAGCAGAAGGGCAGGTTGACATGACCCCTGTGGGGGACAGTATAGGGACTCTGAGCTGAGGGTCTACTTATTGGCCTAGTTCTCTTTCCCAAGGTCATGTCCCTTCCTTGGGCTAAGCAGAGGCTTTCCAGAACCCTTGTCCTTGGGGATCCAGGGTGGAGGGGGCAAGCTATTAGATACCCCTGCTCTGAGGTGGATCCTATGAGCCTGTGACCCTGATTCCACTCCTACAGGGGCTGTTCTGAGTTGCCAAAACCCATACATAGCCCTCCTACAGGGGACTGGTCTGAGTCCTATGATGCTGAAGGAAGCAGTTTTGCCATTCCCAGTGTGTGGACATAGACCCAGCCCCCTGCTGGTAGCCTGTGGACAGTGGATGAGGTGGGGACAGCTGGCCTCCTGGGATGCACTCAATGGAGGGTGGGGTATGCTGTTTCTAGTGGAGGTGGAGGGTAGTTGGCAGATGTGAGAACCTGGCCACCTGGGTCAGGGTCCCCCAGTCATTTCTCTACACGTGGCTGTCGTTTTATTAGAACTTTATTATGAAAACCACTTAAATAGATGAACGGATTTAAGTGACTCCCCTAAACTTAGAAACTACCTAAAATCCAAGACATTGGGGGCATAACCAGTGCCTCAGAGCAGGCCTGTAGATGCTACTTGGAGGATGCCAGGGCCTGCCTTGCCCCCCAAAGGCTACCCTCTGCCTGCAACAAATACCCCAGTGGACAGCAGATACCGGTGAGGCCTCGAAACAAACAAGGCTCTGGCCGTGTGGACAAACTTTCTATTTCACAGCTGCCTACATACGAGATACAAAGTAGGTGAAGCCTCCTTTTAAGGTCACTGTGGGCGGCCAATTGAGGGCCAATATGTGGTATGCCACGCCAGTGCCTCAGGCATAGAAAATGAGCTCTGGGATCTGCCCGCCCTGCACACCCGTCCCATTGGTGCTGTCGGATGAGCACTGGAACTGGAACGTCACTTTCCCACACTGCACCTCCGTCATGCCCTCCTGCCCAAAGTAGCTGAGCTCACTGCCGTCCAGGACTGCACTGGCCGTGTAGAAGGTGTCCTGCTCCACCTGGACTGGGTGCTCAAACCAGACGGGGAAGGTGTTGCTGGAGCCGTCGGAGACAAACTTGGTCAGGCTCTGTGCCAGCACAACGCCCAGCCGCTTCAGTTCGATTTTCACACTGTACTCGGCTTTTCCTGAGCTGGAGCCATACAGCCCCAGCCCCGCCACAAAAACTCTCCTGTCTACTGCAAACTGGATGCTGTCGCACCGTCCCCGGTACCGCCACTGGTTGCTGCGGTAGGCTGAGGACTGGAAGCGGTGGCACCTCTGGGGGACGAGGCCCTTCCTCTTGGTCAGCGGGAATTCGAGGGGGGGCTTCTTGGCAGCCGTGTACCACAGGAAAATGTTGTGGGTCTCTTCCAGGGTCAGGATGTCTGACTGGGCTGCACCATCAGCAAACTCCTCCAGGGTCATGGTGGGGATGCGCACCAGGTAGAGTGCTCGCCCCAACACGTGCCTCTTGTTCTGTGGGGTGATTGGCAGGCCTTGCCTCTTGCACTCAGCCTCGGCCCAGCTCAGCACGGCCTCGAAGACCACAGCCTCCTTGGTGTTGAGGGCCTCTCGAGTCACAATGATCTCCAGAGTCTGCCGGTCGATCTCACAGAAGCCCTCTGACCGCAGCGCCATCTCAGCCTGGGCATCGATGACCTCCCAGCAGCGCTGGCTTAGCTCAGGTTCCTCAAAGAGCCGGCTCTGGGAGAGCAGGACACAGGCATTCTTTGCTTCTAAGCTGGTCTCCAGAAAGTGGACACAGGCTTTGGCCAGGGCGGGGACGATGTACTTCTTGGCAGCATAGAGGGTGGCCAGCACAGTGTCGGCTTCCAAGTCAATCTCGTCGCTGTACATGTACCTAGGCAAAGAAGGGCCTGAGTGAGGCTGGGGTGGGTGTCCCCAGGGGCCGGGGCTGGCACCCAGTTATCTTGGAACCCCAGACTACGCTGTGGTCGGCTGGCTTACTTCAACAGGATGAGGAACGCCGCCGGCTCCACATCAGGAATGTGAATCTCAGCTTTGACTTCTGCGAGGTCCCCGTAGAACATGGCATAGAAGACAGAGCTGCCCACAGCCAGGACGTACTGTGGGCGGGAGCCAGGGGCAGTGAACTTGGCGCTCAGGGGTGGGAGCAGGGGCAGGATGGATGGGTGGGGCTGTGCCCAGCAGGGCCCACGGCGGGGGTGGTGGTGGCAGAACCCCGCTACCCACCTTGTGGGCGGGCACCCTCCTGGCCGCGTCCAGGGGGCCCACGATGAAGTGGACATCGGCCATGAGCTCGTTGTTGAACATCAGTGCGTTCCTGCAAAGGGTGGACATTGGGCTAGGGCGTGCACGCGGCCGGGGCGTAGGGGGGCCCGCGGGGCGCGGGCGCAGGCTCACCTCTCGCGCAGCGTCGGGTGGAAGGACTGCCAGTTGGGGCTGTCTACGTTGTTGTCGAGGGCGGGCGGCGCGGGCGCAGGCGGTGACGGCGGCGG
>NW_022103915.1:250614-255983 GCF_000313985.2 Echinops telfairi
GCTCGCCGCGCCCCTGTCCTCCGCTGAGGCCCCGCCCCCGCGTCGCCGACTCATCCCCGTGGTGTTCCGGCCCCTCCCTCCAAGGCCTTGGCGGAGAGGGGTGGGGTTGGGCCTGCCAACTGTGTAGCTAGCTGCTCCTCTGGCTGTGCGGGTGCCTGGCAGGTCGGTTCTCCGGGCCTTTGCAGACACTTGGAAGTGTGCCCTGCCCCCGTCGCCCCTGAGCCCTTTTCAAAAGAAACTGCCATTCACAGTGCCAGTCCTTGGAGTGTGTGTTTCTATCCTTGTGAATACGATTGACTTAATTTTTCCTGAACAGTCCTCACGCCCTTTTACTTTTTCTTCTTACTAGCTTGCTGGTGGACCAGTCCCAGTATTTGTTCAGGTGCTCTGGGTAGTTGGATGCTTGCAGGCACTCATCTTCCTCCACTTACTGCCCTCCCAGAGGTGACAAGGACTCTTCCCACTTTTTCCATCTCCTGAACGTCTTCCTCTTTTTCTCTGCCCCTTTCCCAGGGCTCGCACCTGATAACATGTCCAAAGTACATGAAACAAAATTTCACCATCCTGCTTCTAATTAGCATTCTGACTGTACTTCTTCCAGATTTGTTTGTTCTTCTGGAAGCCCATGGTACTTTCTGTATTCTCCAAAGCCCATAATTGAAATGCATCGATACTTCTTATTCATTTCCCGGCTTTCACATGTATATGAGCAATGAAAAGTACCATGGCTTGGGTCAGATGCACCTTAGTCCTTAAAATGAGATCTTTGCTGTTTAATGCTTTAAGAAGGTCTTATGCAGTAGATTTGCCCAATACAAAAAAACTTTACGTGAGTTCTTGGCAGCTGCTTCCATGGACTTCAATTATGGATTCAGTAAAATTAAATCCTCGACCACCTTGTTATTTATCTTTCTACTTATCTACTAATATATATCTTTGCCTACCCACTAACAATTTATTGGCATATAGTTCACATCATACAATTCAGTATCTCAATCACATTAAGAAGAGTTGTGCATTCATCACCACAATCAGTTTTAGAACATTTTCTTCACTCTTGTGCTTATTGTTATTAGCACCCCCACTTCCCACTAACCTCCCTGCCATACCCCCAAGGAACCATTAATCCATTTACTGGCTCTATAGATTTCTTTATCCTGGGTTTCATATACAGAAAAATGTTAAATAACAAAGATGAACAATAATAACAAAGTAGAAAATCAGAAAATATTAAAAACTAGAACAAGTTTAAAGTAGAACATAAACATAGTTCAAATGATAGGGTGCTAGATTTTAACCTAACTGCATCTGCACCGATCCACTTTACAATGCATTCTGCATGTTAATAGGGCTATTCATATCCCTGGTCCATGGTCAGAGGGGATTCACCAGGGGCTTAATCCATGTGTATTTCCCCTTCACTTAAAAAAAAATAATAATAAATGGAAACCGCCTTAAATAGATCAGAAGGGAGATCAAATGACAAGATGCTGCATTTTGGCCTAATTGCATCTGCCTTAAGCAGCTTTTACAGTGCCCTCTGATAACATGGCTGTTCACATCCCTAACTGTGATCAGAGGAGATCCACAGACGCTTAATTTACATGTGGACCCTGCATTTTTTGGGAGGTGCATTTCCTCCTTTAGATTTGGATCATGTTATTTACAATCCTTGGATCACGCAGGCTGGTGTGCTTCTTCCACATGAAAGTTGAAACCTTACTTAGGTGGCTGCTTGTTTAATGCCTTTAAGACCCCAGATCCTATTTTTATGCTAGCTGGGCACCATCTAATTTCTTTCTTGTCTTTTAAAATGACCTTTTGAAAGACTACATAGGCAAAATATTGAATGATGCAGGAAGCATCAAGAGAAGACAGAGTACACAGAATCAGTAAAAAGAACTGGTCGACATTCTACCATTTCAGGAGGTAACATATGAGCAAGAACTAATGGGGCTGAAGGAAGAAATTCAATCTGCACTGAATACATTAGCCAAAAATTAGGCTCTAGGAATTCACAGAGTACCCATTGACATGTTTCAGAAAGCTGAAGAAGCATCGGAGGTACTCACTTGTTTATTCTAGGAAATTTGGAAGCTAGTTATTGGGCCAACTGACTGGAAGAGATCTATATTTGTCCCCATCCCAAAGAAAAGTGACACAGCAGAATGCTCATACTATAGAATAATATCGTTATTACACACAAGAAAAATGTTGCTTAAGATCATCGAACAATGCTTGCAGCAGTACATTGAGAGGAAACTGCCACATTCAAAGGACATGGAACAAGGGATATTGTCAGATGGAGCTTGTCTCAAAGCAGAGAACACCATAAAGATGTTTACTTGTGTTTCATTGACTATGGAAAGGCATTCGACTATGTGGACCATAATTTATGGATAACCTTGAGAAGAATGGACATTTCAGAACACTTCATTATGCTCATTTAGAACTTGTACCTAGATCAGGAGGTAGTTACGCAGACTGAATAAGGGTTTAAAATCAGTATAGTGTATGTTATGGTTGTAACCTCTTACCATACTTGTTCAGGCTGTATGCTGAACAAATCATCAGAGAAGCTGGGATATATGAAGAAGAGTTATGGCTTCAGAATTGGAGGAAGGCTTATTAACCTGTGATATGCAGATGATACAACCTTGCTTGCTGAGAGTGAGGGAGAATTGAAAACTTGATGAAGATCAAGAATGGTAGCCTTCAGTGTGGATTAAATCTCAATGTAAGGAAGACCAAAATCCTCACAACTGGAATAACAGGTAACGTGATCAATAGAGAAAAGGTTGAAGTTGTTAAGGATTTTTTGATTGGTTCCAGAATCAATGCTCATGGAAGGAGCAGTTAAGAGATCAAAAGACCCATTGCATTAGGTAAGTCTGTGCCACAAGACCTCTTTAAAGTCTTGAAGGGCAAGGATGTTACTTTGAGGACTAAGGTGCAGCTGACTCCATTGCATCATATGCATGTGAAAGTTTGACATAGAGTAGGAAGACCGTAGAAGGATCGATGGCATTTGAATTGTGCTGAAGAAGAATATCGAAAGTACCATGGACAGCTCAAAGACGAAACCGATCTGTATTGGAGAAAGTAAGATCAGAGCACTCCTTAGAGGCAAGGATGGCAAGACTTACACTTACATACTTTGGACATCTTGTCAGAAGAGACCAGTTCTTGGAGAGGGACATCAAGTTTGGTAAAGTGAAGGGCAGTGAGAGAGAAAGGCCCTCAAGGAGGTGGGCTGACACAGTGGCAGCTTCAGCGGGCTCAGGGTTAGGGGCAACGGTGAGGGTGGCGCAGGACTGTGCGGTTTTCATTCTGCTGTGCACAGGGTTGCTATGGGTCAGCCAACTGGAAGACACCTCACAACCACATCTAGTTTCTTCCCCCACTTTACCATGGCGCCCATATCTTCAGCGGTCTTCATGAGGTCGAGCATCAAGCAGTGCCATACGAACTAATTGTTCTTAGACTGGGACTAGAATAAGTGTAAGCCCAAAATCTATTCGTGCATCCGTGGTTTACCTTGGAGACATTGCTGTTATTTGATATTATAGAACATTATCAATTTTCCCCTTGGGATATTACTTCCACTGTGTGTGTGTGTGAGAGAGAGAGAGAAAGAGCGCGCAAGTGAGAGGAACCTTGTCTGAGCCTTGTGTCTGGAACCCTACCCCATGCTCGTTCCCAGCAAGTCCCATTCTGTGGGGTCTGCCCCAAGGAAACCTCCAGAGATGTGTGAGAGGTTCCACGGATGGTGGGCTTCTGCAGTGATAAGGAGGGGAGGAGAGTGGGATCTTACAAGGTCAGGTCCCCACAGCTGCACCACCTGCTGACCCAGCATCAGGAGTGCTGTGAGGATCACCCCCACTGGGTGCAGTGTCTGGGACAACTCTGGCTCAGGGGTAGGAGCCAGGACTGGAGGGAGGGGGCCAGGGTTAGGGGGGGCTTCAGAGGGGACCAGAAGTGGTGGTCACCCAGATTGGGCTGGGCATGGGGAACAGGCAAGGCTGTAGTGGGGTCAGATGGGGCCGGGTGGGGGCTGACGGGTGTGGGAGCCTTGGGGTCAGGTGCCCTGACACAGCCCCTCCTGCAGACCCCTGCTTGTACATCCCACGCTTCGCCCACCTGCTGGAGTTCGGGGAGAAGAACCACGAGGTGTCCATGACGGCCCTGCGGCTGCTGCAGCGCATGAAGAGGGATTGGATGCACACGGGCCGCCGCCCCTCGGGGCTGTGCGGGGCAGGTATGGCTACCAGGTCCTGTCACCATGGTCACCTGAATGTCACCTCGGGCTCCCACTCCTCGTGGCTTGTGGCTTTTATAGCGTAGTGTGTCCTGAGCCAGACCTGAGAGGCAACATCATGAAGCGAGGGCACTGCCTGCTGGTCCCTGGCTCCAGGGAGAGCAGGTCAGGGGTCTGGCTGCACAGGGTGGCGGGCAGAGGCAAGCTATGCTGTGGGTGTCGCGTGTAGAGGAGCCATGTTGTCCCTGGTGGTGGCTGAGTTGCTGGCCTGTGTTTGCATTCCAGCCCTTCTGGTGGCAGCCAGGATGCATGACTTCCGGAGAACCGTCAAAGAGGTCATCAGTGTGGTCAAAGTGTGTGAGTCCACACTGCGCAAGCGGTAGGTGCTCTGTGTCTGGGGGGTCTCCCACAAGGATACCCACGGGACTGCCTGGAGGCGGCCGAGCTCAGGCTACGTCTCTGGGCAACGGGCCTGCAAATGCACCCGCCCAGGTGGGGTGTCCGTGGCCCCCACCTGCAGGCCAGAAGCAGGCAGAAGGGGCTGCAACTAGGCTTTGACTTGGTGGGGCCCTGCTGGTCCTCAAGAATCCAAGTGGTCAGCTCCTTGTGGAAAGAACAAGGGCCATTGTTTTTTTTGTTTTGTTTTTTGCATTTTTAAAACAAATATTTATTGAGCATTAACCAAGAGTATGTACTGGGCATGAGCTAGGTTTTAAAAAGTTGGAAATATTTAGGTTATTCATTCAAATAAGTTATGATATAATTGAAGGAATAAAAAATTTTAAATACAATAAAAAACCAGACACTTAAGACCATCAATTGTAATAGCGTCGTCATCATTGCTCTAATAATGAATCCTTTCTTTTTTTTTTTGAAAAAGCATAAACTTTTTATTGTGAATTAGGTGGTTTGCACAGCAGGTTATAGGTTTATATTCAAAATTACCTACTAGTCTGGTTGAATTCATCTATTGCAATTTCCACATTGTACCTTTGCTTATTCCATTTCCTTCCTGTTTCCTGTTTTCTTTTTTCTAATCATTTTATTAGGGGCTCATACAACTCTTATCACAATCCATACACACATCAATTGTGTAAAGCTCATTTGTCCA
>NW_022103915.1:256911-266442 GCF_000313985.2 Echinops telfairi
GGGCACCATCAGCTTTCTTCACCACATTTGCTTATTCACCCGCTTTGTCTTCAGTGGTTGTGTCAGGAAGGTGAGCATCATATAATGCCAATTTAATAGAAGAAAGTATTCTTGCTTTGAAGGAGTACTTGAGTGGAGGCCCAGTGTCCTTCTGCTACCTTAATACTAAACCTACAAATATAGGCACATAGATCTATTTCCCCATCCTCATATAAATACATTTGCATATGTACATGTCTTTATCTAGACCTCTATGAATGTCCTTTGCCTCCCAGCTCTTTCCTCTATTTGAACAAGGGCCATTGTTAAACCTGCCATGCTAAGCATGTGGCAGTCACTTCATCGACCCTGGAGGGATAGGGCTCTGACAGTGAGCAGGCCATGGAGAGGCTGCTCTTCCGTGGCTCGAGGTCGTCTGGGGGCTGGCGGCACTGCTCCACTTTACCTCCTTGGTCTCGAGCTCTCTGAGGAAACTCCTGGTGAAGCAGAAGGCCATGGGAGAAAGGCCTGCTGACCTCTGGAAGTTAGCCCTTAGGGCGTAGGGGTAACAGCTCTTGACAGGCTTGTCGTGAGCCACACTGGGCTCGGCAGCAACTGGTCTGGGGCTTTTCCATTCTTTTTTAAAACTTTATTGAACATTTTGAAAATGTTCTGAAATGTAGAAATCTGTGCAAGTAGAGCAGGCTGAGTGTTCTCCTCTCTTTGTGCTGGCCTGGGCCCACCCCAGCTCAGCCACATGGCCCCTCTTCTCCCCGTCTTGGAAGCCTGCTGTTAGCAGGGGGCTGCTAAGAAGGGGCTGAGGGCAGCTCCCATGCAGGGGCTTGGCTTAGGCATGGTCCTGTGGTGTTTCAGCCTCACGGAATTTGAGGACACGCCCACCAGTCAGCTGACCATAGACGAGTTCATGAGGATCGACTTAGAAGAGGAGTGTGACCCGCCCTCTTACACAGCCGGCCAGCGGAAGCTGCGCATGAAGCAGGTGGGGGCCAGCACGGGGCGCTTCCCGTTCCAGGATGCCCTTGTGGCATCCGATATGGGGTGGGTGCTTGGCAGGTCCCTACAAGCAGCATAGCCGAGCAGTCTAGGCAGGACACGGGACCCACCTCGTGTCAGTTGCCCTGTCCCAGGGATGCTCTAAGGAGTGGCCAGTTTAAGGACTGGGCTAAGAACTTGGAGGGGAGAGCCTGTGGGAGTAGCTTGCTGGGGTTCCACCTCACTGGTCTTGAGGAAGTGGGCCTTCCAGGGGCTCTTGACTGGACTCGGAGGGGGCAGGGACTCAGGGAGCAAGTGGCCCACTGTCTGGGCCTCGGGTCAGGCTGCTCCCCATGACTCCTGCTGGGCACCGCATCCAAGCCCTGTCTGGGCAGGCGTCTCTTGATGACATTGGATGTCATCCACTCTTCCCTGAGGGGTTTGGAGCCCCCATCCCAGCACCACTGACACGCCCCACAGTGCCCAACCCTTGGCTGTGTCATGCTGGGGCCTCCGCTGGGCACCTGGCCACCTGTCCCTGTCACCTGAGTCCTTTTGCTGGAATGACCTGCCTCCATCTTCACCCACATCCACTCTCCTGTGGCCACTGCCTGCTGGTGCTGGTGCTGGGCGTGGTGGTGGGCGGGGTCCTGAGCCCCTGGAACCAGGTGACCTGTGAGCAGCTGATTGGACCCCAACCTCGTGCCTGTCTTTCAGCTGGAGCAAGTCCTGTCCAAGCAACTGGAGGAAGTGGAAGGTAGTGAACAGAATGGCCTCCCACCGCGGCTCCCGCGGCTCCAGGAAAGTACGTTGGTACTTACTTTCAATTCATCACGTAGGTGAGATCTCCAGCTACCAGGACGCCATTGACACTGAGCTTGAAAGCAGCCGCCCGAAGGCGAAGGGGGCCTTGGCCACTCTGGCTAAAGATGGTGAGTACAGCCCCTGCTGCCCCTTGACCCTTGAAACTGGCCTTCATCACCAGGTCCCACACCGTGCGCTCCTCGGACACCTTCCATCACCTCCCTGATTTCAGCCCCACCGGACTGATGCCGCCCCAGCCCGTGTCCCGGAGCCCCTGCCTCTGCTTGCTGTGCCCTTCCAGGCCAGGTCGCTGATTTCTTTCCGACTGGCTGAGCTGCTGCTTCTGACTAGTGCACTCTGAAGTCCCTGGCTCAGAACCTTGCCTCGCTCAGCCCTCTGCGTGGTCCACACACACATGTGCTGGTGGCCGTGCCCACTGGGGCAAGGTATTCTCCCCACATGTTGCCTAGCACATCCCTTCAGGAAGAGGGGCCCTCGCGCTCCATTCCTGGGTGCTTCTCTTGGCCCCTCAGCGTGGGTGGAAATCCCATGGTTGAGATAGAGAGGGCTTTGGAGGCTGGGTTTTGTTGTTAGTGTTTGCCATAATTGTGCGTCAACTGGAGAGTGTTTCTGCAACTGTATTGTGTTGGTGATGTATGTGGCCGTGGGTGGTCTTTTCTGCGTGGATTCTCATGAATCTGAGAATGGCAGCTATTGGAGCCCACAGGAAGTACCTGGCTCCCATCCAGATTTCTCTGAGCTGTCCCAGAAATCTGAATGTTTATTACACCTTATCCTGTTGTGCTCTCTTGGACAGTGAGTTGAGCAGCGTCCACTCTCCCTTCTGGGGTTCCTGTGGGTTTTTCTGACTTGCTGGCATGGGTTTGGCACACAGCTCTGTGGGGCGCAGAGCAGTCAGAGCCTCAGATGCCCTGCTCTCTGCCTCAGTCTACATTCGCCCTGTCACACGGGGGACATGTCAGCCCCACCCAGGCAGCTCCTTCTCACTTCCTGTGCTCGAGCAGGGCTTGTGCACACTCCCTGGTACCCTTGTGTACCTGCTGTCTCTGCCTCAGGCTGTGCTGGCTTCCCGGGTGAGGCCCACGGGGAGCCACTCCACCTTCGAGCCTGCCTTACCAGCTACAGTGAGGATGGCCATTCCCTGAACATCATCTGCAGCCTTTGGGTGGTGGGCAACCTAGTCATTATGGATCCTCAGCTGCAGCTTCGGCTTAGCAGGATCTTTATGAGGAGCAGAGGCCACCCTGGCAGAGGACATGGGGCCTGGGCTGATGATGTTGGGGATGTAGAACAAGAAATGACCCCTGGAGTCGGCAAGAGCTTCCACTTGCAAGAGAAGTGCACACTGTGTATCTGGCATGCCCCTCATGCCTGGCCTCTAGGGTCCGGCAGTGGACAGAGCAGAGCCCCTGCCAGCCTCACACTCTGCGGGGCAAGGAGAGCCGTGTTGCCACTATGGTTTAAGCCAGGAGGGGGCGCTGAGATGCTAGTGGCCCCAGAAACGTCACACTGCATCCTTTTTAAAAGCAGCAGACACATGGGATGGCAGCTTTAACACCCAGAGAAAGGGCTGGTCAGACATCTCGTCATTCCGATTGAACATGCCCCTTCTGACACGTGGAGATGTGTGCTTCTTTGTGCTTGTGATGGGCCAGGTTCGGACCCTCCTGCATGCCGTGTGCCACCAGTGCCCGTCGCACAGAAACACCACACCAGGGCAGCTCAAATAGGACCGATTCAGGGGAAGGCTCTCTGGATGGTCCTGGCCTCGCTTCACAGCAGTGGACATAACCAGCACTTCCAGTCCCCACACCCTTTAGTAACCCTGCCTTGTCCCCGGGGCGCCAGTGGGGTTTTCTGTCACTGTGAATTGGTTGCGTGCTCCACTTTCATGTAAATGGGATTCTATTGTACTCCTTTTTTTAGTCTGGCTTTTTGGGGTCAGTAGAATTATTTTTATATCCATCCATTTGTGGTGAGCCGGTGCTTTGACCCCTCTTCCAGTGGAGGAGGAGCCCATAAAAGCACAGGCTGTCCATTCAGCTGTTGAAACACGTGTGGATTGTTTCCATCGTGGGGCCGTCACCGAGAACGGCAGTGGACGTTCTCGTGACTCTGTGTGGGTGTTACCTGGGAGTCGGCCGGCGAGGCTGTGGTAGGTGTGGTTCGGTATTCAGGACTCGGTGGATGGAAACACACCAGGATGTGTGAGTGCCCCAGCTCCTCTGCGTCTCCATGTGGTCAGTCTCTGACGTGAGCATTTCCCGAGGATTGACGTTGTCTGGCATCTCTTCATGTACTTCATTTGCGTCTGTCTTTTCCGGTGAAGTGTCTGTCTTCTCTGGTATGTGTGTTGACGTGCTTTAGACACAAGCCCTTTGTCAGAGGTCTTCTTTGCGGACAGTCCCTCCTCTCTGGGGCTTACCTGTTTATGCCCTGACCAGAGCCTTCAAAGAGCAGACGTGCTGAATTTTGACAAGATCCAATTGATCAATGTTTCCTTTTAGAGATTGCAGTTTTTATATCATATCTACAAAATGTTTTTCCTAATTGAAAGTCACAAAGATTATCTCCCATACTTTCTTTCAAAGCTTTGTAATTTGAACTCTCGAATTTGGATCATTGACAGCTTGTGTTTATGTGAGATAAGGGGTCTAAGACATGCAGTGTGCTTGCTTGTATGTCGTGTATGGGGTGCAGTTCTGTGACGAGAGTTCAAGCTTAGGTGATATAGGTGGGGTCTGTGATGGGGGTTCATGTGTGTGTGCTGTAGAGGCCCCTGGTGGAGTTGGTGTTTTTCTGCATTGTGTGGGGTCTGAGTCTGGGAGTTCATGTTGACGTGAGGTGTGCGAGTGTGTGTGTGTGTGTGTGTGTGTGTGTGTGTGTGTAGTGTATAGAGGGTGTGTGACAGGATTTGGGGTGTGTGAGGGGTCTGTCTTAGTCCGTTGACATTTGGATGAAGTGAGTGGTCTGTGATGTGGTTTAGTTCTCACAGGAGGTGAGGGTCTGCGATGAGGGTTAGTTCTCACGGGAGGTGAGGGTCTGTGACGGAATTGGTTGGTGGGAGACATGCAGCATCTGTGTTCTGTGCACTTGAGGTGCATGAGGTCTGTAAACGGAATTCAAGTTACTGTGAGGTACCAGGGGTCTGTCACGGGAGTTGGTGTTTACATGGGTTACAAAAGGAGGCCGACTCCTTGGCTTGTGCGTGGCAAGTGCCCAGCACCCTCCGTCTCCGTCTGGAAGAGCTCCCTGCACATTTCGGGAAGGCAGCCCTATGCTTCCTGACCAGGCTCTGGAGATACTCAAAGGAGTGGCTTTTGCAGGTTTCCTCCTGTAGTGCAGGCTTATCTTGCAGCTGGCTCACTTCCTGGGTGACTGGGGTGTGAACCGTGTTCCCAGGCTCTGTGGAGGACACTGTGTCCAGCCTGTTTGGTGAGGAGGACGCAGAGGACGAGGAACTGGAGGCTGCTGCCAGCCACCTCAACAAGGATTTCTACCGGGAGCTCCTCGGCGACAGCCTGCCTGGCAGCTCGGAATCTGCGGGGAATCCCGAAGAAGGGAGCCAACCCCCTGCCCTCGAGTCCCTGCTTGGGCCCCTGCCCACAGCTGCCAGCCTGGGTATCTCTGAGTCTATCCGAGAGTGCATCTCCTCCCCGAGCCGAGACCCCAGTGAGTCCTGGGGGCCTGTGGTGGGGGTGGGGGCAGGGGCCGTCCCCTTCTGGGGAGCGTCGGGGGTAGAAGGGGTCCAGAAACTGTTTAGTGGGCAGTTGAGGATACAGAGGCCCCTCCTGGCTCACCAACTTCCAGGGCAAATTCTTTTAAGGCATTTTAGGGGGTGATGTGCTTGGGGGAGAGGGTTGCTGCTCTTTTTCCGAGGGCATGGGGGGGTTAAGGTTGAGTGTGGTGGTCTTAGGCCTCTTCCTGGGAGAAGTAGCCCCCAGGGTGTTGGGGACGATGGCCTCTTACAAATGAGCTTGTAAGAATTCTTGGCCTCCCAGCAAGTGGGACATGGAGCAGGAATTCACCTGTATCATCCTTCGCAAAACCAGGAGGGCACGTCCTGGTACAGACTGGGCATCCTTGGGTAGAGTCAGACTGGGGGAGTCAGGCTCCACTCCCCCCCATGACTATGGTCGGGCTCCTGAGTAAGGAGGGAATAGGATGTGAGTGCCTGTTGTTTGCTTGGCTGTCAGAGTACCCAGGCCAAGGGGAGGTGGGGGGCGGGGGTTCTACACAGTGTGGGCACAGTACCAGGCAGGGAGATCCCCACCAAACTGACAGGCAGGAAGTGGCATGTGGGTTCTGAGCTGATGGGACTGGATGGTGACCACAGAAAGGTAAGGGACAGTGGAGAGGAGGGAAAGGACCAGGGTAGCTACAGGGTACCCATGGGAGAATATGATGTGACCCTCAACCTTGCTCTTTGTTGGGGCCTCTGTGTCCCTGGAGGTTGTTGTCAGTGCCTTACTTCCGTGAGGTGAGTGGCTAGTGAGTTCAAGGGGACAACGCTATGGCGTGCAGAGAGCAGGGCCTAGGCCCAGCAAGCTGACGGTCACCTTTCTCCCTAGAAGACCCCTCGGAAGATGGTGAACTGGACCTCAGTGGAATTGATGACCTTGAAATTGACAAAGTAAGCCATTGTCACACTGTGTATGTCTGGGGTCGCTGGCCTATCTATCTTACAGGGCCCAGGATTGCCACTTGCTGGGGCCTGTGATGGCCTGGCCACCACCTCTCTGGTGGTCCCTCCAGCCAGTGGAGCTCCTGGGCCCCCACCACTCTTGGGGGCCTTCACTCTGCAGGGTACTTTGCCGGCCTCCAGGCACCTGACTGCCTGATCCTTCTGCTTAAGAGACTGTCCAACCACACAAGGGCACCGGCCTCCCAGGCCCAAGTGTGACTCACCTGCTGTGCAGTGGGGTTCTAGCCCTTGTTCTCTGTCGGGAAGATGCTGCCCCAGTTGTGAGACAAACTGGACTCCATGGGGCCACCTTTTCCTAGTGCTTGGGCTCATCTCTCCTTGTCCTGGGGGACTTGTGCCTCAGCAAATAGTGGGCTGTGTCCCAGAGTGGCAGCAAGGCCATAGCACCAGGAGGTGCTTGTGTGCCCAGGACCACAGCAGCCTGGTGCCTCCACTGCCCGCCCGTGTGGAGGCAGCACGGGGCTGACCCACCCCTGCCTGTGCAGTACATCCTGGATGACACGGAGGCCCGCGTGAAGGCTGAGCTGTGGATGCGTGAGAACGCCGAGTATCTTCGGGAGCAAAGGGGTAAGTGGGAGGGCGGGCAGGCCGGCAGGCATCCCATGCTCAGGCAGGGAGTCCCCCAACTCACAGCTCTCCTACTTCTAGAGAAAGAGGCCAGGATCGCCAAGGAGAAGGCTCTGGGCATCTACAAGGAGCACAAGGTAGAGCTGCTGCCCGTGCGGGGGCTGGGGGTCTGTAGTCCCAGGGGGAGGGGGCAGGGGAGGCGCGTGGCGGGGAACCCCTGTGGGCCTTCTGCCAGGTAGTGAGTTCTAGAAGCCTCTGGACCCCTGTCGTTCCCTCAGAGAGCCCCATGGGACCCCAGCCTCTGCAACCATCCCCTTTGTGCCTGCTGCAGCCCAAGAAGCCCTGCAAGAGGCGGGAGCCGATCCAGGCCAGCACGGCGGGTGAAGCCATAGAGAAGATGCTGGAGCAGAAGAAGATCTCCAGTAAGATCAACTACCACGTGCTGAGGGACCTGAACAGCACGGGCGTGGGGAGCCCCAGCGCCGAGGACGAGGGCCCACCGGGGCCGCCAGGGACCGCCAGTGCCAGGAAGCTGTCTCGCAGGAGGACACCAGCTGGCCGTGGTGCTGCTGACCCTTCTGCCGGCACGGGGAAGAGGTACTACCGTGCAGCCGGCGCGTAGGTGTGGTGGTGGTGGGTGGGGCGGGGGTTGCTCCTGTCAGATGTGGAACATGAGCTTAGGGGCTCTTGTGATCCCAAGGGGTCTTGTCACTTCGGGCCACATCTGTGAGAGATAAGCTATGTGGGCTAAGCTCACCCCCGGGGCTCACAGACGGTCAGTAGGAAGTGTAGTGCGCCTTTGGTGCCAGGATTCCGTGTCCCCACTCTGTGCCCCTGGGTCCCCACCATGCCTAGGTGGCCCCTTGGCTTAGCTGTCCTTCCACTGGCCCTGAGTACTGCTGTAGCCCTGTCTCACCAATGCCACCAGAGAGGCTGCTCTGAGGGAGGCTCGCGAGGTGGGCGGTGCAGCTCCAGTTATGACCCTTGGTGCTGCTCCTGGGCTGGCTGGTCCAGGGCCTTGCCTGGTTCTGTGCAGCTGTTGCCTTGCCATCTTCCAGATTGGCCGGGAGGCAGCTGGAGGGAAGGGCAGAGTTGGATCCCCCTCTGCTTGCCTGTGAGCTAGTTCTGCTTCTTGGCCTCCAGCCACTTAGAGTCACCCGAGGGCCTGCCCCGTGTGCTGGGCCTCTGCCAGGCCTCTGCCTTTAGTCTTGATAGCTGATGTTTCTCCTTCTTGGGTCCTGGTTTGTTCTCCGGCCCCCAGGAGCTGGGCCAGGCCAAGCCAGGCCATCACCTGAGAGCTGCCTTGAGATGCTCCAGGCAGTGGTTCCTGGTGCTCAGAGCTGCCCCTTTCCCAGAGACGCTGAGCTGCTGGCCCCAGGGCACCTGTGGGTGGATAGATGAGTGTGTACATGAAGAGTGTACGAATGAGTATGTGTGTGAGACACGTGTGCATGTGTGCATGTGTATGAAGCATGGATATGCATATGAGAACGTGTGTGCATGTTTCAGATGCACAGGTTCATGTGTGCTTGTACAGGTAGGGTGTGTGTATACAGGAACACATTAATGTGTGTGTCCATGAGGCATTCGCATGCATATATGTATATGTGTGTAATGTGTGGGTATTCGTGAAGTGTGTATGTGAGATGTATGTGCATGAGGTATATGATGTGTGTGTACATGACATGTGCATGTATGTGGTATCTATGTGTGTTTGTGTGCTGTGTGTGTACATGAGGTGCATGTCTGTACCCAAGGCACGTGTGTGTGCATTCATGTGGTGTGCGTGTGCATGTACATGAGGTATGTGCATGTTTGCGAGATGGGTGCATAAATGTGATGTGGGCATGTATGTATGTGGTCTGCACGTGTGAGGCATGTGTTGTGAGGCATGTATGTGTGCATGAGACATGCATGTGAGGTGTGTGCATGTATGAGGTGTGTTCATGTGTATGAATCGTGTGTGTGTGTAGTTGAGGCATGTACAGGTACATGAGGCGTGTATGTTTGCAGAAACCTGCCTGTTTCCCCTGGGCATCAGGGCTTGAATGGTGCGACATCCAGGAAGAGAGTTCATGGCCTCCGGCCCTGGCAGAAGAACCTTTAAAACTAAAAGGACTGGGGTCCCCACACTGTCCCTCCTCCTGCATCGCCTTGGAGCCCAGAGCTCCAGCCCCACCCCACCCCATCTGTTACTGCACCTGAGTCCAGAGTTGGCGGGAGACGGGAGGCCCATATGCCTTTGTTGCAAACCACCTCCCATGGCTCTCAAGGCTGTGCCCGATGTCCCACCACAGCAGCTTCTGCCCACTATGCCTGTCTAGAGTTCCTGCCCTTTGAGGACAGCAGGGACTGGGGAGACTTGACTCCAAAAACCCTCAGAGGGCCTGCATCCCAGCCTCAGGCTACAGCTCCCCACAACTTCAGCGCAGAGCTGCAGCAGGACCTTGGCTGCTATATCG
>NW_022103915.1:266542-279293 GCF_000313985.2 Echinops telfairi
GGGACCTAGGTTCCTGCGTGCTGCCACACAGCTGCTTCCAAATGGGGCCTCTTGGGCCAGGAGGAGGGGACGTGCCCTCCCATGGCAGCCTGGAGCTTGGGACCCCAGCCCTGAGTGAGCCTGTCCCATTAGATTGGATGATGTCCCATGTGGGGCCCCCATGGATGAAGGCCCCTTGGCTGAAAAGAGCACCAGCAACCGGCTGCGGGGGGCACCCTACAAACAGCTAAGGGGACTGCCCTCAGAGTGGCCCTAAAGTTGTGGGCGATGCTGGAGCTGAGGAGCAGGGTGCTGTGCACTCTTGGTCAGTGCTGCACTGGCAGAAGTTGAGGCGGTGGGGGCTGACGCACTTCAGAGCAGTGGGGCAAGGCCAGTGGGAGCTACAAGAGGGCAGACTGAAAGGTCAGCAGAGTGCTTATGCCACGCCCTCGGTGCTCCCCAGGCCCCAGCATCATCGCACTTCCTCGATGAGTTCTCTCCCCCACCCCAGCATCCTAAAACACCTCCCACCTCCTCCTGAGTCTTTCTCATCCTCTTCCACTTCAGGCCACGCCCTCCCGTGTTCAGTCCCTCTCTCCGGCCTCACCCTCATGTGCTCTCCCGCCCCTGCCGCGCCCTCGAGCACGCGCCTCTCCCAGGAGTAGGGGACTGCCGAAGGCCCGCTGGTAGCCCCTTGGAGTGGCCACTGAGCCAGAGTCAGCTCCTGGAATGTCTGGGCTTGAGTCATTGCTCGCTGGCTCTGGGCATGCGTGGATTGCTCCCGTGAGGTCTGGAGTCTGGTTTTGAAGACATGTGAATTTGTCCGGTCAGTGCTGGCACCTACTGACCCCACTGGGTGCCTGTGAGCCAGGTTCCATTGGTAAGCTGCGGGCGCTGCTGCACCAGCCCATGCATCTCATGGTGGCTTAAGGTGACCCCACCCGACTCAGGCTGTAGGGAGCCCAGTGACAGGGGATGCCCACCCACAATGGGCTGTGGTCCTAAGCAGACAGGACCCTTGGCTAGTGGGGCTGCAGGCAGGAGCTTTGGGACACCAGACAAGGGGTCAACATAGTCCCCCCGGGCCGGGAGGTCATGCTGGGGTAGGGAAAGGAGTGGACAGACACATTTACTGGAAACGCAGATATTCGTTCAAGCAGGAAACCGTGCCCCACCGCAAAGAACAGCGGAGACCAGCAGAAGGGTTTGCACCCCACATAGGCTTACCAGGTTCCAGCAGCGCATGTGCCAGGTCCTGATGGCGGAGAGCGGGCTTTGAGGGGAGGGGAGAGGGGGATCTACCCTTTGAGGGGGCAGTAAAAGGTGGACCTGGCCTGGGCAGGTCCAACAGCATGGGCACTGCTCCCTTGGTGCACAAGGCCTCCAGCATGGTGGGGGTAGGCCCAGGACCACCTTCCAACTGTGCCCCACTGTGGGCTAAGCCCCAGGGGTGGGACTGTGGTCTCGGGCCTGGCTCCCAGCACCTCTTCTCCTTCGCAGGTTGAGGCCTTTGGTGTCCACACAGCCAGCCAAGAAGGCCGCCCTCAGAGAGGTGTGTCCTGGTGGTCTGGGGGGTGGGGTGGGTGTGGAGGGGCAGGGAGGGGCCCAGAGGGAAGGGCCCCAGCCATATGATCCCAGCCCAGGCCCTCCCTGGGGGTCTCAGTAATGGCCGCCATGTGTGCCATCCCCAGGTCCGACTGGCCTGGCATTTGTTGGTGGGGCCATGGCCATGCTGACCTGAGACAGCTGGTGTGCAGGGCCATGTGGGCTGTCTGGGATCCCCAGGGTGGTCAGTGTGCCCTCCCCAACTCTCAGGCTGTGCTCCCGAGCCCCACTGCCTCTGGTGCCGAGCTGACGCGGCCTCTGGTCGTCGTGGAGAGCGGACCCGTGGCGTTCCACCCTGACGAGGACGTGGATGAGGACGAGGCCGAGGAGGAGGAGGGCGAGCCCTGCGTGAGCGCCCTGCAGATGATGGGCAGCGACGGTGGGTGGCCCCGGTCATCTGGAGAGGGTGAGGTCGTTCGTCCCCATAATGACTTACAGCCTTAGAGACCCACGGGCCAGCCCTTCCATGTCTTCCAGAGCTGACTCCACAGCAGCAGGTTTGGGCAGAGGGGTTGGGGGGACTGGGCTCCGGGGAAAGGGGAGTTGGGAGGGAAAGGGGGCCTTCACCCTGTGTGACTGTCCCCCATGCTCTGCAGATTATGGCTGTGATGGTGACGATGACGATGGCTACTGACTTGGGGCCCCGCACAGTGGCCAGGCCGCCTCTAGCAGTGGACATGGCCCTCAGCACCCCGGATGTCCGACTGACTAGGCCGCCTCAGCTCACAGGCAGGACAGGCAAGAGACTTGGTGATGAGAGGGGCATCTGCCCGCCTGTCGCCCGCCCACGTGGGACTTTGCTGTTGGATCATGTTTGGAACAATGTAGGGCTGCTTCCACCCAGCACGAAGCTGGACTGGTACTTCGTGTGTTTGGTCACTCAGGCCAGGCAGCCTGCCTGGGTGCCAGCTTAGTCCTGCCCAGGGTCACTGACCACCACCCTTAGGGGCCCAAACACAGGTGACTGACACTGTCCCTGGGCCCCACTACAAGTGCTTCCCCAGGAGCATGGAGAGAGGTCAGGCAGTGTCTTGGCTGGCAGAGTCAGCTCACCCCCACTGGAGGTCGCCCCGTACAGCCTGTGCTAGCTCCATGCGGTGGCGGCACAGCCAGGGGGTCCGGGAGATGCCTCTGACCTAGAACCAGACTCCCTGTCTCTGCAGGGTAGCCATGCAGGTACCCTGAGCTAGATCCCTGCTCTGGGTGGGAACCCAGGGGAAGGAGCGAGGAGCTTCTGTGCCAGTGGGGCCTCTGGCCCTGCTGGAGAGGTGCCCAGGGCACTGTGGGCAGGCCATGCTCCTCTTGGATACCTAGTCCCTGTGCCTGCACCTGCAGCCAGTGGGCCACAAAGCTCCTGGGAGGCTTTGGGCAGGCTGATCTGTGGTGAGCAGTGTTCAGGGGGGGCCATGATGGTGGGAGCAGCTACCTCCCTCCAGGTTAAGCCCTCAGACCCTCACCCCCTTGTAGGCCTTCCTGTAGGGCTGTCTCTGCTCACCACCGTCAGTGCCTGGTTCAGTCCAGCTCTGGCACAGCCTGGGCCCTTTGGAAGGGGTTTTGTGCTGTTCCTATGCCCTGGGACCCCAAGGTGGCTTAAGTGGGTGTGGCCAAGAGGGGCAGGGTATCCCCACTCCTAGGCAGGGACATGGGGTAGATGAACAAATATAGATGGATAAGCTCCAGGAACAGGGGTGGGCATTGCAATGACAAAGGAGCATCTGTGTAGGGGGGCAGGCTCAGGCATGGAAACGAGCCATGTGGGAGAGCAAGCTGGGCACTGGGGTGGAGTGTACCAGGCTCACTGGATTTGGGGAGTTCTGGGAGCAGGTCAGGCATACCCTGGACTTTGTCTCAGCAGCTTCAGTGGCTGGATGAGTCATTTGTGCTGTGTCTGAGGGCCTTCCAGGTGGAGGTAAGGGCAGGCTGTGCAGAGCAGGTACGACCCTCCTGGGCCAGGAGCCTGAGGCCATCAAGCATGGATGCTCCGGGGGGGCCCATCAGAGGCATCGTCACAGGGTGAATTTGGGAAGACAGTGGGCACCCTGTCTTGGACCCTAGGGAGATGAAGTGACCTGACCCGACGCCCAGGGGTCTAGACAGACAGGTGGGTGTAGTCCTGTGAGAAAAGGTGTCCAAACCTCACAGTATGGCTTCCACCACTGTCCTTGGACATGGGTGTCCCCCGGGCACACAGGTGGGTTTGGGCTGTACCTGCAAGCCTCCCTCCTGTGTGAAGGACAACCCCAGCCACAGAAGAGCCTGCTGGGAGTGGATGTGTTCAGCACCTCTGTTTTGACCTTTGCCTATGCAGGCAGCCCTGAACGGGAGGGGAAAGTCCCAGCCCCCTGGGCTACCCCATTATGACCCTGCCTCTCAGCTGTCCTTGTAGAACAAATCCCAGACTACCCGTGCTTCCCAGAGCCCCTCCCAGCCTTGGTCTCTATGGGGTTGAGCCTCTGCACTAGGTAGGATGGGGGGTTGGGTCCAGTGTAGCTCTCAGCTGTTCCCAGGTGGGGCTGCCAAGCTACTCCAGTGCTCCTAGGAAGCCAGGTGCCAGCTGCCCACCCAAGGGGCATCTAGCCCCTTGCCAGAGTATGTGCCCATCTCTGGAAAGGACTCTGGGTAGGGATGGAGGCAGGGCAGAGGGGCTCCTCGAGGAAGCAGCTGCCGGCCTCACGTGGGCACCTTGGACCTGCTCCTGGGGTGTGTCCACTAGGGCATATAATGGTCCACTGGAGTTGGGCTGGGGGGCCCCTAGAGGGTCAGCTCCTTCCATGGTCATTTTTCTCAGCGTCTGACTGGCTGGGCTCCTCTACCCTTCACTGTGGCCTTGCTTGACCCATGGGTACTCATACCTGGGGCTCCAGTCGGCCCAGAGGCATGGGCCGAGCCAGTGTGGAGCCCTGTCCACTGGGAGCCCTGCAATGGCTGAGGGCCATGGAGCAGCTTGAACAAGGAGAACTGTCCCCACTCCCTGCCCCTTGGGCTGGCCCCCAGCGGCCCTGTCTACTCAGCAGCTCCCTGAAGCCTCCTTCTGACCCCTCATGCCACCCACAGCAGGGTCCAGATAAGGCCACCTAAGCGGGCACATGCTGGACAGCCCCAAGGCCAAGCCTAAGGCCCCTTCTATCCCCTGCCCACTGTCCCCACAGGCACCTGGGCCTTCTATGCCCTGACCTCTAGGGGGCAGCACTGTCCCACCCTGGAGGGCCAGGAACTTGGCACCCTTTCTACCCTCTGCTTTCCCAGCCCCCAAGCCCTGTGTCCCCAGCCTGCGGTGGTGGAGGGCTGCTCAGCTGGCCCGGAGCTGAGTGTGCCATGACCTCTGAGAGCTCTCTCGACCCACCTGGGAAGGAGGTCCCATCCCCTGGACCAGCATGCCCACTCAACCTAGGGTTCTAGTCGGGTTTGCGGTACCCTGTCTCGGAACCTACACACACCATTACTCAGGCTGGCTCCGCAGGCACCGTGTGTGTGAAGCACCACCTGGAGGGTGGCAGGCCACTGTCTCCACTTTCCCCTTTTAGGGGTGCAGTTGCCCCTGGACAAGCCCTTGGCGGTTCGTGCAGCATGAGGGGTGGGGCTTGCCCTCAGCATGGCCTCTGTTTGACCCTGGCCAGAGCTGCCCCATGAGGGGCAGCCTCGCATCCGTATCGTTTTGCAGGTGAGCTACAACTGTTCTACACCCGCTGAGAGGGAAGGCGCACCCGTGCAAACCTCAGTGCCTCCCACAGTCCCTCAAGGGGCCTGAAGACTTGCTCACCCAGCAGGACTATGCAGGCCAGATCCAAGTCCTCTGCCCCACCTGGGCTGCCCAGATGCCTGGCACCCCAAGACCTGCCCCCACCATGCATCACCCCTCTAGTCCAAGATACCTCCCATGCCCTGTGGCCCTAGAGAATCCTCCTGGATCCTACCCTGGTGGGACCCCACCCCCAGCCCACTCACAGACTGGCAGGGGTACCCTAGGACTAGTGACTCGGAGGTGAGGACTTGTGGGGCAAAGGAAATGGTTCCAAAAGCTGCCCTCTGGGGTCCTGCCCAGGCCCCGCACCAGCCCAGGTGTCCTCTAGGCTGCCAACACCCACTGGGACCCACTGCTGCAGTAGCACAATGCCCCATTGTGGACACAGAAGGGCCATGATGGCGGTGGGCTGTAGTGGGAGGGGCCTCCCCCCCCCCCCGAAACCGCTCAAGCTCTCACCTTCTGGGCTCCCTGTACAAGGCTTGACCAGCCCGTGCCATCTTGCCATGTGAATCTACGTGCCTGGCTGGTCCCTGGAGGGGGCTGGGCCCAGGCCAGACTGGCAAGGGGTGGGGGCCACAGGGCAGGGTCCAAGGCTGCCCAGGCCCTTCAAAGGCAAAAGGGAGGCTCTTGATGGTTTTCCTGTTGGGAGAGGAAGTCATTGTCCCCTTACAATGAGCAAGGGCAGGGACCCTGTCTAGTGGGACCTTGAACTTTGCTCTCAACCTACATGGTGCCCAGTGCTTGACCCGACCCTCACCCACCACTGACCTGACTTTGCACCTTCCTCCGGGTGGGGGGCGGCAGTATACCTGGAAGAGGCGAGCAGGAGCCTGCTGAGCAGGAGTTGTGAGGGTGGGTCTTGATTACAGATGGGCAGCTAAGCTAGGTCAAGCCAGGCCAGGGAGGACCACATGTCGGCCAGGGGACTGTTGCCTTGGTGGCCCAAGAGCCCTGCTGCCAGCATGCTGGGTTCAGGGTGGGGTGTTTGCCAGGTCCCTCCTTCCAAGTCTCAGAGGTGACCAGCAGCCTGGGCGTCACAGAGAAGCCCATTTCGAGGCCAGAGGGTAGGGCTCAATATGGGGCAACTTCACTGGGGCCAGCAGAATCCAGGTAGTAGCTGCAGGCCCAAGTTCTTTCGGGTCCTGCAGAGCAGTGGCAACCTGAGGCAGCAGGAGAGCTCCCCACAGAAAATGCGGTGGGCATTTCAGGGTGGGCCAGGTGTTGAGGGGACTGACACAGGAGTCAGTTCAGGTACCTAGTAGTTGGGGGCAGTGTATCAGTAGCTTTGTGGGACATGTGGGGGTGGGGTGGTCCCTGGGACGTCCTGGTCCCTGAGTGGCATTCACAATGTGTTGGTGGGCATGGGGAGGGGGTCCTCTTCCTCCCCAACTTCTATCTGTAGGCCCCTAGGCCGGGACGCACTGAACAAGGGTTGGGTTCTTGCAGAGGGTCCCATGACAGATCAAGACATTTGCAGTGGAACATGATGACAGAGCAGGGCCCCACAGGAGGTGGGGGCGTGCCCTGAGGAGGAAGAATAGGCTGCTCTTGAGGCTCAGCAGGTTCAAGCTTATTAGGGGCATGGGTGAGTGAGGAAAAGGGCATGCGGTAGGGCAGCTAGAGCTTTATAATTGGAGGGGGGTAGACTGGCCGGGTCCCTCTGGTGACCCTGAGTGTGGGGAGGTTTGCTTCTTACTGAGGTGATGCCAGTCCCAGGTGAGAAGCAATGGTGAGACTTTGGAGGTGGGGGTGTCCTCGGCCCTGAGGGACCCCAGCATTTCAGAGAATGTGCACAATGTGCCTCAGCCCTGCTGGCTGCTGGCGGGATGATGAGCCAGCTGTGGAGGGCAAGGTGGTTGATGGACAGCAGGATGAAGCTGGAAACAGGGCCATGCTGCCTGCAGGAGGGGCTGCAAGGGCTCAGTCACATGCCAGATGGAGCTCCTGAAATTAGGCCAAGCACCCTGTGAGGCCCCTGTGCAGGCTCCAGGAGTCACCAGGATGGTGCCCAGTGCTGCAGATCTGAGGCATGCTGGCTGCAAAGGGGTCAAGGGCTACTTCTAGGCAAGGGTGGGAAGTCAGCCCTGCCCTTGGCTGTGCTCTGCAGGTACACCTATCCCTTGGCCTCGGGCTGTTCACGACAGCACAGCTGCAGGGTGAGTGGCAGCCAGGCTAGTGCAGGCAGAGACCAGGGTTCTGATGGAGGGCGGGTCCAGCTCAGGAGGTAGGTGGGCTTGAGGATGGTGTACACACCCTGTCCGGAAACTTGGGCCTGATCCTGGTGCTGCAGCTGGTGTGTCACCCCCAAGGGACATCCTCTGGACCAGACCATACAGAATCCTTAGTAATGTTTATCCATTTAACTAGAATAATATGTATATAGTTGTAAATTGCATAAATATATTTCTTAGATTATATGCATACTAAAACGTTTCGTAAAATCTTTCTACATTGAATTACAACTGAGTGGAAGTCTTTGGTTTTTTTCCCCCTTTAATTACTGCCTCGTTCTCAATAAGGTTATTGAAAGGGTTTCACAAATGCTAGTCATCCCAATACTGTAACTGAAATCCCAGAAAGTGTGACACCATTGTTTTCTGCAAAAGTCCAGCTGCTACCCAGCCGCAGCTGTGCTCCTGGGATAGACCAGGTGACGGTGAGCAGTAGTGACAGTTCTGACAAGGGACCTTCCTGCCCTTCCCTAGTCCAGTGGGTTCAAGTGTAACAGCAGCTGCAAGGTTTGCCATACCGGGCAGCATGCTCTGCTGGGGTCCAGGAGTCTGCACCGATTTCAGGGCATCTAGCAACAGCAACATTGTCACGGGCACTTTGTCAAGCCTCTCTTGCTGACACCCCAGCTCTCCAAGCACAGTGTCCTCCAGGCTTGGGGAGGGTGACACCAGTAAGTGTTAACGGAATGGAAGACAGGGCCACCTCAACCTGAGATGCTCTTCACGCCCAGCCTAGCCCCAGGGATCCTGATGCCCCAGCAAGGAAACCAAGTGCACCAGGGAAGAACATGGCTCAACTCACCCCCAATGTACAGGTCTTCCAAACCCGCTGCACAGACCCCATTGAAGTGGAAAGTGCAGAGAGCCACTTCGAGGAGGACTAAGAGCACCTGGCCTGGGCCATAATCTTTTCAGTTGCCTCATGGGCATGTGAGAGCTGGACCATGAATATAGGAGAGTAAGTGGCCATTTGAACAGTGGTGTTGGCCAAGAACGCTGGGTAGACCAGGGGCCACCACAGGCCAGCCCACCAGATTTAGAAGCACAACCAGACTAGGTCCATCCAGACCCCTCATCAGGAAACGGCCAGCACTAGGAATGAGGGGACCCTCAGTATGGTGGGCTGACATTGCAGCCAACGCCTGGGCTCAAGATCATTGCCCATTAAGAAGCTGGCACGGGGCTTTTGTAGGGTTTAGGTCGCTGTGTCTGCTAACAGTTGGGGCTTATCATGCCCCCCAATTCCCAATCCTGGACAGCCAGGTACTGGGACCTTCAGGAAGACACAGGGAGGACACACACACACCACAACATCCCTTTTCCTGATGGCCAGTTTCAACCTGCTCCCTACCAGAGCCCCTGGGGATAGCGGGGTGTCCAGGTGCGCAGAAGCGCCCTGGCAGCAGACTCAGCACTCAACCTAGGCGGGGCCCATCTCCTTTGGAGGTTTGGATTGGGGACCTCAAGAGGGGTGAACCCCTAAGGAAGTGTACTGGGGACCCTGCACAGGTGAGCGCTACATCGCCACCCCGCGTCTGAGGAGCCTGCAGGGATGGTTGCTCCCACGTCCAGAGTCAGCAAGGGCCACGTCCAGCACACTCGGGTCGGGCAGCGCTGCGGTGAATGCAAAGGACGAGCAACAAAGCGCTGACGTCTTGCCGTGGGGCGGGGGGCAAACTCCGAGCACTTTGAGAAGCGCAGCGACCCCCTCCTGTGCGTGGGCGGGGCTGCCGGCTGGCTCGGGGGCGGGGCCCACACCTCTGAGTCCTGGAATTGGGCCGCGGGCGGGGCGGGCGCCGACTCCCCATTGGACCCCGCGGGCTAGGCGGGGCCGGAGGCGGCGGCGGCCTGGCCTCCGCTCGGGTCTTATCAGCGTGGGCAGCTGGTGGCCTGCCCCCGCGCCGAGCGCCCCGGCCCAATTCAATGGCCATTGTCCGCCGGCCTCTTTGTTCAGGAGGCGGCCACTTCCTGCAGGAACCAAGCTAGGGCGGCGGGCAGGAAACGCACCGAGCCTCGGCCAGACGCGGAGGCCAGGCCGGGAGCCCCGCGTGGGGCGGGGAAGCGGGGCGGGGGAGGGAAAGAGGGCTGCCCTGGGTTTCCCGCCCGGTGGGAATCAGAGGTTAGCGTCCGAGACGTCCGGGCGGGTCTTGGTGGCCCAATCTGAAGGGTGGGCGGTAGGAGCCAGGATATCCCCTCCCTGGAGCTGGGGAGTGTACTGGGGACCCTGCACAGGGTCGCAGGAGGTGGGCGATCCCCAGCTCAGCATTGTCCCCACCACCCTCCCTCGTGACATGGGATGACTATTTCAAACAGGGCAAGAACGTGGAAACCCAAACCCACCGTTTGCATTCACCGCAGCGCTGCCCGACCCGAGTGTGCTGGACGTGGCCCTTGCTGACTCTGGACGTGGGAGCAACCATCCCTGCAGGCTCCTCATACAGCATGAGAGCTCTGCCCCCCACCCGGCGCCACCTCTCTGCTCTGTCTCTCTCTCTCTCTCTCTTTCTCTCTCTCACCTGCTCCTGCCCCCATCCCTCTGGTTTATCCCTAATAATGCCCTGTCCCTCTGTGTGCCACCCCACCCCCCAATACACGCTCTCCCTCCCTCTCTATCCTCCTACCCCACCCCCAGCGTCAGACCCAGGGCAGCACCCTAATTGCCCAGCCTCAGTCAGGTGCTCACTCACAGCTGGGAGTGAGGTCATAAGGGAGGGAAAGGTAGACCCCAATACTGGCTGTACCCCAGGCCACCCAAGGCTCGGTCCTCATGAATTCCCTGAGGTGAGGGGACTGCTCACACTGGACCTTGCCTGCCCTGCCCTTATGGGTCCCACTCTAGCAGAAGATGTGCCACCACTCTGGGGACCTCAGCTTGGATGTTCCGGTTGGCCTCTCGCCACATGGCCGTCTCCCTCAGGAGTCTCTATGGTGGGGCCTCTCTCAGATGGGATCAGGTCCCCACTGCAGGAGGGCAACCTCACGGTACCTGACTGGTAACCTCTGCCCCCAACTGCCAAGGACGGAGCCTATGAGTCCACCATCGTGCAAAGAGTCTAGGAGGCAAGGTGCATGGCCCCCCAGTAGCTGAAGGGAGGGTCTGCAGGATGGGTGCAGTGAGACCTCCCACTTCCCTGCCACCCCACAGGCCATGGGCTGAGCACTTCCCACAGCACCCATTACGGGTACCCACCCTGTTCTGCTCCATGGGCCTAGGAAGGTTCCTCCCACCACTCAGCTCCGGGTCCAGGTGGAAGACCATTTGCAGACGAGTGCACCCCAAGAGCCTGCTGAGCACATGGGATTGGCTGGAGCTGGGCCAGAAGCAGGGCATCCAGAAAGGCCCCATCCCAGGACCACGAAGAGCCCCTGGGTGAGATAGGGCACTAAGCAAAGCCTGGCTGGAATGTGGCCCCCTCGTGAGTCCTCTCGAGAGCCAGATGAGCAGTGGGCTGGGGGGGGCGGCTCAGCACTGGTCCTGTGAAGAGGGGAGCTCTGGGAGGCAGGGACACCCCAAAAGGCTGTGTGTCCCCGAAGCAGGATGGACTACTGGCTAGAGTCTGAAGGGGCGGGCAGGCACTTCCTGGGTGATGGAATATGGTGTGAGCCTAGGGACAGGGGTGGTCTGGAGAGCTGCAGCCAGGGACCCAGGGGACACCAAGCACTAAAGCACCCAGGTGGCGGTGGGCCGAGGGCAGCAGGCAGGGCAGCCAGAGGTCTGAGGCTGAAAACCAGAGCTGGTGATGGGCGCTGGACCACAGCGAAGGGATTCTCCCAGCATGCCCTGGGAAGGAACCCAGAGACCATGGCTGCATAGGGGAGCTCGTGGGTGTGGCCGAGGGCCGACCCAGCTGTGCCTGCCTTCACACATCCCCTCCCCAGAGCCCACCCCTCACAGCTCTTCCCAAAGACCTCACGAGAGCCTTCCAGGCCCCCACCCCCACCCCCTGAGTCACTCAGCACTGTCAGCCTCCAGGCTGCCCCTAGCCTTGCCTGCTCAGGGGCAGGGGCGCTGCCGGACTGTGGCCACCTACCAATCCTCTCTGCGCTCTGACCACCCCTGCCTGCGGCTCCCCGCTGACCCTCAGAGACTCCCAGCCCTGTCCCTCACCCCCGCGGGACCATTGGGGGGACCCTCAGTCCTGCAAGGGGGCGGCATGAATCATTCCGCCACCACTACAAACGCAGGAAGCGCCATTCTCTGAGCCGCGGGTTTCCCTAGCGGGAGGGAGCCCAGTCCACGAAGGGCATTGTTCCAGGGGCAGCGCCTTCCTGGGGGGCCGGCTGAGAGTCATGTGCATGGCTCTCCGGGCCCCTGCCCTGAAATGCTTCCTTCTAGACCCAGGGGCGCCTGGAGGGATGGTGGGGCGGAGGCAGGAGAGTCCACAAGGATTGAGGTGATTGGACCCATAGGCCCCTCCCAACCCCCCTGCCCCCCACCAGTGGCACGCACACACAGCGGGGGTGAGCCTTCCCCACAGTACAGAAGTTTCTGAGACTGGATTCGGATATGGCAGCATGCCTGCCACGCCCATGCCTCCTGGGGCCCAGAATGGCAGCTGGCACACAGTAGGTCCTCAGCAAACACATGTTCAACTGTGGAAGGATTCAGAGCAAGGGTCTCATTGCTGCCGGCTTGAAGCCAGAGACATCTGTTGGGAGAGCCGGTGGGTCGTGTAGCCACCCTACAGGGCAGAGAAGAACTATCTCTGTGGGTTTCCCAGGGGTTTCTGAAACTAGCTTTTAACAGAAGTAGAAAGCCTCTTTTTTCTCCCGAGGAGCAGTTGATGGTTTTGAACTGCTGACCTGTGATTTAGCAGCCCAAATCATTATAAACACGATGCCACTAGGGCTCCTGTTCTATCGGAAGGCAGGCAGTGCTAAAAGTCTTAGCTATGTGCCACCACCAAGAGCATCCAAAGAAGCTGTCACTTTTGAGGGACAGGTCCTACAGACTGTCAGGATGGAGAGCATGGAGTTTCAAACTTGAAGGGAAACAAGCGGCCATCTAGCTCAGAAGCAACAAAGTCCACATGGAAGAAGCACACCAGCCTGTGTGATCACGAGGTGCAGAAGGGATCAGTTATCAGGCATCAAGAACAAAAAATCATATAATTGTGTGCTCACCTCCATGATACGATCACTGAAGACAAATGGGTGCATAAGCAAATGTGGCGAAGAAAGCTGATGGTGC
>NW_022103915.1:280705-297403 GCF_000313985.2 Echinops telfairi
GCTTTACACAATTGATGTGTGTATGGATTGTGATAAGAGTTGTATAAGCCCCTAATATAATGATTTTTTTAAAAAAAGAAAAATACAACTTTCCTCTAGTTCCTAAATGCATCCCCACCCATCATGATCCGAATTCTCCCTTGCAAGTCTGGCTAGACCAGAGATGTACACTGGTACAGATAGGAACTAGAAACACAGGGAATCCAGGGAGGATGATCCCTTCAGGACCAGTGGTGTGAGTGGCGATACTGGGAGGGCAGAGGGAGGGTGGGGTGGAAATGGGGAACCGATTACAAGGATCTACATGTGACTTCCTCCCTGCGGGAGGCGCTAAGGAGATAAACAGTTCGTTGGCGGCAGCACACAGGCTCACTGTCTGCAAGACATCCCTGTGAGGAAGACACATGGAGACCCCTGCCAATGCTGAGATGCTTATAATGCCACTGGAGTCACAAGACTTCCTACCCACTGGCCTGTGATCTTCCTGCACTCAGTATCATTGCATGTGTTTTGTGAGTCTGAAGAGGACTCTCTTGATTGGTATCGGACATATGGATTTGATCTGGACTGGATTGGGATATTTTCTCAATATTCAACTGCTCTTGTATATAAAGCTCTTTTTCATACACGAGTGTCTATGGATTTGTTTTTCTACTCTACCCAGGATAACACAAACGTCATGAAGGACAAAGAGGAGCACTGGCTAGCTGTGGGCCGACCAGTTACTCAGCACCACCCATTCGGTCTCCATGCACAACAACACTGCCCGGGCTGCGCCCTTCCCACAGCACTGTACTGTTGGGGTCCATTGTTGCAGCCCCGGTCCCAGTTCATCCCTGGAGGGTCTTCTTTTTACTGAAGCTCTGCCAAGCACAATGTCCTCCATCAGGACGTGATGTCTAAAGGACTCGAGACCAAGACTTGCCTCCCTAGCTTCTAAGGAGACCCCAGCTGCAGTCCAGGTGGGAGGGGACTGAGAATGGCTCGGGTCACTGTACACAGCCTGCAAGACGAGAATCAGCCGAGTGAGAGCATTAACACCCCAGCGACTGAAAACGCAGCCTCAAAAGGTGCAAAGCAATTGCTGACAATCCACCCAACGGCTCCAGGTCCAGAGGGAAGAGTTCACCTCCTCTCGGCACAAAGATGTGATGCCGGCAGCCCGGACCACTGAGTGGGAGCACACTGCCCATGCAAAGACTGTGCTGCAAACAGATGGACAGGAGGCCCCCAAGGTGCCCCAGAATGGGGGAGGCGGAAGCAGTCACACAGGAGATGAAGAGACAATGAAGCACCACCTGCTATGCTCTGAAGGAAGTGATTGCAGACCCAGAACTCCTTTCCCAGCCAAGCTACCACTCAAGCACAAATCTGGGATAAAGCCCCCTCAGAGGGCAATTGTGCCTTTCTCAGCATGCTACTGCACGGGGATGCACGCCACCAAAACAGGAGTGGAACGAAGAAACACGGACCCTGGAATCTGAGGAAGGCACTCCAGAAAGTGAGTCACAAGGGGGCGGTGGGGGGAAAGGCAGTGACCAGGAGGTGTGATCTGTGAGGCCCCAGGAGTGCCTGCTTCTGCCCACACTTGATTGTTGGAGAAGACTGGTAAGCCCAGGAGCAGAAAGGCTGAACACCCCCACCCCACCACACACACACACACACACACACACACACACACACACACACACACACACGACTAGCCCTGCCCCTGTGGACCCTTGGCAGGGGTCGGGGCTGGGGAGCAGCTCTATTCAGCTCTCCTAAAACCTCAGCTGGCACAGAAGGCTGAACTGCCCTAAGTTGGTCAAAACAGCAGGTGGACAGTTTGGGGCTGTGGCAGTTACGTACTTTCCTGTCAACTTGTGAAGGGGTGGAGTATAGCCTGTCAGTCAGGTTGCAGCTGGATGACCTTATTTGGAGGTACCAAGGAGATAAAAAGCTCACTGGAGGCCGGACCCACACTCTCCCTAGGGACATATTCCTGTTGACAAGCCATATGGAGCTATGCTGATGGAGTCAGAGCCCTGGGGCTGGAGGAGCCACGTGGAGACCCACGCCAGGACTGAGATGCTTCCACCACCACTGGATCCACAAGACTTTCCACCCACTGGCATCATTGCATGTGTTTTGTGAGTCTGAAGAGGAATTTATAGACTGGTATCAGGCACATGGGCTAATATCTGGCTTAGGGACTTCTTGGACTAGGCTGGGGTGTTTTCTCAATACGCAGTCGCTCTTTATATAAAGCTCTTCCTTATCTACATGAGTGTCTATGAATTTGTTTCTCTAGTCTACCCAGACTGACACAGGGGCCTACTCAGAGGTGCAAAAGGGATCAGAAAGTGGAGGAAACCATTGCCACAAAGTCGGGGTGGTTTGGGGTCGACTGTCAGCAGTTGTTTTGTACCTTCTGAGGCTGATTCTGGGATCAGCTCAGCTCAGAATCAGGACGCCAGGCAGCCTTACAGGCCCTGGAAACCGGCGATTTCTCACGCCGCCTCCCGCATGCCTAGTTTATGATCATTCTCCAAATGAATCATGCAGTTCATGTGTGTAAGACATTCCACTATAACTACTTAGTCAGTGGTGTCTGTTGTTGACTATGTCCTTAGAACAGAGGCTGGGACCCTAACCCTGTGGATGTCATCCGTCCTGCCGGCAACAGCGGGGTCATGCTGGTGTAGGGTGGGGCCTGAGCCTAATCGAGCTTCTGAGTCCTGAGAAGTGGTGCCAACCAAAGGGCTCGGCAGCAGTAATGGACAGCCAGCTCTATGTGCAGGGTGCCACAGAGCGGGGGTGTGGCAACAGAAGCTGAGCGGACCCTTTCCCAGGCAGACAGAAAGTGAGCCTTCCCCCAAGCCAGGCCCTGCATTCGGACTTCAAGTCTCCTGAACTGGGAGAAAGTGAAGTTTGTTCCTTAAAGCCACTGTGTGGTAGCTTTGCAACAACAGCACTTATGTGGATCGGCCTGTGTCCCTCGCCTGGCAGCCCGTTGAGAGTGTGTTGTCTGGAGTTGTACTGGATGGGATTAGTGTGCGGTACGTCTTAAATCAAGCTCTTTCGAGACACGAGGTTAAAGGAGTTAGAGAAACAGATGACGGGGAAGATGCCAACCCCAGGAAGATCACCTAAGGGCAGAAGCTGAGAGGGACAAGGACCTTCCCTAGAGCTGGCAGAGAGAGGAGACAGACGCACAGACAGGGAGAACGGGGGAGGGAGGAGAGACAAACAAAACAACAAACTAAAGGCATGGTGAGTGTCTGGCCTCTCACTCCACTAGAAACAGTGAGTCACCATCTGCACGGCCATCACCACCTTCACCTGATTCCCAGGAGGCTGAGGTCAGACCCGCCTCCACCCTCGACATGAGCCACCCTCCTGAGTCCTCTCTGCGGAGCCCATGGGCCACACACATGGCTGGGGAAGGGCTGAGGGTATGGTCACACCACAGGTGGGCTCTCCTTCAGCCCCTGGGCCCCTTGGCCTGGCCTCTGCCCTGCCCAGGCAAGTGTGACAAAGCTCCTTAGCGCTGTGGGCAGATAAGAGCCCGGGGCCACCTGCTGCCTGCCCTAAGGCACGCTGTCCTCCCCCCCACTCCCCAGGGGTGTGTGTGGCAAGCCTACTGCTGCTCTAGGACTCTGTGAATGGACCAGCCGCTGTTTTCTCGCACTGTGGATCCTGGTGCTGCCACCACATCTCCCTCTCCTCCGTCATAGCTCTGTCCCTGGAGCTGTGAGGGCCTCATGCAGGAACTGTGTCCAAAGGCCATGTTTCTACTAAGGCCGTTTCCTCTGTGGACACAAAGTTCCCTGCCTAGCTCTGGGATGGCTCGTTTTAAGCCTGGTGGATGGCAGAGCTGACCCACCCCTCCGTAGGGTTTCATACGCCTTATTTGCAAGGTTCCACCCAAATCTGTGCAGTATTTGCAAGCTGTTCACTCCCAGGTAGGCGACAAGCACCTCATTTGCACAATTCCACACTGTCATTTGGGGGGAGTTACAGACCATGAAAAGAAAGCCACATAAAAGTGACCCCTTAACCCAGAGAGGTACCTGCCACCCAGACGTGAAGAAAGCCGGTCATGCAGCCAGCTCTGAGCAGTGCTGGGGAGAAGGGGGCAATTGGAAACAGGGGCTTGACTCTCCATTGCCACCTTCTCGAGGCGCCAGGTCAAGAGAGAAGCTTCGTGGGGCTGTGCTGGGTAGGAGGGGGTTGTGCTGGGGGGATCTTGGTAGAAGATTATGCAGAAGGGTCCTCCTAGGAAATACATGAAGGTTTCATAGAAACGTGCGTGCGCGCGCGTGCACACACACAACCCCCCTCCAGGTTTGGGCGATCCCCACCTAGGGATGGCTGAACCTCACAGCGCGGCCTAACCAGGTTCTCAGCCACACAGAGCCAGAGCCTCTGATCTAAGACTCAGAATACAAGGGCGGCCTTTCCCAATTCTGGAATCAAAGGAAACCCAGACAATGAGTCTGGAGCAGGAAAAACCCAACTGTAACATCCTCTGTGGTCTGAGAGACCACATCCGCGCAGAGAAGGCAGAGCCGCCCTTTGAAGCCGGCGAGGCGAGTGTGAGCTTGGGAGACGGGAAGTGTGGAAGGAGAGAGCAGTGGGAAGTTTGTTGGAAGGAGGCTGAGGCTACTGGAGCCCGACTAACGGTCAGAGAGAGAAAAACAAAAATATTCAAAGAGAGAAAAACAAAAATAATTGTTCACAACCAACCACCTAGGCTTCATTTTACAAGCCTTCATTTTCCTGTGCATATGTAATTTTAAAAGCACAATGGAGCCCATCCAACTCTCCATCTTCCACAATTTTTATTGATGATTTTATTTAATGAGAATATAATGAGATTTCCCCTACTTAAAATACTCGTGATATGGTTTTAGTAGCAGAACAGACAGGCCTAGAGCTGAGGTCTCTTGCTACCAGCCATGCATGTCCCCCAAGCCCTCTGGCACATCAGGCCATGAGGACTGCAGCCCCTATGTGTCCGTCACTGGGGATGCAAAGCCAGAGACACCAGTGACACTGGGCCCCACGTTTTCACCGCCGGAATAAGGGTTTGGTGTTCAAAGCTGTTGGTTTAAGAACACTTTGTTAGGCAACACTAATTATCAAAATCACTCACGTTTAAACTGGGTTGCCTTTAAAAACAAGTTTTATTGGCATATAATTCACAGTCATACAATTCAATAGTTGAATCATCTTAAGAGGAGGTGCACAATTATCACCACAATCAATTCTAGAACATTTCCTTCTGTCTTACCCTCATTGTTATTAGCTCCCCATATTCCCTGTAGTCCCCATCCTGTTATACCCCCAGAAACCAACAAGGCTGTTAGTGTCTCTATAGATGTACCTCCTGGATTTCCTACACAGAAAAACCTCTGAAAACACCACCACCAAACCAAACCAAACCCTGACAAGAATAACAAAACAGGAAAAAACCTCAGATGGAAAGAAAGCAGGAAATATTAAACACCAGAACAAGCTGAACGTGGGCCCAAAGGAGATCACACAACACGGTTACTGTCCTGTACACAGTTTAACCGGTCAATCTTCCTAAGATCTGTGAGGTCACCGACACCCTTCTTCCTGGATGGCCACAGGGCTCTCTGTGCCTGCTTCAGAGGTGGCCGGCTCTTACGGACCCAGGGGACAGCAAACCTGATGGACATCCTTCATCGGGGCTGTGTACACCTGATCTGCACGGCCCCAGCCCATCAGTTCCTGGAGAGACAGGGACAGAAGTCACACCGAGCAATTCCACATCGCCACAGGCAGACCCGCCAACGGGCAGGGTGAGGAGTCCAGGGTAGGGGTGTGTGTCCCCCCCACCCCACCCCTGGCCACCACACTTGCCATTTTCAGGTCACAGGCAGGAAGAGATCTGTGCTCAGCCTGGGCCTTTGTTGTGTGTGTGTGTGTGGTGGTGGTGGTGGGGCAGCAGGGGCACAGGTTCTGGGTGGATGCTGAGCCAATCCTTTGCTGGCTGTAACTGTGGATGTCAAAGTGGGGGTGTCACACAATGGAAGATTGTTCTCTCACAGTTCTGGATGCCAGAACCAAGATATTCCAGGGCTGGTCCCTTCTGGGGACTCTAAGGGAGACACTGTTTCATGACTCTTCAGGGATCCCTGCCACTCCTACCCTCTCTGCCATTGAGTGGATGCCAACCCACAGCCACCCTACAGGACGAGATAGAACTGCCTCTGTGGGTTCTGAGACTGTAACTCTTTACAGGAGTAGAAAGCCCCGCTTTTTCCCAAACTGCCGACGACCTTGCAGTTAGCAACTCTACAAGTGCCCGCTATGCGGCTGGGGCTCCCCACTGCTCCTTAGCGAATCAAATTTCCCGCACCTTATTAGTGAGAGCCAGCCAGGTCTCCCTGGGTTCCGCGTAGGACATAGGATGTGAAAGGAGAAGTTTCACTTTGGCTGATCAAGGAGCAAGCCGAACTGCACAACGGGGTCCGAACTGCACAACGGGGTCCGAGGGGATTATGAATTCCTAACAGATTGGCAGGAGTGGACACGAATAGGCAGGGCTATGATTCACAGCCAGGAAGTGGCTAGTTGGGCCTCTGGCTTCTAAATGTGGCCCCGGCTGGCCTGCTTAACTCTACTTCTTCCTTGATCTAAGTTCTTCGATGCCAGGGCCAGCTGGAGGTTTGCTACTGTCTTCATGAGCAGGGTCGGCTGGCCCCTTCTCGCTGGCTGCCATGGACTGCATTCCCAGGAGGAAGAATCGAAATAAACAGGTGCGAGGAAGGAACCCCAAGCCCCGATCTGCAGCCATCCAGCCAAAGCTGCCCCGAAAGAGGGTTCCTCAGACCGTCACTCTGTGTGAGCAGACAGCCCTGTCTTCTCCCAACCAGCGGCAGGTGCTCTGAGCCACGGACCTTGTGGTTAACAGCAAGACACCTAGCCCACAGTGCCACTTGCCAGGAGGGGAAAGAAAGGGTTACTGTTAGCTCCTGGCTGAGGTATGTTTCAGCACCTTGTCCCTGATAGCAGCTGGCACATCAGTGGTTGGCTCTCTGGGCTAAATGAGTAAGGGTATGCCACTGGGTGAGGACCTACGCCAACACAGTGTGACTTCACCGTCACTTGATTAAGTCAGCAAAGACCCCATTTCCAGAGGAGGGGTGATCACACTGCTGGGGGTTACACTTTCAGCACAGCTTTTGGGAGCCCGGTAAAACCCAGGATGGTGCTCTAGCTCCTGACCTGCGTGGCCTGGCCAGGGGTGGGAGGGCAGTGCTCTTCGGAGTTATGAGGGCCATGGCTAGTCTATCTTCCCAGTGCTCACTGAGCACCCCTTCCCCACAGACCTGGGCAGGCCTGGCACTTCCTCCCTGACCCACAGGCCTACAGCTCTGCCTGGGCCACAAGCTTCCGCTCTGGGGCGCCCCCGCCTTGCTGTGGGGACACCTGGATATCTGCGCGACTCTGTCCCCAGGAAAGCTGGCGGCTTCAGCCCCACAGTGGTCTGCCACAGCTCTGGAACTGGGGCATGGCCGGCCCGGCCAGGGCTCTCACCGGCCACAGGGCCCGGTTTCTAAATATCAAGTGACTTTCACCTGTGCCTGGGGAGCAGCGGTGCCCGCCCCAAGCCCCTTTCCCACCAGGCGTTCCCACCACCGAGGCCTCACAGCCCCTCATGTCCACTCCCTCGTCCTCGTGGAGGCCCCGCAGACCCGAATCCAGTCCCCAACTCGCAGCCCAAGTCCACCTGACAGGGCCACTACGCGCTACGGTCACGCCCCGGGCGCAACTCCCCAGGGCAGCCAGTCAAGGGCCCTGGGCGGCTCCACCTGCGTGGCTCTCGGAGGTACGACCTGCGCGCGCCGCGCCGCCCCACTCGCGCCGCGCATGCTCAGAGGCCACAGGTCGTTCGCGCCGGCTGCTGGCAGCTTCCCCTTCTCCAGGCTCTGCGTCCTCCCGGCTTGGCCCCGGGCGCCATGGACAGGATCGAGGGCGTAGCCGTGGGCCGCTGCACCGACTCGCCGTACCTGCGGCCGCTGACGCTGCACTACCGCCAGGTGAGCCCGCGCAGCCGCGGGCCTTTCGTTCCCGCCCCGCCCCCACGACGTCCCTGAGGCCCCGCCCCCACGTGGCCGTCCCGCCCCCGCTGGGCCCGCCCAGGAGGCCCCGCCCCGCTGTCTACCCCGCCCCACCCCGCGTCCGCCGCCCCGCCCAGTCGAGCTGCGGCCTCCGCCCCCGGCCCCGCCTTTGTCCTCGGGGTCCCAGAGCCGCCCAGCCTCCAAGCAGGTGTGCCCAGCCAGCCTTCTCTGTGCCCCGTGCCTTGGCGCAGTATGATTGACCCGGCATCCCGGACAGGGGTCAGGGAGGTCTTCTCAGAGGCGGTGCCCTCGTTGCTGTGACTTGAAGGAGTCGATAGATGGCAGGAGGCAGGAGGGCTGGTCGTGGGGGCCAGTGAAGTGAGCTTCCTCCTGGTCCATGGGAGGGACCGCCCGCCTCCCAAGCTGCTAGTCTCTGAGAGCTGGGTCAGGAGCCCGTGGCGGGCGCACAGACCTGGGTGACCAGGGCGTGGAACCTCTTCCCTCTCCCCACGCAGGATAGGAGCCCGGCGCCCCACCTCCTGAGCAGGGGTGGGGTGAGGGTCCGGTGGGCTTCACGCTCACACCTTGCTGTCCCCCTTTTATGTTCGGAGCTGGGGCTCCCGCACGGTGGTCCGCTGGAGTGCGCCCTCTGGAAGGGGTCACTGTTCCGTGTCTGTAGTGCCTCTCCAGGACCCAGCCTCTGGACAGCTCCTGCTGAAGCCCCGCCCTTGGCCCCTGTCTCCCCTCCCCCACTTCCTGTGCTTGTGCTCCCGCGGCCTGGGAGGACAGGTTTTCACGCCCCCTGAGCCCAGGTTTACAGCTGGTCTAGGGCAGTAGGAGGGCCGGCGGTGGGGGAGGCTGGTGGGCGTGGGATTGCTGGTTGGCTGCACAGCCCTGGAGGGCCTGAGGCTCTTGGGGCACTGGGAGGGGCGGGGCTGCTCACCACAGCCCTCTAGGAGCTTTGGGCAGCTGGCCGGTCTGCATTGGTGTGGATAGGAGGTATCATTTGACAGTAAGTGGCTACAGGCTGCGGTGGGCAGGGCTGCTGAGTGGGGGGAACCGGGTGGATGGACAGACAAAGGAAGGGTCTGGTCGGGGGTGGTGTGTGTGTGTGTGTGTTTTCACACCCCAGCCCTGCCCCACACCCTCCCCCTCCCATCAGACTGGACCACAGGTATAGGACATGGGAGTGGGGCCAGCTTACCTGGGCCCATCCTGGAGATGGCTGCCCCACAGCAGGTGGATGTTAGGCAGGCACAGGCTTGCCTACTGGGCAGTGCCTCACAATGGCCTGCGGGCACTATGACCTGGGTGCTTGGGGACACCAGCCCCCCATGGAAACCGAGGCTGCCGTCCGCCTTGCCTAGAGGCCACTGCCTCCTGGCCAAGCTCAGACCAGTCTGGCCACCTGTGTCCTGACACCCAGCTGTCCCACCCTGCCGTTATGGGGCCGAGGCAACTGCCTCCTCCGGGAAGCCCACCCTGGGCTCCCAGTGCAACTGCCTCCTCAGGGCCCACTGCTCAGGCCCAGGTGCAGACACGCCTGGCCCCTCCCCCACCTGGACAGAGTCTGTGGTGGAGCCAGCTGCTCCCCTAGCCTTGGGCTGCCATGTGACTGGGTGGCAGATGGACTGGAACTGGGGGTGGGCCCCTGAGGAGGGGTGGAGGCAGACAGGATGCCCCTTCCCCATGCAGCCCTGAGGCTGGCCTTCGAAACCTGGAGTCTGCCCTCTAGGATGGGGCCCAACTGGCAGGCCCCTCGTACGCTGCATGCTGAAGCACCCAGTGGACTGCCCCTGGCCCCTGCCTCTGGCCCGCCCTTAAGTTCCCTGGGAGTTCGCTGTGCAGGCCCTGGGCGCCCACAAGGGCAGAGGCCCCAGGTCAGAGGCGAGCTGTTTGCCTGGGCTTCAGCAGCCTGCACAGAGGGCATAGACATATTGGGATCTCTGGCCCCCAGACTCCAGGTCGCATCCTTGGAGTGCCGGCTGTGAGTGGTCTCCCAGCCCCTGGGACCCACCATGCCAGAGCTGGTGCTCTTGTAGGTGGGCTGCTTGGCATTCCTGGCATGTGGTGGGTCTCACTTGGTGACAGCCTGCTCTACCCCGTGCCCTGTAGTACCCTGCCTAGGATGCCCTAGCACCCTGCCCAGCCTTGGCTCAGCCCAGGATGTCCCCTACCGATTGCCCCCTGCTGCCACACCCAGTGGGTCTGGTGCCGGTGCAGCGTGGGCTGTCTGGTGGTTGGGACCCTGGATTCCTGTCCACCTGGGGCCACCTGTCTGACTGCTGTCACGCCTCTTTCAGAATGGCACCCAGAAGTCCTGGGACTTCATGAAGACGCATGACAGGTGAGGGCACAGCCTGGCCTGGCAGCCCAGGGGCACAGACGGCCCAGAGGAGGAAGCCCTCACAGTTTCCAGACCTCGAGACCTCTGGCCTTGGTAGCCCTGAGGCCTGCAGGCTGGGCCACAGTGGTGGGCAGGCTCCTCGGAGCTAGCAGTGAACAGCTGGCCAGCAGGGGTCACGTGTCCCATCAATCATCAGCTGGGCTCCGCTGCTGTCACCTACCCTTGTGCCCTCCTCCCCACCCCAGTCACCTCCTGTTATCTGGGATCTGGCCTCAGTTTCCCTGTCAGAGCCAGGGGCCCACCTTTCTCAGGGTGTGGACTGGGGAGGGAGGGTCCTGAGCGCAGAGCTGTTTGCTGAGCGGCCTTCTCCCCACAGTGTGGCCGTCCTCTTGTACAACGTCACCCAGAGGAGCGTGGTGTTGGTGAAGCAGTTCCGGCCAGGTGAGGTTGCCCTAGGGTCACTGGCCAGCCCCTTGGTCCCTGAGGTCTGGGTGGCCGGCCCGTTGGTTATGTTCCATGCTTTTCCCACAGCTGTGTATGCTGGTGAGGCTGAGCGTCTCTTCCCAGGGTCCCTGGCAGCGGTGGACCAGGACACGCCCCGGGGTCTGCAGCCCGCCCTGCCCGGCTCCGCAGGTGTGACCTACGAGCTATGTGCAGGCCTGGTGGACCAGCCAGGGCTCTCGCTGGAGGAGGTGGCCTGCAAGGAGGCCTGGGAGGAGTGCGGCTACCGGCTGACCCCGTCCGACCTGCGCCGGGTCGCCACGTACAGGTGGGCTGGCTGGACCTGCAGGCTGCCGCAAGTGACCCAGGGCATGTCCAGTCGGCCAGCCAGGAGTGAGCGCCCTGTCCCCAGGCTGTGCTGGCAGACGGATGTCTCTTTGACTGTGGGGTTGGGAGGGTGGGTGGCATCTCCAGGAAGCCAGGCCGGAACTGGGGCTCCCAGGGCTTGTTTGGGAGCAGTCTGGGCCCCATGCCCCCACCCTGCAGCCCCCAGCCACGTGGGGCTGACTCCCGGGGCAGCTGCTGCTGACAGGTGCCTGCAATTCCTGTGGGATTACATGCCGGGGGTGGGGGTGAGTCAGCGCTGGTCTCAGACTCTCAGGAATGGGGGCTGAGCTGGCCCGGCAGTGGGCCTGCAGCTCTGGGCTGGTGAGGGAGAGCCAGGTTTGGGGACTGCCTCACCAGAACCCATTCTAGCCCTTGGGACCCCACTGGCTGGGTCTGCCTTCCCAGCACAGAGGGTGTGGGCTCTAAGGGATGCCATCCCTGCCTGGGGCTGCTGGGGTGGGGGTGAGAGGGTGTTTTCTGGCACAGGGTGCCTCTCTCATCACTAGATCTGACCCTGAGAGTCTCTCAGGACTCTCCCCTGAGAGTCCGGGGAGGGTGGTGGGCAGACTTCAGTGGTCTGAATGGCTCCCTGGGTACTGGCCAGTGGTCTGCCAGGGGCCCTAGGCCAAGGATAGATGCAGGCTGGCTCCAGAAGGGCTTGGGGTCTCTGGCAGAGGGGGGCCTGGGACCAGTCCTAACAGTGTCCTGTGGGGGGCAGAGGCTGTGCAGGCAGGGCTATGGCCAGTTTGAGGGCACCGGGGACCCATGGGGAATGGGAGCAGCCAGCTCAGACTTGCGAGCGAAAGAGGAGTGTGCGTGTGTGGTGGGGCTGGGCGGTAACTCACTCACTTACTCCCAGGTGACAAGGAGGCTGAGGGCATCCTTGGAGGGGCAGGGGCGTGCTTGCACTGTGGAGGGGCCAAGGCTGGGAGAAGGCAGTGCCCAGGGTCCTGTTGGGCTTGTCCCTCACGAAGCCACAGACTGCGGCCACCATCAGAAGCACAGGCTGTGGGCGCCTCAGGAAACGGGCCACCAGGAAGGGGTCAGCAGGAGATAAGGGGTGATAAGGCTGGAGGCGGCCGAAGAAGCAGCTGGGATGAGGTCAGTCTGGGCTGGGGCCACCACCCACCGAAGAGGGGACTCCCTTACACTGCGTCCATCCCCGAGCCGTGGGCCTTCTGCCTGGCCCTCCGGCCTGCATGTGCTGCAGTCAGCTGGTCTAGCCCCGTCCATGGCCCACTAGGTACATGCAGGGTGCAGGGCTATGTGGGGAACTCTCTGGTTTGTCCCACTGCCCAACTAGCCAGGCCCACTGGGTGCAGGTGGGACACCTGGTCGAGTCTGTACCCGTCAGTGCCCACCCATCAGTGGGCAGCACATGGTCCCAGCGCCCCTTCCTGTCTTAGCAGCCTCTGTGGGCGGCATGTTGTCGGGGCCACATGTCAGCAGGGCTGCAATCCCACTAGCAAGGCTCTGTGGTATAGCTCATTCCCAGTGCATGTGTTACCTTTCTGGCTGTTAATTAGGGACCCTAGTGCCTGGAGGCCGTGAGTCCTTGCCAAGAGGCCCCCTCATGGGCCCTCTCTCAACAAGGCCAGCACAAGAATCTCTCTGGCTTCTACCAGCTCTAAAACTCACTTGATGATGTCAGGCCCACCCATTTGACTAACCTACAATCAACTGATTCGTGCCCTTAATTACATCTGTACAATGCTTTCACCCATCTCCTTCCCAAGTTTGGCCCACGCTGGATAGGGGGTTTGTGCACTGGGGGTGGAGAGCTGAGGAGTTGGGGGGAGGGGTGCTGTGGATGGCTGAGCTGACGTTGTCTTCCCCTGTAGGTCTGGCGTGGGACTGACCGGCTCCAACCAGACCATGTTCTTCGCGGAGGTGACAGACGCCCAGAGAGCCGGCCCGGGCGGGGGCCTGGCAGAAGAGGGTGAGCTCATAGAAGTTGTGCACTTGCCCCTGGACGGCGCCCAGGCCTTTGCAGATGACCCCGACACCCCCAAGACCCTTGGCGTCATCTTTGGTGTTGTCTGGCTCCTCAGCCACGTGACCCCTAGCCTGGGGGCCCAATACCATCCCACCCACTGACCAGCAGACCCAATAAAGGCTGTGCAGCAGTGCCTGTACCTGCTGGTCTGAGCGCTGGTACTGGGGGAGTCAGGGAGGGCTGGGCAATGGTGAGGCCTTCTGAGGGAGGCGCTGTGGAAGGATTCCCTCCCCAGCTCCATGGAGCAGAAGGCCCTACTCTAGGCCTGGGACACGGACAGCAGAGCCCCAGGGCAGGGCCAACCAGGAACCCTCTGGATGGCAGCCCACAGGAGCAGGGGCTGGGGGCACAGGTGGGGCAGGCTTCCTGTACAGGCAGGGAAGGTGTTCAAGAAGGGGGCCTGGAAGGCCTGGGCTGGGCCTGCTGGGCAGTGGGCCACTGGGGTGGGTGGGGACATGTCATATTCCAGAGAGTGAGGCGGAGTCCCCACCTTGGTCTAAAGCAGGCTGGAGATCCCTTCAGGGCCCCTGTGCCCTGGCCACCAAGTACTTGACCAGCTCCTGGCAAGTGCCCTAAGACCTGGGCTGGGCTGAGGTGGCAGCCTCGGCCTGCCAGCTCTCCTGTGCTGCCCTTACCGGCCCATGCTGTTTGGTAGGTACTGTTGGCCACCATCATGTGCACCAGGCTCTCTGACCTGCCCTAGAGGCTGTGGTTTCAGGGAGGTTCCTGGGGCAAGGACCTCCAGGATGCACCTTGGGACCAGTGCAGTGGTGATGGGGACCTGCCTGTGGTCCAGGAGGCCCCCTTTCAGAAGGCCCCTCTCCAGAGTCCTCCAAGCCCTCTAAGGGACATCTGGGGGTATGGGGTCAGCCCTAGAGTGGGCATGCTGCCTCCGAGTGACCAGGGCTGTTGTTACAACCTTGGCTTGGTCCTCTGCTAATGCAGGCAGAGGCAGGGCCATCGCCCGATGGGGGGCTCTGTATGGGAGGCTGAGGTCCCCCGGTCCTACTACTGACCTCAGCAGGCAAGCCTTGTATGAGTGTCCACACATGGAGGTCCAGGTGCCCTGGCAGCCCTGGCTGGTGGCTGAGCACGGGAGCAGCAGCACTGAGGGGTACAGTGGCCAGCCCCAGGCTTAGCTGTCAAGGCCACTCCGGGGAGGAGGGTGGCGGTCAGCCCACAGGAGCAGCACCACCTGTATGCAAATACAGGCCAGGAGCCAGGTGGGGTGTCCTGGGATCCCAGCCAGAGTAGTGATATGGTGCTAGGGAGAGGGGCCCTGAAAGGTGGGGCCAATGCAGGTCTGAGGGGCCGGCCACACATCTGATGAGCAAGGTACAAACCTAGGCTTGAGGCTGTCCACCCAGCTCCCATGCCAGCCAGCCTGATGCCCACCATCAGAGCCCCATCGGAAGTTGCTGCTGAGGGCACAGGCTCAGAGCTGCCCTGGGGAGCATGCTGGCTCCAGACTGGCGGGTGGACAGGGTACCTGGACCTGGGCCCTGTCCAGCCCCCCTCGCTCTGCTTCAAGATGGGAAGGCCAGCCGGCTTAATGGAGCTGGCATCGATTTCCCAGCACCCGGGGGGGCTGTAACCAGAAACCCCCCCTCCCTGGCCGCTATATTTAGCCTAAAGCACCCGCCGGAAGCACTGCTTGCTCCCGAGCTCAGCTGGCTCTGTCCAAACGGGACAGGCTGGTCCCCCTAGCCAGGGAGGGGCCATACTCTGAGCCTGCCCCACCTTAGGACTCAGAGAGGAAGCCCCCTCCACCTGATGGCAGTGGGCCCCAGGGCATTAGAGGGTGCTTACTTGGGAAGACAACAGGTCAGGACAGCCTGGCCAGGCAAGAGTGAGGCTCCCCTGCCCCCAGCCCTTCAGTGTCAGGCACACACTACTCCTTTCTGGAGGGTCATGCCCAAGGTCCAGCTGCCCGCGAAGTCCCTGAGAGGAGGGGACTCCAGAAGAAACGCTGCACCGCTGTGGCCTGCAATGCGCATTCCTCCTCAGGGCCATTCTGGCTGAGGTTTTGGCCAAAGTCTCAGAGTGGTACCTTTAGATCTAGGGCGTGGCCCCAGCAGGCAAGGGGGAGGGGACTGTGAGCTGGGTGGCACCCTGGATTGGAAGGGTACAGAGCATCCTAGCTGGCTACCAGCTGCTTAAGGCTAAGGGGATCCAAGTCCATTCCCAGAGGGCCTAGGGCAAGCAGGGGGGCTGACTAGAGATGGGTGGGCCAAGCTAGCCGCTGCCAGCTCCATCAGCCACTCACACAATGTATGGACTAGTCTGCGTGGTCCTCTGCTCCAGAGAGCAGAGGGCTAGGAGAAGCAGGACGGCCATTTCACCCTGAGTCCCCCTTAGGGCCTCTTTAGACAGGGCCCCAGCACTAGCTCTGCCTGCTCACCTGTCTCAGCAAGCTGCCACCCCGAATCTGCCCTTCTCTGGCTCCTTAGTGGTCTAGATCCCCTGCCCACCCCAGGCTAGTGGGCAGGGGCTGGCTGCATGCTTGCTCACTGCTTGGCTGAGCACCCCCTTCAGGGTGGGTTTCCTAGGGTGGGGGTGGAGGAGTGTCCCACTCCCCAGGAGCCTCCAGGTGGTGAGCCTGCGGCCTGTGGGAGGACAGGGGGTAGAGGGTTAGTACAGACCCAGTGCCTTGACTTGGTGGGGGCTGTTGTGTGCAGTGCACCTACCTGGCTTGTGTCCTGTGGCACACACCTTAACCCCCCACCCTGCTCATGAGGTGCAGGTCGAGGCGTGCACTCTGAGGGCAGAGCCAGCGCCCACTGGGGTGGGGCCTGGATCCTGAAGGCTGCTCACAAGGGCCTGTGAGCTAGGAGGTGGGAGGGGGTTCAGGAGCTGGGCAGGGTGCCCTGGGCAGTACTGGGCACACTGCATGCCCAGTAACACCTATCTGGGAGGCCTCCTTCCTGGGTCACACCCTAGCCTCCTGCAGCGCTGGAGGGCTCCATGGTGCCCACACCCACGTGCTCCCCACCATGGCAATCAGTACTCCCAGACAGGGGCCACCCCCAGCATGCAGACCAAGGCCCATGAGCCCCGGTAGTGGAGCGAGTGTGGGGCTGGTGACATCCCCCCACCCCACCATCCGGTAGGATCATTAACTCCAAGGCCACTATTGCCATCCTAGGCGACAGACCCGTCCAGTGTTGGGAGGCGATGTTTGGGGACTAGGAGGGTGGCCAATTGGAGGCAGAGGGGTGGGACATGGGTGCCGGGCCACCAGGTAGGAGCCACCAAGGGGCAGTCCAGCGGCCTTTGCCCCCTGCGGTCTTGCCCGCCTACCCAACTGGGGCCTGGCCTGGCCACGCCAAGCCTGCGCCCGGCGTCTAGCTTGCGCCCCAGCCGGAGGGAAAGGCGGGCGTCGGAGGCGAGCAGCGCCCCCTGCGGCCAACGTGGCGGCGCGGGCGGAGGGGAGGGGAGGGGGCGCGCTG
>NW_022103915.1:299035-331115 GCF_000313985.2 Echinops telfairi
GGGTCCGGCCGTGGCTTGCGCCTGCGCCGTCCTGCGCGTGTCAGCCTGGCCGCCCTGGGCGCAGCCCGTGCCGGGGCTGGTCTGGGGCAGGTCCCAGCCGAGCTGCCTGCTGCCCGAAGCCGTCCTGCGCCGCCTGCCACTTCCTGGGTGCCTCGGGTCCTGGCGGGCGCCGCGCGCCCTGGGCTGGCGGCGGAGATGCTGGGCCTGGGCTTTGGCCAGGCGGTGGCTTTGATCGCCCCCTGAGCTCTTCCTGCTTCGGGGCTGTGCGGTTCTTTTCAGGGGCAGCCGGAGGGTCGGGGTGTGTGTCTGCTATCGTCCTGGGCAAGGGCGTGCTAGTGAGGCTGCAGCCCCAGGCCTGGGCATGTCCACCTGATGTGGTCCATCCTGGCAGCGGGGCCTGGGCGGGGCTCTCAATCAGTGCTGTGGGCTTTGTGGTGAGGGAGGACAGGCAGAGTGGAGAGAGCAGGTGACCCTCAGAGGTGTGAGCCCAAGAGTGGACACTGGGCCGGCTTGGGGAGAGGCCAGACCCATTGGTGCTGGGCCTCCAGGGGGGGAGCTTAGGAGAGGCCAGGGCAGCATGCTCCCAGTGACCAAGGCTTCGGGGCAGCTCAGCCAGCGGTTGGCACCAGGCGCCTGTGCAGCTAGTGACCCAGTTCTGAAGATCACTGAGTGGGGTGCAGGTCCTCCTCTGTGTGGACTGCCCTGGCTCCACACCCTGGGCTGGTAGCCTCGCCGACACCCCCCCCTGCCCCGACCCCACCCCCCAGCCTTGGATGGTCCTTGTTCAGTCTCCATCTTCTGCCCCCTGTCCTCATGCTCTAAGTGAACCTCCAGGAGAATGCCCCAGCTTGGGCCCTGCAAGCGGTGGGGCGGATCAGCCCAGCCCCCGCACCGCACAGCCGAAGGAGGAGCGGGCAGGTCTGTGCAGGGCTGCAGCCTGTCATCTGGGCTTGCGTCTGCCAGCACAGCTCCAAATCACTACCTGAGGGTGTGTTTTCTGCTCAAGTTGGCAGTCGTGGGCGTGGGGGCAGGGCCACCGGCAGGAATGCGGCGGGCCGACGCGTGTCCCTCGTGGCCCTGCCCCACTGGCCGGCTGGCGGCGGGCGGGATGGGGCAGGCCCTGCCTTCCCTCCAGCCTCAGGGCGCCGGGGCCCAGCCAGCTTTCCTGCTGTCCCCATTCCTGGCTGGGGACAGGCAGGCGGTCACACATACTACCTACTCCCCTCCTCTGGCCCTGGGTGGAGGACGGGGGTCTCCCCTTTGGCCTTGAGCGTGGAGCTGATGTGGCCTTGGTGGAAGGGGGGTGGGCTCCTGCGGTGGAAGGGTGTGGGCAGCTGCTGGGACTAGGCCTTGGAGGCAGAGGACGGGACTGGGAGCTGCTCTGAGTCTTTACTCTGGCCCCCTAAGCCTTGGCCTGACCTTGTAAGCTTGGTCTTCCTGGGGGCTCTGGTACCATTGTCTGAGATCACCCCTGACTGGGAGTTAGGAGCAGGGTTGCCCCTCCCCTCAGCCCCCCAAGCAGGCAGTGACACCTGGCTGGTGGAGTGGAGATGGCATTTGCTCTCTTCTCTGGGGAGGGGGCACACAGGAACCTTCTGTTGGGACTTGGTGGGTATGGATTCAGAGGAACCAAGCAGGGTCCAGCTGGACCGTGTTCTGGGTGCCAAGGTGGTACCAAGCAGCCCCATCTGGGTCTGGGCCTCTCAAGGGCACCTCCCTGCAAACTGTCTTATCAGTGTGTTTCCAGGGGCCAGGTCTCTGACCCAGGCTAACATGGAGAACCAGGTTGTTGGAGGCAGGTTTGGTGAACTGCTGGGCTGAGGTGGGGGTGCCTTCTCTAGGGTAGGACTGGGCTGCCCCACCCCAATTGGCTGCTGCAGTCTCTGAGGCCAGCAGAGGCCCAGGGGTAGGAGGGGTGGCTGTGGCCAGGGTGGGCCACCTGAGTTCCCAGGGATGGGGTGGCAGGCTCCACTCTACTTCCTGGTCTCTGAAAGAAGGCTCTGGCCTGATGGCCCTGTCCCCTCAGCCTCCCTCCCTTCCCAGAGTCTTCCCCAGGGTGCTTCTGGCCTGGCACCCTGACCCACCCTTCAGCCCTCTTGGCCTCCCCAGCTTTCCTCAGCCCTTAGGAGCTCCAGGTGGCCTGAGAGAGCCTGGTCAAGGACTGCTCCAGCCTAAGATTGCCTAAGAGGGTCTCTCTGAAGGAGTCAGAGTATGTGGCAGGGTCTGGGTGAGGTCACCCACTGTGCCTGCTCGTACCTCCACAGCCTGGGCCAAGATCCTCACTCTCTCCCACACCTGGACCCCCTGGCTGCATCCGTGGGACCTGCTCCCAAACAGGAGCCTTAGATGCCATTGATGTCAGGCAAGGTGGGGTCCCTAGGGTGGTGGGTGTGGATGTGGGGGAGTGACTTTGTGACAGGGAGGGGGTAGCCACCAGGCTGGCCATAGAGGCCATCAGGGAGGGGTAGTGGCTCTCAGGAACTGCTCAGACTGCTCTGGATGGAGCCAGCTGGGCTCCTGCTAGAGGTCTGCCCTGGAGGCATGGGTGTAGGTCACTGCCCAGCCCTGGCCTCTGGCTGGAGCTGGGACCCCTACTGCCCGCCCCCCTTATCCCTACTCTGTACCAGGTTCCAAGCCGGGATCCCTGCCTCCCCCCATACCCCAATTGAGCCCTGTACTCTGTCCTGATTCGGGATCCCTGTCCCTGTCTGGGCCTGAGCCTGCATTTCTGGGTCCTTATCCTCAGTCCCCGGTCCCTCTCCTACCCTACAGCCCGCTCTCCTCCGAGTCTGGACCCTGAACCTCAGGTCAAGCTGAAAGTGTTATCTCCCAGGCGGAGCTGGGTCTCTGCATCTTGAGTCAGGGTTCCTGTTCCCTAAAAGCTGGAATCCCTGTATGTGAAGCCAGGGGCCCCATCCCCTGAGCCTCACCTCTAAGCGTGGGTCTCTATCTCCTGAACCTGGGTCCCTATCCTGAATCCTACTCCCCCAGTCAAGGTCTGGTCCCTAACCCCTCCTCCCTGCCACCAGGCCAAGAGTCCCCTATCTAGGCTGAGAGTCCTTGACCCAGTCTGAGCTGGGTTAAAGAGGATCAGCTGTCCAGGGCTGTAGTGTTCCTGAGATGGTGTGGGGAGGCGTTGGGACCCAGGGCTGAGTTCTCTGGGAGAGGGTACTGGACAGACAAGGCTCATCTGTGGCCCCAGGGCCGACACCTGAGTTCTTGGGGCCCCTCCTCCTGCTGTGCCCCGGGGACCCTGGGTGACAGTAGCAGCAGAGAATCGAGTTTCAGGAAATGTACCCGTTCTTGGAGCTGGCACCTGTACAGCACTCTGCTCTGTAGGGGGGCTGGCTGGCTGTGCAGCCTCCAGGCTGGCCGTGGTCTGTGGGCAGTGTCCAGGAGGCCGGGCTGTCTCTCCCAGGTCTGGGGCATCTGAAGCGTTGGGCGGGGTGTGGTACAACAGAGTGGGTCCCAGGAGCCCTGGTGGTGCATTGGCTTAAACAGTGGGCTGATCACTGAAGCCTACCAGCACCCCCCTCCCGCCTCAGCACCCCGGAGAAAGCTGGGGCAGTCTGTGTGTGTGGCAGCATGTGGACACACGAAGGCTCCTGGGCAGCTTGGTCCTGTAGGGTCGCTATGAGTCAGAAGTAATGGAGGGCAGTGGGCTTGAGGGTGGGGTCCTGGCCCGGGAGGTAGTGGTGGGGTAGGGTGGGGGTATGGGCAGTTTACTGGAGGGGGTATAGCTTGACCACACATGTCGAGAGGGGACTGGAAGGGTGGAGCTCCTGCTTCCTGCAGGGTAACCCAGGTGGGTGCGGTCTCTGGGCTGCTCAGCCCCCACCTGCACGGCCCACATTGCCCAGCAGAACCCCATCCTCCCTCTCTCCCTCCCTCCCTCCCTCTTAGAGCGGCAGCCCTGCCCTAGCCCTCACGTCCTATGGATGGTGCCTCGTCGGGAGACTGGACGGGCAGAGAGGAGGGGAAACTGAGTCCTAGAGGAAGACAGGCTCCAGGTGCTGCAGGGAGGCCAGGGCGCCCAGCAGGGATGGGAGCCAGGGTGCCCAGCAGAGCACCCCCTGCCCCCCTCCCTGTGCTGGCTCAGGTTCACTCATGAGGGCTCCCTGTCGCCCAGGTGTGAGGAGCCCAGCTGGCGGGTGGTGCATGTCCCTGCGGGAGCAGGTAACCGGAGCCCTGGGCTCTGGTGAAGATGATGGTAACCCTACCTGCCAGACTGGCGTGGGGTCTCCTGGGAGCCAAGAGGCACTCCCTGCTGGCCCCAGAGCCCAGGTGTGGCCCCCGAGGGGCGTCAAAGGCTGCACTGCCCTGTCGGGGCTGCTCTGGGTGGGAGCAGACTGTGTCCCATGTGGTCAGGCCCTGGCAGTGGGCATCCCTGCACCTGTGCCCCTGGCCTGGCACCCCTGTGCCCACACGTAGAAGAGCCCAGCCCTGTCCACTTCTATCTTATCATCTCTGCAGCTCAAGGGGCGGGGGCAGGAGCTGGCTGTGATCCACTGGCTCCCGGCTCCCTGAACCTCTCTGCCCTGTGCCCGCCTGAACCCCTCTGACCCATGTCCCCATGAATCCCTTGCTGCCCCTTGTCACCACCTCTGGGCTGCTATGTAGCCTTCCTGGTTGAAATCCCAGAAAGCACACTGCTTCCTGCCCTCAACTGCCTCATGTCCGGCCTCCAGCATGGTGGGGAGGCACCTGCTCCCTGTCACACGGGAAGCTCCTGGCTGCCTCTTCCTACCCCGTGGCCTATTTCCCCTTGGTGCCAGGCGTGGAGGCACAGCCCCAGCAGCAAGTTGCGCAGGCCACGTGCTACTTGGATGAAGGAGCGAAGGAGTAAATGAGTGGGCAGACAAGCAGGTCAAGGAACACAGCCCTAGAGGGAGCCAGGTGCTGCTGCAGCAGCTCCAGGGTCCCGGGGAGGGCTGGACTGGGGGGCGGGGTGGTGGTGGCTGAGAGCGGCAGGCTAGGCCGAGGGGAGGGCAGTGCACACTCCTGGGGGCGGATGGGAGGCTGCGTGTGGGGTGGGCCAGCGAGGGGCAAAGGTCCAGAGAAGGGGCAGCAAAGGGCTGAGTGGTGGGGACCTGTGGCGGCTTCCTCAGCGTGTCTGGGTTCCTGTGCACTTGGCTCAGGGGCTGTGGGGCAGGGTGGCAGGGAGTGGGCCGAGAGGCCCAGTGGGAGAGGGAGGCCGCCTTCTCGGGGTCTCAGGTAGGTGTAGGTCAGTGAAGCTGACAGGGCGGTTGTGGGGTCTGAGGAAGAGGTTCATCTCGAGGTGAGGGCAGCAGGGGAGTCCAAGGGCTGGTCCAGGAGTCAGTCTCCCTGGGGGCAGCAGGTGGGGTGGGTGCAGAAGACCACTAGGATGTGAGGGCCTGCGCTGGGCCCACCAGGTCATGAGTAATCTGAGGCCTTATACCCTGGGGCAGGACCCAGAGGTCAGGTCTAGCCCTGCCTGTCGTCCCCAGTTGGGGAGCCAGGCTCTGTGGGATGGTTGCCAGGACTGCTGGGGCCCATGGGCAGTGGGGCCGTGGGCCGTGATTGCAAACAGTGGGGCTGTGGACAGTGAGGCTGTGGGTGGTGGGGCTATGAACAGTGGGGCCGTGGGCATGGGTCTGTGGACAGTGGCTCTTTTGACAATGAAGTTGTGGTCAGTTGGTCTGTGGGCAGTGGGGCCATGGGTGGTGACTAGGCTGTGCTGCTACCCCTCCTGCTGTCCATGGGCCTGTGAGTGAAGCTCCCAGGCCAGGCCAGCGAGCTCAGGTTACTTTGCTGGCGGGCAAGCAGGCCAGGCCCTTAGGTTGCTGGGGCGACAGGCTGACAGCATCAGCCATCATGGCTGCCTGGGTCCCGGGGGCCAGATGGCCTGTGAGGGCCAGCCACTTTGTGCCCGAGTGTGCACTGTGGCCCCTCTGTGCTCTTGTGTGGAAAGTACTATATACTTACGGGGGTGGGGGTGTGGGGGTGGACAAGGAGGGTGAGGAGAGGGGTGCTTGGATGGGCAGGAGGCCCAGGTATGGTAGGGGGGCGGGGTAGGTGGTCTCTGCCAGAGGCAGCTCTTATGGGAGCAGAACAGTCTTAGTTGAGGGTGACCCTGAGGGGGCGGGGACTGGAAGCAGGATCTAGTGTTGCCCACCGTGAGCCCATCCCCAGCTAGCTGTAGGGGTTTCCAATTGGCACCTCCTGGTCCCAGGCCCTTCTCTGGCTCAAGGCTGGTCTGGGGGTGTGTGAGCAGCTCAGCTCCCTGTACCCATAGGCCTGGAGATATGGCCTCTATCTCCCACCTGATGGGATGGGGCAGGGAGAGAGGGGGTCTTTGGCTGGCAAGAGAGCTCAGAGCCTGAGAGACAGAGGCTGCAGGGTTGAGGCTCTGGGAGAGGGGAGCCAGGTCCCGGGTGTGGCGGGCAGGGCCGCAGGCCTCTGATCAGCCCTCTCTGTGTCACGTCCACAGCGGTCCTTCACCCTCATCGTGGAGGCCTGGGACTGGGACAACACCACCAGCCCAGATGGTGAGTAGCCGGGCGGGGGCAGTGCCGACAGGGCCTCCCTCAGGGCACTGGGCAGCTGGCTCCCCTTGGCCTCCAGATGCCTCCTGGCTGGTCCTGGTCCTGGACTGGCACAGAGGCCACTGTGCCAGGAAGCAGCCTCATCCCGGAGCAAGTGCGCAGTTCCCTTTTTGCCCTGGCTGCTGGGAAGCCCTGTGGTGTCTGAACCACCCTCCTGACCGGTTTCTGTGCTTGTCTGGCTGGGCATGTTCTTCAGACCTGAAGTGGAAGTCATGCCTTCAGAGGCTCTATCTCCTCTCCTGAAATGTGGGCCTGTGTGGCTCCTCACAGGACACTGCTTGTGCCCAGGTTGTCCTGGGAGGAGGCCAGGGTTTCTGGTGGTGTGGGAACCTCGGATGTGCTGACCAGCACATGCAAAGACCTTGAGGCAGGAGCAGGTGTGGCCGTTTGGGGAGCAGGGTCAGAACCTAGAGGCCTTGGGGCCTCCATGAGGAGGCTGGCCTTCCCTCTGGTGTGAGTGCCGGGGCAACCATACCAAGAGCCAAGGTGGGGACAGTGAAGGAAGAGGCCACTGTGTGGCCAGGCCAGTAGGAGTCTTGGCCTGGGGTGGCTCTGAAGGTGTCAAGAGGTCTGGATTCTGGCCACTCCTGAGGCTGTGGGTGAGGGGAGTGGTCAGGGATAGAGGTGGGTACATGGGCAGATGGTGTTCCAGCGCTGGGCAGACATGGAGTGCCTTGGGACAGAGAGGTGTCCATGGGAGTGGAGGCAGGGGTGAGGCTGGAGAAGCAACTGTTGTGTCCTTCAGGCCTGGTAGGGCCTGGGTGCTGGGAGTGGGGGTCTGGGCTTCGAGGGTGGGCTCTGGGCTCTGAGGGTGGAGCCTGGGCTCTGGGTATTGGTCTGGGGGTCTTGGGGTGGGAGTGGGGGTTTGGGGGCAGGAGTGTGGTGGTGGGGGCTTGGGGGTGGGGGTCTGAGTGCGAGGGCATGAGGAGCTGTCTGAGGTTCACCAGCCTTTTATGAAGGGGAGCTTACCTGGTACAGGGGTGGCCAGGCATCAGGTCCTTGTCGCCCAGTGCAGGTGACTCTGAAGAGAGGTCTCCTTGCCTTTTCTGATCCACACAGATCCAAGCAATGGATGGACACTGCTTGACTGACTCCATAGAGAGTGGTTCAAAGTGAAGGGCAGAGGGGTTCCTGGACCGCAGCTGTGTGGGCAAGGGGTGGGCAGGGTACCTGAGTGGGCACAGGTGATGGGGAGAGGGAGAGTGGTGAGCACAGGTGGAAAGACAGCAGAGGGCAGAGGTTGGGGACAGCATGTGGTCCTCTAGGCCTGGCAGGAGAGGTGGTAGAATCCAGGAGAGACAAGGACACCCCAGACTGTGGTGGGCTCCCGAGGCCACTTTCCTGCCCAGGCCATGCAGAACAGCGGCTGGGCCTGGTGGGCACAAGGAGGGCAGGCCGAGGCGGAGGGGGCTCTGTCCAGATTGGGAGGGTGGAAGTTCTAGGACCCCATGTCCTCTTCCGGACTTACCCCCAGGGGCCCCTGATTCAGTTGGAAGAGCTGGGCCCTGCCCCTCTCTTGTCCCCCCAGTGTAGCTCAGTTCTGCCCTCTGCAGGTCTCCCCATCCACACGGGGTGGGAGGTCTGGGCAAGCCCAGTGGGTCCCTGGCTGTGTGCACCCCGAGGGCGGAGTTCTTGGCTGGGGTGCCCGGCAGGCTGACTCTCTCCCCGCCCCCCAAGAGGAGCTGCTGATTGAGCGGGTGTGGCACGCCGGTATGATCAACCCGGAGGATCGCTGGAAGAGCCTGCACTTCAGCGGGCACGTGGCCCACCTGGAGCTGCAGATCCGCGTGCGCTGCGATGAGAACTACTACAGCACCACCTGCAACAAGTTCTGCAGGCCGCGCAATGACTTCGTTGGCCACTACACCTGCGACCAGTACGGCAACAAGGCCTGCTTGGACGGCTGGATGGGCAAAGAGTGCAAGGAAGGTGAGGGGCCAGTGGGCAGTACGCAAGGACTGCTGAGCTCGAGGGTCTGAGCTGCAGCCGCCTCTCCTCTGTCCACAGCCGTGTGCAAGCAAGGTTGCAACCTGCTCCACGGGGGATGCAAGGAGCCCGGGGAGTGCAGGTGAGTGCACCCTGCACTGCCACCTCCTATGCAGTGAGGGGCCAGCCTGGGGTTTGAGGTCGGTTCTCAGTGGGGGCCTGAACTGCAAGGCAGGTTGCTGGGGGTGGGATGGGGTGGGGGTGGGGGGAAGAGGCAGGGATGTACCACCCTGGTGGAGACCTTGAGCTCCCAGATGGAGGGCAATGGGGCGGGGGCATGGAGGGCACACAACAAGGGAAGGCCTCGAGCCCCTAGAGTGTGTGGGGGTTCAGGTTGGGGTATACCCCGCAGGAGCATAGACCCTCCCCCCAAAAGGCAGAAGGGCACCTCAGTGAGAGGAGGCATATGGGAGGCCAGGCAAAGAGGCCTGTTCTTCCAGTTCGAGCAGGAGGGCCCTGGAGGGTTGGGGTCAGAGAGGGGCTGCATCTGGCAGGTGGGAGGTGGTGGGCCCTGCACTCTCGGGGAACAGAGGGCTTTGGGGACATGTGGTGGTGAGGCTGAGTGGAGGCTGGCTCACACCAGGCCCCGAAAGATAGCGAGGGCTGCCATCCTGGGACCTTGCAGCTAGCAGCCGAGTGCTTTGCTGCTGCACCCCATAGGGCCAAGTGCACCCTGTAGGGCTGAGTGCGGGATGATGGGACTTAATGCGGGTGAGAGAAGGGGCAGGGCTGGCGCGTCCGTGTCCTCTTTGGGGCCCTCCCTGACACCCTGGGAGATGCCAAAGAAGTAGTGGCTATAATGTGCTGTTGGGCAGCTTTGATGGGCAGAGGTCTTGAAGTCCCTGGCTGGGGCAGACAGGTGCACGCCTGGCCTCCTCCAAAGATAGCCAATGCCCAGTGCCTCACCCCTGCTATCTTCAGTGGCCAGCGCCTCTGGCTGACAGGCTTGAGGTCTTCCCTGACCCCTGTTCTCTCCTCATCGGGTGGTGAGGAGGGGAGGGGAGGCAAGGAGGGAGTGATGGGAGGGCAGCTGGAAGGTGGGGGATGGGGGCTGTAGAACTGGGCAGAGTCCCAAAGGAAGTCCTCAGGGTGAGCCCCAGGAAGGGCGGCTAGATGGAGGGGAGTGGTGGGTGTGAGGGAAACCGGATGCACCTCTGTGAGTGAGGTGGGCTGAGGCCAGCCCCATCTCAGTGACTACAGTGAGGTGGGCTCGGTAGGGTGCGGCTTGACTTCCCTTTAGTAAGCATAGTGGGCAGAGCTAACCCCTCCCCATGCTCCTACCCCCAACACCAATTAAGTACTGGGCCTGGTCCCCATACACTCCCCCAAGGTGAGCCTAGTGGGTGGGGCTCAGTGGGTCAGGGCTCAGTCCCCCCACCCCTCATAGTTACTCAGTGAGCTCGGTGCGGGCCTCAACTCTATCCATCCTCCCTGCAAGCCCAGTTGGTGGGGCTTGCCTGCCCCCCAAGTACTTGGGTGAGACCCAAACCCAGTGGGCATGGCTTTGACCCCCAGAGTGAGCGCAGTGGGTGCTGCCCAGCCCTCCAGGACCCCAGTTGGCCGCTTGTGCAGTATGCAGCTAGTCGGGGGCTTGCAGTCCTGGGCAGAGCCAGGAGCTGGAATGCCCATGGGGGAGGAAGCCCCAAGCCTGGCCCCTGCCCAGGGCCTGGGAGAGGAGGCATGGTGAGCCCCGCCCACCAGTTTCCGCGCCCGCCCAGTGGGCAGGTCCAGCTGCTGCCTGCTCCGGTTTCAGCCCCACCGGATGCTGCGGAGATGGCCCTGCCTTCCTGCTGCTGGGGGGGGGAGGGGGGGGCAGGCGGGTGTGCTGCCCCACCCGGGGTTGGGAGCATCCCCTGGGGAGTCGGCGCCTGAGCTCCATTGCTGGGTGACCAAGGCGCTTCAGAGCCCTCCCGAAGCTGCCCCGGGCTCCCCAGCTGTCAGTTGGAGGCTGGTCTCTTGAGAGGGAGGCCCTCAAGCCGGATCCACCCTGCAGGAGGCCTGTCTGTCCGCCTGCCCGCTCACCAGCCTCGGTTTCCCCACGTCCAGGCCCTTCGTTTGCTGGCCGAGGGGCTGGCTGCTCAGGAAGGGCCGCGGCTTTCCCTTTGACAAAAATAAATTCACGTGGGGGCGGGTGGGGCGGCATGGAAGTGACGTCGTCTGATGTCATTCTGTCCGGCACGACTTGGGCGCTCTGGACAACAGAGCTTCTGGGGTTCTGTCCAGAAACCAGGCGCTCTGTCCAGCTTGTAGAACCCGGGTTTGCTGGCCCTGCCCTCTGCTCATTGCCCTGTGGACCTCAGAGCCCTGTCTGCCCTGCTGCCTGCTGCCCCTCCCACTGGACTTCCCCGAGGGACACTGGCCAAGGGCTGGGGCAGGACTGGACTTGGATGACAGCCTGGGCCTCTGGGGTCCTGGTGCCTGGAGCAGAGATACTTGGCAAGGTGGGGCTGGAGTGCCCCAGCATGGGGTCCAGAATTGCCCTTGTCTGGTCCAGGCACCACTATCCTGGGGCAGCCATGAGGGGTCTGTGTAGGCATCTGGGAAAGACGTCAACTTCTGGGGCTTGTGGGCAGAGAAAGGCTTCTGCCCTTGAGTTATGGACAAGGTCACACGCTGTACCCAAGGCCACGAAGGCAGGGCTGGAACCCGCCTCTCCCCCCCCCCTTGCCTGCCTAGACCCCTGTGTTGCCTGGTCCTGGCAGCATTTGGCCTGTGTGAACTGGTGCGGGCCTGCCTGGGTCCCGGCAAAGCCTGCCTTTCCTGGCGCCTGCCTGCGGGCCCCTGCTATGGTCGAGTCCCAAAATAGCCAGAGAGAACTGATGCCACAGCTGGGGCGGCCGGGAAGTGCAGTGACAGTCAGGCTGCCTGGCCCAGGGCCCACCCAGTTCAAAGGCCCAGGCCGCCTGCTGGCTCCTGTGGGTGTCTCTGCACCCGTGGGCTTCACTGCCTCCTCCTACCAGGTGCAACTACGGCTGGCAGGGCAAGTTCTGTGACGAGTGCTTGTCCTACCCTGGCTGTGTGCATGGCAGCTGCGTGGAGCCCTGGCAGTGCACCTGCGACACCAACTGGGGTGGCCTGCTCTGCGACAAAGGTGGGGTATGGGGTGCAGGGCATGGGGGGGGTGTAGGGCCAGCCGGGGCAGCAGCAGGCCTGATGAAGCCCCTGGCCCACAGATCTCAACTACTGCGGGAACCACCGTCCCTGCATCAACGGCGGCACATGCATCAATGCGGAGCCCGACCAATACCTCTGCGCATGCCCAGACGGCTACTCTGGCAAGAACTGCGAGCGGGGTATGTCCGTGGTAGGGGCTGTACAGGGGGGGGGGCGTGGGGGGGAGGGGGGCTTGTGGGCAGGGCCGGGCTGCATCTGGGTCCTCCACCCACCACCCTGTCCTGGCCTCCTAGCTGAGCACGCCTGCGCCTCCAACCCCTGTGCCAACGGGGGCGCTTGCCACGAGGTGTCTTCCGGCTTCGAGTGCCATTGCCCCTCGGGCTGGAGTGGGCCCACCTGCGCCCTTGGTGAGTGCCTTGCGCATGCCTGGGTGGAGGGCTGGGAGGGGAGGGGCGTGTCCGCTGGGCTGCCCCCACAAGGCCCTGGCCATGGTCCTATGAGGCTGCCAGGTCTGAATCATTGTCGCCTTCCCTGGAAGCTCTAGGCCGGGGGTATCAAACTGGCGGCCCCGGAGGTAATTTTTTGTGGTGCGTGATACTCTGCAATAACATGAAAATAGAAAAAATTGTTATGAAGCAAATAGCGCTTAGGGGAGATCAAGGCAATACCGAACACACAATTCCCTCGTTAACTCTTTAACTACTGAAGATGAGTATACACGTGGCTCAGTGCCTTTCCTGGGGGCCTGTGGACATGTATAAACACGCTGACCAGTTCCAGTGACGTTTGGAAGCGATATGTCTGCCACTCTCAGTGTCATGTAATGTGAACAGATCCCAATAGGGAAAAGGTTAAAAGGAGAGCTCTGAGTTGTGCTGTTAGGAATCATCCCTAGCGGCAGCGCTAGTTAACATTTTTAGAGGGAAGTCATTAAGATTGTGCATCACGTTTGTCAGCTGTCCAACATTGTGTGTTTTTTATTAGTGACTTTGTTATATTTTCCGGTCACAACATACGAGGTAAGTGCAAACTAGTAGGAGGAAAGCGCTGGCAAGTTTCGGGTAAAAAATAATAATTTTAGTTTTATAAATACATTAAATAAAGTAAATATTTCAATAAAAGCAATTATATAGTATTTTAATTATCCTATCCATATTCCTGAATCCTCACTTCAAAATATAAATTTAACAAAATTTGTCAATGTGATGTGGCCCGCGTGAATCTTGCCTTTTACGCTAAATGGCCCACGTTTTAATTGAGTTGACACCCTGCTTAGGCCTTCATAGGCTTGTCCTGGGCCACAGGAGGCCCTGCACCCATGAGATCTCACACATGTACAACCCTCCCATGCCCCATCTCTGTGTGTCATCACTCATAACACCCCGGTGGTCCTCCCACCTGCCCCTTGTTCCCCTGCAACCCCAAGCCCCCCATCTCCGAGTGGACCCTCGTCCGCTCCCTGACCAGCACCTCTTTGCAGCCCCGCCCCCAGGCCTGCCTGTTACTCAAGGCCCTGCCCCCATGCGGATGCCCACATACTGTTCCCTTTCTCCTCTGCAGACATTGATGAGTGTGCGTCGAACCCGTGTGCAGCGGGAGGGACCTGTGTGGACCAGGTGGATGGCTTCGAGTGCATCTGTCCCGAGCAGTGGGTGGGGTCCACGTGTCAGCTGGGTAAGGCCCCCCGCGGGGGTGCAGTGCCAGTGCATGTGAGGCTGAGCTGCTGCTGCTGCTGCTGCTGCTGCTGCTGCTGCTGCTGCTGCTGCGGTGTGGGGTGCCCCTGCCCAGTTTTTTCCCCTTGTCTCGTCCGCAGACGCCAATGAATGTGAAGGGAAGCCGTGCCTTAACGCTTTTTCTTGCAAAAACCTGATTGGTGGCTATTACTGTGATTGCCTCCCGGGCTGGAAGGGCACCAACTGCCACATCAGTTAGTATGGGGTGGGGTGCAGGGGGCAGGGCTGGGGCCCCGGGCTCTCCACGTGACTCCCCCTCTATCCCCAGACATCAACGACTGTCGAGGGCAGTGTCAGCATGGCGGAACCTGCAAGGTGAGGCAAGGCCGGCGGTCTGGGGGTTGGGGGTCCCCCACACAGGTCGCCTCACTGACCCCACTCACTACAGGACCTGGTCAGCGGGTACCAGTGTGTGTGCCCTCGAGGCTTCAGCGGCCGGCACTGCGAGCTGGAGTGGGACGAATGTGCCAGTGGCCCATGCCGGGGCGGTGGCCTCTGCCAGGACCTCGTGGACGGCTTCCGCTGCCATTGCCCCAAGGGTCTGTCTGGGCCCCTCTGTGAGGTGAGGGACACAGGACCGAGGAACAGACTGTGTGACGGGCCTGGAGGCTTGGGTGGGGGTGGGGGCAGCTGCTTTTGTGCGAGTCTTCTTGTCTGCCTGGGCAGGCCTCCTCCTGGGGACCTCTGAGCCTCATTGCTGCCAGGTGGACACTGGTCTACTCCCTCAGGCCTTGGAGGGTTTCAGGGTGGATGCTGCTGTGCCCAGTGGGCTCCTGTCATGAGGACAGGTCCAGCCTTGGCCGGCAACCTTTGGCTGGCTCTGAGAGACCAGGATAGAGGGGCAGTAGGGCTCTGGCCTTGCTGCCTGCAGGGGACCAGGGCAAAGAAGGCTCAGGCCCTGGAGGGTCTCCCGCCGCTGACCTGCCGCCTGGGGTGGCTGGTTCCCAGGGGCTTGGCTGCCTGCATGTTTGCCAGCCATGGAGCTGGCCTGTCTTTGGACCCCCCAGCTGGGTCCTTACAGACACTTGGGCCAACAGGTGGGTGTGGACCTGTGTGACCCCAGCCCCTGTCAGAGCGGAGCCCGCTGTTACACCCTGGAGGGCGACTATTACTGCGCATGCCCTGACGACTTTGGCGGCAAAAACTGCTCTGTGCCTAGGGAGCCGTGCCCTGGCGGGGCCTGCCAAGGTGGGACTGCGGGGGCGGGGCTGGGGCGGGGCCTAATGAGGGGACTGTGGGGTGGGGCTAGGAGGGCCATAGGAGGGATGCTGGCTGCAGGGCGCAGCTGACCCAGCCCACTCCTGTGCTGCAGTGATTGATGGCTGTGGCCTCGAAGCGGGTCCCCGGGTGCCTGGTGCTGTGCCCAGTGGCGTGTGTGGCCCTCACGGGCACTGCATCAGCCAGCCAGGTGGCAACTTCTCCTGCGTGTGCGACAGTGGCTTCACCGGTGCTTATTGCCATGAGAGTGAGTGGGTGGGCAGTGCGCAGGGTGGTGACGTACTGTGGATGGGGTCGTACACTGGGCTGCGGGCTGCGAATAGGGGTGCAGCGGGGTGGGGGAGACCCATGGATGGGGCTATGAATGGAGGTGGTGGAGAGGAGGTGTGGGGACTTGTGGGCGGGGCTGTGGGTGGGGTGGTGGTGCAGCACCTCCTGGCCCCTGCCCACATGCCTGGCCCCTGCAGACATTGATGACTGCCTGGGCCAGCCATGCCACAACGGGGGCACCTGCATTGACGAGGTGGACGCCTTCCGGTGCTTCTGCCCCAGCGGCTGGGAGGGCGAGTTCTGTGACATCAGTGAGTGGGGGGGGACAGGGGCGGATGGTGCCCCAGACTGGGGCTTGGTGGGGGGGAGGCTACCTACTCATGTGTTGGGCCACCACCCCTCTGGGGTGCTGCAGCTAGGCCTGCTCCCGCTGCCCACACTCCCCACCCGGCCCTCTGTCTGTCCTTGGCCCAGCTCCGGTGGGCACCCCCTCCCAGGCAGCCCTCCTGAGCTCCACTGCCGCCCGCTGACGCGCACGCTCCCCTTAGACCTAGACGACTGCTCCCCCGACCCCTGCCACAGCCGTGGCCGCTGCTTCGATCTGGTCAACGACTTCCACTGTGCCTGCGACGGCGGCTGGAAGGGCAAGAGCTGCCACTCTCGTGAGTGCCCTGCCTTCGCGCCCCTACGGGCCACCGCCTGCCCGCCCACCTGCTGAGACCCCTGTGTCCACAGGGGAGTTCCAGTGTGACCTCTACACCTGCAGCAACGGAGGCACCTGCTACGACAGTGGGGATACCTTCCGCTGTGACTGCCTCCCGGGCTGGAAGGGCAGCACCTGCACCATCGGTAAGACGGGCTGGCCCGGACACCCCAACCCACTCTGAGCCCTGGGGCTCCCAGTGAGCAGGGCCTGCCCCGGCTGACTGACCAGTCCTCTCTCTCTGCCCTCTGAAGCTGAGAACAGCAGCTGTCTGCCCAACCCCTGCATGAACGGTGGCACCTGTGTGGGCAGCGGGGACTCCTTCTCCTGCATTTGCCGGGACGGCTGGGAGGGCCGAACCTGCACCCACAGTGAGGCCGGAGGCAGGGGGGCTGGTGTGGGTGTGGTGGGGGACCTGCAGCTGCTGACTGCCAGCCGCGGCTACCTGCCGAACACAGCCCTTCACCCCCATGAAGACCCCTCCCCTCCTCTCCCAGCCTCACCGCCACCTCCTACTTCCCTCGATCAGGGCTGCTTCCTTCCAGAAGCCCTCCCCACTCCTCCCAGCTCCCCCTTGCGCCCCCCCCCCCTTCCGCTCTGGCATTGGTGGTGCAGGTGGCTGGCTGGGCGGGCAGCTGCTGGAATGATCACTCTGTTACTCCCTCCTCAAACCCAGACACCAACGACTGCAACCCACTGCCCTGGTGAGTGGCTGCCAGTGGTGGGGTGCCACGGGCCTTGCTGGCACAGCAGACCCTCACTGAAGCTCACCCTCTCCCCCGCAGCTACAATGGCGGTGTCTGCGTCGACGGCATTAACTGGTTCCGCTGCGAGTGTGCGCCTGGCTTCGCTGGCCCTGACTGCCGCATCAGTGAGTGGCCGGCCCCTGGGCGGGGGTCCACTCTGCACACCCTTGGGCTTTGCAGCCTGTAGCCTCAGTGAAGACCAGGGTGCCTCTTCCTGGACCCTCAGGCAGGCTTCCCTGAGACCTCCACCGAGGCTCCTCCCATGCAGGACAGGGCAGGGCAGGGCAGGCACCAAGCAAAACCCACTCACTGCCAAGGAGTCAGTGCTGACTTATAGCGTCCCCTGTCGGGTTCGAGACTGTAACTGTTTACAGGAGGAGGAAGCCCAGTCTTTCTCCCTGGGAGCTGGAGCTCCGGGGCCCGCTGGCAGGTGAACCGAGGCCACCCTCACCTGCCGTTGTTGGCTGCTGAGCCCTGACTCCCCACAGACATCGACGACTGTCAGTCCTCACCCTGCGCCTATGGGGCCACGTGCGTGGATGAGATCAATGGCTACCGCTGCAGCTGCCCACCTGGTCGGGATGGCCCACGGTGCCAGGAAGGTGGGCCGGGTGGGAGTGTGCCAGGCAGGAGGGCCATGGGGTCCACAGCTGCTGGAGGGTGGGCATACCCGGTGAAGGGGGCTGGGCTATGTCTGGCAGGGCCTGCTCATGATGGGGTGGGGTAGAGGGGGAACTGACTATTGGGTGGGTACTAATCTGCCTTCTCCTGCAGTAATCGGGTTCGGGCGGTCCTGCTGGTCTCGGGGTACCCCCTTCCCCCACGGGAGCTCCTGGCTGGAGGACTGTAACAGCTGTCACTGCCTGGATGGCCATCGGGACTGCAGCAAGGTGCGGGCCCTCTGCCCTCACCCCAGCCCACACTGGACCCTGGAGGGTGGTTGCCCGTTGGCAGTGCCTCCTTGCCCACGTCTGACTTCAGTCTACCTGATGGTGTGCGCATTTGTCGTAACCCTGACCCTCCTTCCTGGCCTGGGGAGACAGGCTGGGCTAGGGCAGTAGTGTTCAGACCCAGAGGCTTGTGCCTTGCGGGGCTCCCCACTCCTTCTGGCCCCCAGGGGCCATTCCGATGGGGAAGCACGCAGCCTGGGCCCTGAGGCGGGGCTGGCGGGTGAGCAGCCAGGAGTACTGACCTGGGCTGTGGTCTGTGCCACTGTGCCATGCTCGTGCCGTGCCTGTCCCAGGTATGGTGCGGGTGGAAGCCCTGCCTGCTGACCAGTCAGCCTGATGTCCTGAGTGCCCAGTGCCCGCTAGGGCAGAGATGCCAGGAGAAGGCGCCAGGCCAGTGCCTGCAGCCACCCTGTGCGGCCTGGGGGGAGTGCGGCCCCGAGGAGCCCCTCCCACCCAGCACACTCTGCCTGCCACACTCCGGCCACCTGGACAGCAACTGTGCCCGCCTCACACTGCACTTCAACCGAGACCAAGTGCCCCCGGTGAGTCAGCCCCTGGCAATGGAGCTTAGCCAGCGTAGCCCATGGGCAACCCTGTGTGTGCAGTGTGTTGGTGGCAGGACCCAGGACACTATCTCTGTTATTGGGGTCTGCTTTTCTGGCTGCTGCTGGATTGGAGCTAGCAGTGGACCTGCTGCTCGAGCTCTGGACACTCCCCTGGGACTCAGACAGCCCTCCCCAGTGCCTGGGACTTAGAATGCCACGAGGTGGGGCCCCCAGTGCAGCCACCTTGCACCTGCTGATGCCCCAGGGAATGGAAAGGGCTGGCTGGCCTGGCCCCCCGCCTTGGGCAGAGTCCTGCTCCTCTCATGCCGTGGGTCTGCACAGGGCACCACTGTGGGCGCCATCTGTGCTGGGATCCGCACCCTGCCAGCCACCAGGACTGTGGCCCACGACCGCCTGCTGCTGCTGCTCTGTGCCCGGGCGCCCTCAGGGCCCAGTGCTGTGGAGGTAGCTGTGGTGAGTGCTGGGGAGGGTAGGAGGCTCCCAATGGGAGCATGGGGGCAGGTGGGGTAGGAGGAGGGGCAGTGGTAGCTCAGGCCCAAGCTGTGTCCAGCAGGTGCCCACCACTGATACTGGCCCACAGGAAGCATGCTGGGCCCTGCTGGGGGACCAGGAATGGGGATGGGGGTGGGGCAGGGAAATCTTTCACAGGAAGAGCTGGAGCATCTTCCACGGGTGGGGGGCAGCTTCCTGAGGGGCTGCAGCCAGGGTGGGGGAAGGGCAGAGCAGGTATATGGAGGCCCCGGAGAAGGGGTGCTGCCCCCTGACAGAGCTGGCCCTGCTGAACCACAGCACAGCCTCCCCAGGCAAGGCCCTCAGCCCTGTGTCCTGCCCCCACCCCACCCCAGTCCTTCAGCCCTGCTCAGGACGCAGGGGACAGCAGCTTGGTCCAGAGCGCCGCCCACGCCATCGTGGCCGCCATTACGCACCGGGGGAACAGCTCCCTGCTGCTGGCCGTCACTGAGGTCAAAGTGGAGACGGCCATGCTGGGTGGGGCCACCACAGGTATGGGGGCGGGGCGGGTCTGCTGCCCCCAACCTTCATGATCCTTCCAGCTGCCCCTGCCTCACCCCTGGGCCGGCGGGCAGGGTCTGCTGCATGCCCCGCACCTATCTCCTCCTGCTTCACCCCTGGGCCCTGCAGGTGGCTTCGGGGCTGCCTGGGCCTCAACACGCTGCCCCCCCACAGGCCTGCTGGTGCCCGCGCTGTGCAGCGCGTTCGTTGTGCTCTGGCTGGCCTGCATCGCCGTGTGCGTCTGGTGGACGCGCAAGCGCAGGAAAGCGCGCGAGCGGAGCCGGCTGCCGCGGGAGGAGAGCGCCAACAACCAGTGGGCCCCGCTCAACCCCATCCGCAACCCCATCGAGCGGCCGGCCGGAGGGGCCAAGGACGCGCTCTACCCCTGCAAGAACTTCACGCCGCCGCCGCGCAGGGCGGCAGAGACGCTGCCCGGGCCGGCGGGCCGCGCGGGCAGCGAGGACGAGGAGGACGACGAGCTGGGCCGGCCTGAGGAGGACTCCCTGGAGGTGGACAAGTTCCTCACCCCCAAACGCACCAAAGACCCGGGCTGCGCGCCGGGACGGCCAGCCCACTGGGCCTCGGGCCCCAAAGTGGACAACCGGGTGGTCTGGAGCGCCAAGCACACCCTGGACGCTGCCAAGGAGTAGGCGTGGCCCCGCGCGGGGGGCAGCGGGGCTCACAGTGTCTTTATTTTGTGTAAAAAAAAGAAAAAGGCAAAAAACAAATGTTTATTTTCTATGTTTCTCTAACCTTGTATAAATTATTGGTGAGGGTCCGGCAGTGGCAAGCAGCGGCGTGTCCCTGGAGAGTGGCTGTTTTTGTAAGGTCACCCTGCGTGGCCCCCTCCGGGTGGCCAAGTGGGGGGTCTGTGTTCTCACCAAATCCCGTGTTTGCTACCAGATATTGGACACTGTTTACAGAACCTTTCTTTTGATTCCTCGCTCGGGCACCTTAGAGGCTGGGGCCTGTGGCTGTCAGCTGGACATGTGGTGGTCAGTGTGGCTGGTGGCAGTCAGCATGTTCCATGGTTGCCTGCGGGGTACTTGGGTGCCGCCGGGACCCATGGCTGTCGCCTCTGTTGAAGTGGTCTGTGGCCGTTCCCTGGCCGGTGCCCTGCTGTCCCGTGTCCGCTGCAGCTCCCCACGGCCCCAGAGGCCTCCACTGTGCTTTCAAAGTGACCTTCCCGTGGCTCCGCCCCGCGGGGCTCCTGACAAGTGCCTTCACTCTGACCCGTCCCCTGCGACCTCAGCACCTGGCCGCCTCCTGCCTCGCCCCCGGCCCTGCCGCCCCTCGTGAAAGTGCATTTTTGTAAATATGTACATATTAAATGAATCACTCTGTATATTTGATTTAATAACTTAAAGGTTTTGGCTTCCCTCGTTCCTTGAACGCTGCTCCTCTGTTCATTGCGGCTTGGGTGGGGCGGTGATGTGGAGGGTGGATGCCCCAGGCAGGTTGTCTAGGCATCGAGGCCTGGGCAAAGCCATCGGGTGCATTAGCGCTCCTAGTCAATGCAGCTAAAGGAAGGCACGCAGCCTGGCTCAGCATCGCTTGGCCAAGAGCCACCAAACACTAAGGGCTTTTTGGCGTGAGGCTCTCTCCAGTCAGCTCTGAGTCGGAACAACCCGTGTACAACTGAACAAAACACTGCCCAGTCCTGCACCATCCTCACAGTTGGTCCGAGGTGTGAGCCCACAGCTGTCTGTCCATCTTATCCAGGGCCTTCCGCTTTTTCATGCCCTCTCTCAAGCACGAGGTCCTCCTCCGAGGACTGGTGACCCCCGACAAAGTCTTACCACCCCGACTTCTATGGAGCGTTCTGGTGGTACTTCTGCCGAGACAGACGTGTGTGTCCTTTTGGCACGCCATGGTATGTGCTCAGGATTCTTCAGCATGGATTCTCCTTCAGAGACTCCATTGTTCGTATCCCATGTTCAACTTTCACATGCATGTGAGATGACTGAAAAATACCATGGCTTTGGTCAGGCACCTTCGCCCTCAAAGTAACATCCTTTCAATACTTTAAAGAGGCGCAGCAGATTTACCCAATAAGATACCCTTTGATCTTGACTGCTGCTACCAGGAGCCCTGATTGTGGATCTGGGCAAGATGACATCCTTGACAAATTTCCCCTTTTCTCCATTTGTCGTGCTGTCATGGATTGGGCCCGTTGTGAGGCTCCTGGTGTTCTTTCTATTGGTTGTTATCCATACTGAAAGCTACAACCCTTGATCTTCATCAGGAAGTGCTTCAGGTTCTCCTCCCTTTCAACAAGCAAGGTTGTGTCATCTGCATAACACAGGTTGTTAATAAACCATTCTCCAATCCTGATGCTGTATTCTTCTTTATTTAGTCCAGATTCTCTGATTATTTGCTTAGCATGCAGATTGAATAAGTATGAAGAGAGGTTACAGCCCCGACACACACCTTCCCTGGTTTAAAACCATGCAGGAGCCCCTTGTTCTGTTCCCATAACTGCCTCTTGATCCATGTTCAAGTTCCAAGTGAGCACAATCAAGTAACCTGGAATTCCACTATTCTCAAGGCGATCCACAGTTCATCAGGGTCCACACAGTCGAGTGCCTTGGCATCGCCAGTGAGCCATCAGTCTCTGGTAGTCCGCTTTCAGCCAAGGTCCCTCTGACATTGCAGTGAGATCCCTTGTTCCACGTCCTCTTCTGAATCCAGCCTGAACCTCTGGCAGTTCCCTCTCAATGTATTGCTGCAATGTTTGTTGGGTGATCTTCAGCAAAATTTTACTTGCATGTGATATTAATGATATTATTCTAAAATTTGAGCATTCCGTTGGGTCACCTTTCTTTGCAGTAGATACAAATAGGAATCCCTTCCAGTCAGTTGGCCAAGTAGCTATCTTCCAAATTTCCTGACGTAGACTATGAGGGCTTCAATAGCTTATTGAAATAGTTTGATGGGAATTCCATCGATTCCTGAAGCCTTGCTTTTGGCTCATGCTTTCAGTGCAGGTTGAACTTCATCCTTCAGCACCATGACTTCTTGCTCATATGCTACCTCCTGACTTGGCGGGATGTTGACTAGTTCTTTTTGATGCAGTGACTCTATGTATTCCTTCCATCCTTTTTGGATGCTTCCTGCATCATTCAATGTTTTGCCCGAAGAAGCTTTCAATATTGCAACTCGGGATTTGACATTTTTCTCGAGTTCTTTCAGTGTAAGACATGCTGAGCGTGTTCGTCCTTTTTGGGTTTCTAACTCTAAGGCTACGTCCATTTTATTATAATAGTTTACTTTGTCTTCTTAAACTGCCCATAGAAAATTTCTGTTCAGCTCTCTGACTTCATCCTTCCTTCCATGTGCCTTAGCTACTCTACAATTAAGAGCAAGGTTTAGAGTCTCTTCTGACACTCACTCTGATCTTTTCTTTCTCTCCTCTTTCTCATGACCTCTTTCTCTCTTCTTCAGTGATGCTCTTGATGTCCTTCACAGCTCATCAGGTCTCTGTTAGCAGTTCAGCGAGTTTAATCTGCCCTTAAGGTGTTCTTGAAATTCAGGTGGGATAGACTCAAGGCTATAGTTTGTCTCTCATGGACTTGTTTTAATTTTCTTCAGCTTCAACCTGCACTTCCATGTGAACAGTTGCTGGTCTGTTCCATAGTCAGGCCCTGGCCTGGTTTGAGCTGCTGACACCCAGCTTCCCCAGGGTCTCTGCCCATGGACACAGGCAGTCCACCAGGGGACGTCCATGTGTAGTTTTGTTGAGACACACGTTTGTCCTGAAGAAGTCGTCAGTCTTGTAACGTTCTGTCATGTGCTCTCCAGTTAGTGTTATCAGCAACGCCATATTGTCTACCTGCTGTTCCTTCCTCTTTGTCTCCAACTTTTGCATTCCACTCATCAATAATTATCAATGCATTTGATCGCATGTTTAATCAATTTCAGACTGACGATGTTGACAGAATGTTTGAATTTGTCCGTTACTGGTTTTAGTGGTTGGTGTGTAAATTTGAATAATAGTTGGAATGATTTAATTTCCTTGTATGCTGATAGACATTATCCTATCACAGAGAAAACTTTATTTCAAGATTGACCTTAAAATGTCCGTTTTGAATTTGAATACAATGCCATTCCTCTTTATTATGCCATTCTTTTTTTCAATCGTTTTATTAGGGGCTCATACAACTCATCACAATCCATACATACATCAATTTCCATACATACATCAATTGGGTAAAGAACATTTGTACATTCATTGCCCTCATCATTCTCAAAACATTTGCTCTCCATGTAAGCTCGTGGCACCAGGTCCTCATTTTCTCCCCTCCTTCCACGCTCCCCCATCCCTCATGTACCCTTGATAATTTACAAATTATTATTTTGTCATATCTTGCCCTGTCCGACGTCTCCCTTTATTATGCCACTCTTATCATAGTAAACCATGCGGTTTTCTGATTCAAAATGGCCACTATCCGTCCGTTGCGGTCACTAACACCGAGGATATCAGTCTGTATGTGTTCCATTTCATTTTGGACAACTTCCAATCTCCCTAGATTCATACTGCACACATTCCAAGTTCTGATTGTCAGTACATTTTCATGGCTGTTTCTTCTTCTTTTGAGTCATGTCCTAGCAGCAGATGAAGGTCCCGAGGCTTTACTCCGTCGCCATCACTTTGAGAGAGCCGCTCCCTCGGGCATATTCCGTAGGCCTTCAGTACCCAACAGCATCCGATGCTAGGCAGAGGTTTATGGCATCTCATCCCGCTGAAGCGGGCAGCCCCGTCCTTCCTTGTCTGCTCAGTCTTGCAGCTCTGCTCAGTCTGGGTGACCCTGCTGGCATCTGAATACCAGTGACATCACCTCCAGCATCACAGCAACATCAAGCCACCAGAGTGTGACACACGGACAGACACATGGCACTAGGGGTTATCAAAGGTGAAAGGTGAGGTTGATACCGGGAGGTCAAAGGTGAACACGGACTACATGTCAACCTCAGGTGACCCCCTCAGTCACTCCCCTGCAAGGTCATCAAGTGGTGGGCAGATTTGGGAGCAAAGCCAGGAGCACATTTTCTGTGGGGTCAGGGGCAGGGGCTAGCCACAGCTTGGGCATGCTGCATGAGCAGCTGTGGGTGACCTGGCCAGCATTCCTGAACCACGGTCCTTGAGGGTGCAGGCGGAGGGGCTGGCTCTGCAGCAAACGGAGAGGGGGTACCTACAAGCCCAGCAGGAAGTCTGCCAGGCTGTGGTCAGGGGGGCAGGCGTGAGGCTGAGAGGAGGCACTGAACATGGGTGCCCTGCAGTGGCAGGACACAGAGGTCAATCGCCCATCCTTGCCCCAGGGTGGCACCAACCACTTTAGCTGGGCAAGTTGGCACCAGGTTTGGGGGATTCTGCCATGCTCCCACCATGGCGTTGGCCAGAAAAGCCATGACTTAACTTTGAAGTGGTTTGCTGGTGCGTGGGGGTGATGGGGCCCGGGAACATGGAATCTGCCTTTATTCAGGACTTCTGTGCCCTTCCAAAAGAGTGTTCTCAGAGCAGACCAAAGCCAGCCCAGCCACACAGACAGGGAACCGGGACTCTCCGCTTACCGTGCTCCTGGGGAGACAGCTTGCAGACATGGGGTCCGTAGAAAACCATCCTAACCGCCTAGCACAGTATGAGGCGGCAGTGGGGGGGTGGGGGGGCGGGCGGGACCTGGCCTGCAGGGATTGAGCCTGAAAGGAGTTCAGCAAGTCTGCCCCCCACAAGTCTGATGGTGGGGAGCAGGCAGAGGCTCAGAGGCACAGCCTGGACAGGGTCAGAGGAGCCACAGACCCATACTTGGGGGGCCTTGTTGGGGCCTGGGGTCCAAATGCTGTGTGGGCTGGGGCTAGGGACACGGGGTCAGGTAGCTGTCGATCGCGGTGAGAGCAGGGAAGCCTGGCACTGGAGGGCGGGTCCCTGGCTTCAAGTGGACCAGCCTGGGGGGGGGGCCTGCGGGCGTCAGCTACCAGGCTCTAGTGATGGGGGTCTAGGTTCAGAGGGGATTTCAGGGTCCCTGAGGCCCCAGGCCAGGGTCTGGTGTGTATGGGGGTACCAGGGAGGGCATGAAGCTGAGGGCAGTGCAGAGGGCACTGAACTCTGGTGAAGCAGGGAAGGTGTGCAGGTCTGGGAGACCACCCCAGCTTCTGTGTCCCACGTGGTCCCCAGTGGACTGAGGTTGGCCAGGTTGAGCTGGACGGGGACAGTGTCCTGAGTGAATATGGCTGCAGCTATGGAGCCACTCTGAGGCCACCAGGCAGTGCTACCTGCCCGCCTGCCTCCGCTGCTTCCTGGGAGCCGGCCCCGGGAGTGAGCCAGCTGGCTCTGCCCAGAGACAACCCTGCCTGCTGTGTCGCCAAGAAACGCGCCAGGGGAGCGGGGAGGGGAGTCCCCCAGGAGCCCCTCCCGAGCAGCTGGCTGTTAACCCCTACAGGCCGGGCAGCAGGCGGCCAGCAGATTCCAACGACCTCACCTGCCCTGGGGGCAGCAGGGGCTGAGAGGGGCTGGGCTGTGGCTTCTAGTTGGGAGGGCTGGGAGACCACCACACACACAGACTCCGAGGCCAGGGAGGACAGGGTCCCTGCTCAAGAGGGTCTTGATGGTCTCCCTGCCTCAGGCTCATCTGGAACCTGCTCAGGAGACAGGAAGGGTCCAGCCTCAGAGCCAGGCACCAAGGGTGGGCAAGAGGCCCCAGGGTAGGTGTGAGGTCTGCGGGGGCCTTCTAAAGCCACAGGTGGGACAGGCACTTGGGGAGGGCATTGATTCTGGGGGTATAAAACAGGCTGGGTCTGAGGGAGTCACTTTTCTAAGGGCATAAGGCAGGCTGGGTTTAGGGGGTCACTGTTCTGGGGGTGTGACAGATTGGACATGGGATCACCATGGTGAGGATGATATGGGGGGGACTTGCTGTTCTGGGGGCATGGCAGACTGTGTCTGGGATCGCTGTTCTTGGGGGGTGGAGCAGCTGGGTCTGGGGATGCTGTTCTGAGGATAGTGGCCAGAGGGCTGGGTCTAGGGGGTTCACTGTTCATGGGTCAACTGCCCTGGGTCATGGCAGACGGTGTGGGGGTCGCTGTTCTTGGGGAGTTGTTAGTAGGACACTGGTTCTAGGGGCCACTGTCTCTCTCACTCCACCCCTGTTGCCCCCCCTCCCCCCCAGCTGGCCTCCTCTCCCCCCCTCAGCTGGGGCCTTCTCCTCTTGAGAACACAGATATGGCCAGAGAGCACCCTGATGCGCTCCCCCGCCACCCTCCCTCTCTATCACCACCTCTCCTGTAGGTCTCCCTCCGGACCGCCAGCCTCTGTTTCCTGCAGCCTGCAAGCTGCTGTTCTCCTCCGTGAGGGAGAGGACAGACAGACGGACAGACAGATGCAGGGAGAGAGAAATAGAGAGAAAGGATCCTTCCCCTGCACCCCCACCCCCACTGTTGTCCCCTGCCCTGTTAACTACAAATCCCTCAAAGAGCTCCTCCCCAGGGCAAGAGGCTGGCAGTGGGGGGCATCGATGGTCAGAGGGGGCCCAGAACAGCCAAGGGAGGAGGTGGGGTGTGCCAGAGGGTGGCTTTTGGGGACTCAGCAGGAGATGGGGCAGCAGTCCTGGGGGGCGGGAGGGAGGGGCTCTCCATCTGCAGGGCTGGGCCTGAGGAGGCCAGAGCAGAGGGGAGGGGTGGTGGCTCCACGTGGACCCAGCTGAGAGCTGACCCCCCAGTGCCTGCACAGGACACAGGGACCCTAGGTGACGTGGGCAGGGCAGTCGGCAGAGGCCCAGTGGTTCTAGCCCGAGAATTGAGGGCTGGCCCATGGGGCCCCACTCTCCCTGCTGGGGGTCAGCGTGGACTTGGATGTGAAGGCGCCAAAGCGGTGTTGTGGGGCAGAGTGCCAGGCTCAGGGGGCGCATGGCAGCGGGTGGTGCAGGCGTGCCCTTGGACCCTCAGGGTCTGTGTATCTTGGAAGAAGCCCGGAGTGGTCCTAGGAAGCGAAGTGGAGAGACGTCCTCTGGTACATGGGACAGGTTGCCAGGAGAGCCCAGGCCCTGGAGAAGGACACCATTCTTAGTAAGATAGGGGGGTCGGAAAAGAGGAAGATCCTCGATGAGATGGAGAGAGGCAGGGGCTGCCACAGGCGCTCAGACACTGCAAGGACAGGGATTTCCTTCTGTTGGGTGCCGGATCACTGTGAGTCAGAGCCGACTGGCCCGGACCTGAGCGCGAACTCCCACTGTGCAGCCATCATCTCCAGCCCAGGGACTTAGATGACACGCATTTACCACCTCGCAGTTTCTGTGGGTCAGGAGCTGGGAGCAGCCCTGTCTGCGGGGTCTGTGTCATGTGGAGAACTGAATGGGACTGGATCCACGTCTACATTCACTGGCTGTCCTGGTTGAGAGGCACCAGGCCCCTCTGGGTGTTGTGGTTGGGGCCTCTCCACAGGCTGCTTGCTTGTCCTCAGTCATGGCACTGGTCTCCCTCAGAGCCAGGAGTCCAGGAGAGATGGAGACAGAAGTGGCAACACCTTGGGCGAGTCACACAGCCCGTCACTACACAGTATCACTGCATGCATCCCTCATGCAAGGGGTGTGTGTGTGTGTGTGTGTGTGTGTGCATGTGCATGTGCACGGGGGTGAGCTCAGCACTGCAGGCAGGACCTTCCTCAAGGGCACCCCATCCCCAAGCCACACCTCCTGCGCTGCTGTAGAAGGCTCATGGCCACTGGGCTTCTCACCCACCCACACCCTGCACACTCTCAGCAGGAGGGGTGGCTGCAGGGGTCCTGCTCCCAGCCAGAGGGGTGCTGTCTGGGGGAGTGTTGGTACTCTGCCACTCACCCACCCCACTCTCCGCCCCCCAAGGGTCATGGCCAAGAGAAGGGCGAGCAGATAGAAGAGCCCAGTTAACCTGACTCAAGTACTCCCTCAACACAAGAAACTTGTTCTATTAACCCGGCATTCCGTGATGCTCACCTTCCCCACACGATCACTGAAGACAAAACAGGTGCATAAGCAAATGTGGTGAAGAAAGCGGATGGTGACCAGCTATCAAAAGATATAGCGTCTGGGGTCTTAAAGGCTTAAAGATAAACAAGCGGCCATCTAGCTGAGCAGCAACAAAGCCCACGTGGAAGAAGCACACCAGCCTGTGCGATCACGAGGTGTCAATAGGATCAGGTCTCAGGCATCAAAGACCCAAAACAAAAAATCCTATTGTGAATGAGGGGAGTGTTGACTGGGGACACAAAGCCCATCCGTAGGCAACTGGACATCCCCTTTGAGAAGGGCGGTGAGAGGAGATGAGCCAGTCAGGGTGCAGTATAGCACCGATGAAACATACAACTTTCCTCTAGTTCTTTAATGCTTCCTCCCTCTCCCCTCCTCACTATCATGATCCCAATTCTACCTTACAAAACTGGCTAGAACAGAGCATGTTCACGGGTAAAGATAAGAGCCAGAAGCACAGGGAATCCAGGACAGATAAACCCCTCAGGACCAATCATGAGAGTAGAAATACCAGGAGGGGAAGAGGAAGGTGAGGGGTGGGGTGGGAAACCAATCACAAGTATCTACATATAACCCCTCCCTGGGGGATGGACAGCAGAAAATTGGGTGAAGAGAGACATCGGTCAGTGTAAGACATGAAAAAATATACATATATATAAATTATCAAGGGTTCGTGAGGGAGGGTGGGAGAGGGACGGGGGAAATGAGAAGCTGATACCAAGGGCTCAAGTAGAAAAAATATGTTTTGAGAATGATGATGGCAATAAATGTACAAATGTGCTTGACACAATGGATGGATTTATGGATTGTGATAAGAGCTGTACGATCCCCCAGTAAAATGATTAAAAAAACAAAGAGTCCAGTTCAGCGCCCTGGAGACGGAGGGAGTGGACCAGAGAGGGGCTGAGGCTGATCTCTGCTCTGCCCAGGGCTCTGCGGCTTGCCCTTCCAGACAGGGAGTAATGGATGGCAGCTGGGACAGTGAGGAGTGGATTCCCCACCTAACAGATGCCCGGGCAGCACTCAGTGACCCCTCACAGGGGAGACAGGTACCTGACCACAAGCCTGTTCCCGTAGAGCACTAATACCACTAATACATGGGGACGCACACACACACACAGAACTCACCGCCCCCACCCCGCACCGCTCCCCCCGCACCGCCCAAGCCCAACCAAAACCCAATCCATGAAGTCACTTCTGACCCCTGGCGACCACGTACAGCGTTTCTGAGACTGTAAATTTTTAGAGGCAGCCAGCCCATCTTTACCCCCAAGAGAGGCTGGTGGTTTTAAACTGCCCACCTTGTAGTTAACAGTCTGATGTGCCATCGCAGTGCCCCCAGGCCTTCATGATCCTGGGTGCTCCTAGAGAGAGCCTGCAGAGAGGCGCCTGCCGACAGTGAGCGCAGAGACAGGTGGAAGAACAACCGCCTAGAACCTACACGCGCACAGCTAGTGGGGGTGCACTTATTCTTCGTTAAAACGTGCTTCCTCTCCCTCCCATACCATCCAAATCGGTTTCCTTCGGCAGGAAAATCTTTTCATATATGTATAAGAAAGAGCTTTATATCAAAGAGCAATTGTATATTAAGAAAACATCCCAGACCAGTCAAGATCAAGCCCATAAGCCCAATATTAGCCCATAAGTCTGATATTAGTCCATAAACTCCTCTTTAGACTCACCCAGTCGCACGCAATGACGCAGCATGCAGGACAATCACAGACTGGTGGGTGCAAAGTCTTGTAGCTGCACTGACAGTGGACACATCTCCGGAGCTTTGGCTGTCATCAGCATGACTGGAAGTGGCTTGTCACCAGGAAGATGAAGGCAGAGAGAGAGTAAGTTCCCAGAATCCAACTGAGAAGGCCACGCCCACAAGGAGGCATCATCAGGCTGTGACCAGATGGACAGGCTAGACTCCACCCCTACACTTATTTATCAAGTTGACATGAAATTATGTTACTACTATTGTGTTTCTCCGAAAGTAAGACATCCCCAGAAAATAAGACCTACTTACAGTTTTGCCTCTCACTGAGATATAAGGCATCTCCCCGAAAATAAGCCCCCCCCAAAGCTACCGTAACTCTGGACTCTGGACTGTAGCGGTGGGCGCCGCTGCGCAGCTCACTGTTGGCCGCAGCGCAGCCGGAGCAGACAGGAAGTGCGAGGTCTCTTTTAATAAAACAACGAACAATGAGTGTACTGTATTCTTCTTCATGGAAAAATAAGATATCCCCTGAAAATAAGACCTAGCGCATATTTGGGAGCAAAAATTAATATAAGACACTGTCTTCTTTTCAGGGAAACAGGGTACAAGTGGTCTGATACAATAGTTGTCTTTGTAACTTGACTCAGCAGGGTGTCTTCCAAATCCATCCACGCCATGAGGTGTCAACAGCTTCATCATTATTCTTTAGAGAGGTTTAGGTTCCAGTGTAGGATGTTCCAAAGTCAAAGAGCAAGGTCCTTCGAAGATGCCACTTTGGCTTGGTGTAAACCAAACAGTGTGGAATTTCTATCTACAAAAGGTTGTAGATAGAAACATCGTCTTTAGGAGGGTATCGAGATGGAGGTATGTCAAAATTTATAGCTTCACATTTTAATGTCTTTGTTTAGTCGAAGTTTCTATGATTTTGTGGCAATACTTTTGACTTACCTTCATACACTCACCTGGAAGAGTGAGTTGTCAAATGTGAAATGGAGCGCATAAAGAGCGAGAATCCCAGTGTTAGTGAGATGAAATGGAGGGGTTGGGCCAATTCGAATCAGGAAGTCATATGGTTGACTATGCCGTGGAATGCAGATTCAAAAGCAGTGTCATTGCATTCATCACCAAAAAGGACACTCAGCAGCTGCTTGAGATGGGTGCCGTAGCAAAGTGTGCAAAGATGGTGCCCAGTTATCAGAAAGAATAGTGTCTGGGGTCTTAAGTGCTTGTGTTCAAACAAACTGCCATCGAAGCAAGGCGCCCACTAAATCCATATAGCAGAAGCACACCAACCTGTGTAATTCAGGGCTTGTACATCATAAAATCCAAAATCAGAAGAGGAAACAGTATCAGGACTTAAATTGTGAAGACCTGGTTTGCAGAAGGCTATGGACAACACTTCAGGAGGTAACCTGTTCAGAACCAACGGTGCTGAAGGAAGAAGTTCCAACTGCACTGAATGCAGTAGCTAAAGACAAGGCTCCAGGCATTGATGAAATGCTTCGGCAAGCTGAAGAAGCACTGGGAGAACTCAATCCTTTATGCCAGGACATTCCGAAGACAGCAACTTGATCAACTGGCTGGAAGAGATCCATATTTGTGTTCATTTCAAAGAAAGGTGACCCAACAGAGTGCTCAAACTATAGAATGATATCATTGATATCGCACCCAGGTGAAATTTTGATGAAGGTCATGGACCAACAGTTGCCCCAATACACTGACCAGGAATGGCCAGAAGTTCAGGGCGGATTCAGGAGAGGATGTGGAGCAAGGGATAGCACTGCTAAAAGAGAATACTGGAAAGATGGTTACCTGTGTTTCATTGACTATGCCAAGGCATTCAACGGTGTGGGCCATAACACACTGCGGATGACCTTGAGAAGGATGGAGCTCCTGGAACCCTTCAATGCACTCCCACAGAACTTGTACATGGACCAAGAGGCAGCTGTGCAAACAGAACAAGGGAATACTGCGAAGTCTAAAACCAGGAAGGTTGTGCAACAGGGCTATATCTTCTCACCATACTTATTCAATCTGTGTGCTGCACGAATCATCAGAGACTCTGCATTATATGAAGCAGAATGTGGCATCAGTGTCAGAGGAAGGCTTATTAACAATGTGCAACATGCAGATGACACAACTTTGGTTGCTGGCAGTGAGGAGGACTTGACGCCTTTGCCGATGGAGATCAAGGGCGGCAGCCTTCACTAGGGATGAGGACTCAATGCAAGCAGACCGACTTCTTCACAACGGAACCAATGGGTCACATGGTCAGTGGAGAAAAGGCTGAAGTGGTCAAGGATTTCATCTTGCTTGGCTCCACCATCAATGCTCATGGAAGCAGCAGTCAACAGACCAAAGGTATTGAGTTAGGTAAATCTGCTGCACAAAGGTATTGAGTTAGGTAAATCTGCTGCACAAAGGTATTGAGTTAGGTAAATCTGCTGCACAAAGGTATTGAGTTAGGTAAATCTGCTGCACAGAGGTATTGAGTTAGGTAAATCTGCTGCACA
>NW_022103915.1:331215-348007 GCF_000313985.2 Echinops telfairi
AGGTATTGAGTTAGGTAAATCTGCTGCACAGAGGTATTGAGTTAGGTAAATCTGCTGCACAAAGGTATTGAGTTAGGTAAATCTTCTGCACAAGTCTTCTTTAGAGTACTGAAGGGCAAGGATGTTACTTTGAGGACTAAGGTGCAACTGACCCAAGCCATGGGATTCTCTATTGCATCATATGCATGTGAAAGTTGAACGCTGAATAAGGAAGACCATAAAAGAATAGATGCATTTGAATTGTGGTGTTGGAGAAGAGTATTCAAAGTACCATTGTGTTAGTCTGGGTTAACTAGAGAAACAAATCTAGAGGCACTCATATGTGTGTAAGAGAGCTTTATATCAAAGAGTAATTGTATACTGAGAAAATATCCTGGCCCAGTCCAGATTAAGTTCATAAGTCCAATATTAGCCCATATGTCCCATACTAGATCATAAATTCCTCTTCAGACTCACGCAGTGCATGCACTGATGCCGAATGCAGAGAGACCACAGGCTGGTGGTTGGAAAGTCTTGTGGATCCAGTGGTGGTGGAAGCATCTCTCCATGGCTCCTTCAGCTCCTGAATGTGTATCCTCAACAGGAAGGTGGACCAGAGAGAGCGCGTAGCCCTCATCCAGAGAGAATGAGAGGAAGTTCCCAGAACCCTTATGAGAAGGCCACCCCCACAAGGAAGCATCATCAGGCTGTGACCTGATTGACAGGCTAGACTCCACCCCTACACTCTTAATGTCCTCCAGTTGACACGAGATTATGTAACTGCCACAACCAGGGACTGCTGAAAGGACAAACCAATCTGTATTTCAGAGTAGTCCTTGGAGGAAGCCTAAGAAGACCTTGTCGTACATACTTTCGACCTGTTTTCCAGGGAGACAAGTCCCTAGAGAAGGACATCATGCTTGGCAGAGGGGAGCGAAGTAGAAAAGGCCCTCCAGGAGATGAATTGGCACCTTGATGGCACACTGCCGCACTGTGCCCGAGCATAGAAACAATTGTGAGGGTGGTACTGAACTAGGTGGTGGTTCATTCTGCTTCGCATAAGGTCACTATGGGTCAGAAACAACTTGATGCACGTAATAGCAACAAGATTGACGAGGTTACTTGTGATTGAAGAAATGAGATTCTAAGGGGGTTGGGCAGTTTGTCCATCCTGTTGTTGTTGTTGTTAGCGACCGTTGAGTCCGATCTAACACTAATGATCTCGTGTACTGAGGAACTGCCACGTGGACAGTAGTGTGCGCACGTCCACTGTGGCAGGGACTGTTTTGTCACTACCCCTCTACTTTACCAAGCTTGATGTCCTTTCTCTCCTGACAGCATGTCCAAAATATGTAAGATGAAGGCTGCCTAGCCTTGCTTCTAAGCTGGCCTTCCTCCAAGACAGATCTGCTGGTCCTTCTGGCAGTCCATGGTGCTTTCAGTGTTCTTCCCCAGCCCCGTCACGAACGGCTTCTCTCGTCAGTCTTTTTCACAGTCAGCGTCCACCTCTCACACGCATACGAGGCCCCTGGAGTGATCATGCTTCAGCCAGGTGCAGCTTAGCCCTCAGAGTAACCTTCTTGCTTTTCAGCTCCACAAAGAAGGCTCGTGCGGCAGATTCACCTACTGGAACGCATCATTGTGTGCGTGACACATGGGTGGGTGGATGGATTGTGATGAGAGTTGTACGAGCCCCCACTACAACGTTTAAAAAAAAAAAAAAGAGCTCTTTCCCTGTCCCCGCCGAGCTGTGCGGAGGCAGAGGCTCCGGGGTGTTCAAGATTCGGTCCCACCCGTAACCTACCGCCGTGGCCGAGGAAGGCATTGCTGCTGGAGGTGTAGTGGACGTTAACACTGCTTTACGAGAGGTGCTGAAGACCGCCCTCATCCACGAGGGCCTAGCACGTGGAATTCACGAAGCGGCCAAAGCCTTAGACAAGCGCCAAGCCCATCTTTGTGGGCTTGCACCCAACCGTGATGCGCCTGCGGATGTCACGCGAGTGGAGGCCCTGTGTGCCGAACACCACATCGACCTCATTAAGGTGGATGACCACAAGACGCCAGGAGAGCGGGTGGGCCTCTGCACAATTGACCGAGAAGGAAAACCCCGGAAAGTGGTTGGTTGCGGTTGTGTGGTTGGTAAGGACTATGGCAAAGAATCTCAAGCCAAGGATGTTATTGACGAATACCTGAAATGCAAAAAATGAGCAAATAAAACTTTGCTAATCGTAAAAAAAAGAAAAGAAAAGAAAGAAAGAAAGAAATGCGTCATTTTTATCCCCCGACTGCTACTTCCTTGAGTATTGACTGTGGATCTCAGCCAGCGGTTCTCAACCTGTGGGTCCCGAGCCCTTTAGGGGTCGAACGACCCTTTTTCACAGGGGTCGCCTAAGACCATCGGAAAACACATAAATATTTCACAATGTATAATTACATGTTTTGTGATTAATCACTGTGCTTTAATTATGTTCAGTTTGTGACAATGAAAACACGTCCTTGTCTATCAGAAACACTCTGGACTTACTGCTTCCAAGACAGAGCGGTTTGTCCTTTTAACACCCGTGGAACTTTCAATATTCGTCTCTAGCACCAGAGTTCAAATGCCTCAATTCTTCTTCTTTTTTTTAAATCGTTTTATTAGGGGCTCATACGACTCTTAGCACAATCCATACGTGCATCACTTGTGTAAAGCACATTTGTACATTCATTGCCCTCGTCATTCTCAAAACATTTGCTCTCCACTCAAGCCCCGGCATCAGGTCCTCGTTTCCCCACCCTCCCCGCTCCCCTCCCTCAGGAGCCCTTGATGCATCCATTCTTCTTTGGTCTTCTTATCCAGTGTCCAACTTCTACATGCATATGAGGCAGTGAAAATATCATGACTTGAGTCAGGCACACCTTAGTCCTCAAAATGACATCCTTGCTTTTCAACACATTAAAAGGGTCTTGTGCTGCTCCCATGAGCATTGACTGTGGAGACAGGCAAGACAAAATCCTTGACAACTTCAGCCTTTTCTCCATTGATCATGATGTGACCTATTGGCCCAGTGGTGAGGATTTTGGGTCTTCTTTACCTTGAGTCACAATCCATAGTGAAGGCTGCTTTCCATCTCTGTAACTGTGGGAGTCACCTAATCTGGTGTCAATGTAAGGATTAAGAGTGTAGAGGTGGCATCTAGGCTGTCAATCTGGAGATAGCCAATGAGATTTCTGTGGGCATGGCCTGATCCTGAGAATGCTGGGAAATCTAGCACTTCCTCCTTGGAGGCGGAAGACACTTCTCTCTCTCTGCTCCTCCCTGGGAGATGTTGCAGAAGACAAGCCACATGGTTGCAACCAGACCTCGGAAGCTGGAGAAGCCACAGAGAGACCCCTGCCAGCACTTAGATGTCTCCAACGCCACTGGACCCAAAGACTTTCTACCCACTGGCTTGTGATCGTCCTGCATCTGGCTTCGTTGCATGTGTGTCGTGAATCTGAAGAGGACTTGATAGATGGGTATCGGACATATGGGCTAGTATCAGACTTATGGCCTTGGACTGGACTGCGTTGGGATGTTTTCTCAATGTTCAATTCCTCTTGTATATAAACCTTTCCCTTATATGCATATGTGTGTCCATGGATTTGTTTCTCCAGTCTACCCAGACTAACACAGTAACTTTGTCATTTCTGGAATGTTCTATCAATGTAATCCTGTGGTATGTAACTTTTTGAGACTTGCTTTCTCCACTCAGCAACATTCCCTTGAGATCCACCCAAGTTGCTGCATGTATCAATAGTTCATCCCTGTTTACTGCTGAGTAAGATTGCCTTGTGTGGGGTGCACTAGGGTTTGTTTAGCCTTTCTCCCTATAAAGGACATTTAGGGTGTTTTCACTTTGGGTTGTTACAAATAAAACTGCTTTGGACACTAATGCATGGTTTTTGTTTCATGTTTTTAAAAGTATAGATCTCCATTTCTCCGGGATAAATGCCCAGGAGTTCCGTTGCTGTGACACGCAGTCAGTATATGTTTAACGTATAAGAAACTACTGACTGATTTCCAGAGTCTCTGTACCATTCCAGTTGGGATTTTGTTGCGTACATACAGGGGGAACCCCCCCCCCAAAAACCGGATTTTTTTCCAAAGTTATGTATTTAAATTTTTTTCTTTTACAAAACAACCTTATCACCTTCAAAGTACTCTCTATTACACTTAATACATTTTTCAAATCTACAATTCCATTCTAGGAACAAAATTTCAAACTCATCTATTTGAATGGCTGACAGCACCTCCCTCGTTCCCCCAACCCCCCGGCCCCCCAACTCTTATACCTTGTCAAATCACTGTCCTCTCATGTCCCTCTTCACTCAGGGCAAAAAAATAAAATGAAGTTGCACAGAGAAAGGTCTGGCGAGTAAGGTGCATGGGGCAAGAGAGGCATGCTGTTCTTTGCCACAACCTGGCGCACTGAGACGGCTGCATGAGCAGGTGCATTGTTGTGGTGGCAAAACCAGTCTCCCTGTCTGCCACAAATCAGGCCTTTTTGGTTGCACACTGTTACACATTTTTTTCAGAACCTCTAAATAGAAAGCTTGATTAACAGTCTGACCTGGTGGAATGAACTCCAAATGCACTAGCCCCCTCACATCAAAAAAACAAATGAGCATCGGTTTTTTTCAGGTACCCCTCGTACATAAATTTTAAGAGCCTGGCATGTGAATCCATGAACACGTATGCTTTCGTATGTGTTTTAGGTATCTCGTGCTGCTGCTATACAGAAGTACCATAGCAGACGACTTTGACAAATAAGAAATGTATTCTCTGTAGGAGGCAGAAGTCCGAATTCAAGGTGCCAACTCTAGGGGAAGACTTTCTGTCTGTGCTGGCTCTGGGGGAGGGTCCTTGCCTCCATTCCATGGCTGTGGGCCCGGTACTCCTTGGACATATCCCCATGTATTGGCATCAGTCAGCCCCTGGGTCAGGAGCTTCTCAGTGGAGCGACTGAGGGTCCACGGGATGCACCTGGATCCCAGCTCTACTTCCTTGGTGATAGTAGATCATAATCTCTGCTAGATTATTTAATCTCTTTTATATTTTTCTTTATTATTATTATTTTTTTAATCTCTTTTATATCTTAAAGGAGATTGACTCAATTTTTATTCCTGTAGAGCGCATCCTGCCTCATTATCATATATGCCTCTAATCTTGCCTCACTAACATAATAAATGCAAGGTTTCGCAACAAATAGGATAATGACATTAGATTACAAAACAGAGGACAATTATATCACAAGATGCGGGGAGGTAGTTGTATAACACTGAAAATCATGGCCTAGCAGACCACTGTCAGACTGTCAAATCACATGCCAAACTGTCAACTAAAAATCACAAATCATTGTTTTGTTTTTAAATCATTTTATTGGGGGCTCATACAACTCTTATCACAATCTATACATACATCAATTGTATAAAGCACATTTGTGCATCCATTACCCTCATCACTCTCAAAACATTTGCTCTACACATAAGCCCCTGGCATCAGCTCCTCATTTTTCCCCTCCCTCCCCACTCCCCCTCCCTCATGAACCCTTGATAATTCATAACGTATTCTTACACTGTCTGACATCTCCCTTCACCCACTTTTCTGTTGTCCGTCCCCCAGGGAGGAGGTTATATGTAGATCCCTATAATCGGTTCCCGCTCTCTACCCCACCCTCCCTCTACCCTCTCGGTATCACCACTCTCACCACTGGTCCTGAAGGGATCCTCTGTTCTGGATTCCCTGTGTTTCCAGTTCCAGTGTACCTCCTATGGTCTAGCCAGATTTGTAAGGTAGAATTAGGATCATGATAGTGGTGGTGGTGGGTGCGGGGTAAGGAAGCATTTAGGAATGAAAGGAAAGTTGTATGTTTCATTGCTGGTACACTGCACCCTTTCATAAGGGGATGTCCAGTTGCCTACAGATGGGCTTTGGGTCCCCACTCCCCCTCATTCACAATGACATGATTTTTTGTTCTTTGGTGCCTGATACCTCATCTCTTCAACATCTCATGATCACACAGGCTGGTGTGCTTCTTCCATGTGGGCTTTGTTGCCGCTTGTTTACCTTCAAGCCTTTAAGACCCCAAACGTTATATCTTTTGATAGCTGGGCACCATCAGCTTTCTTCACCACATTTGCTTATGCACCCATCACAAATCATTGTTGCGGGAGATTTTAAAAGGCCCAAGTATGTGGTCTGTGGATTGAATTGTGCCCCCCCCCCTAAAAAAATATGTGTCCACTTTGTTGGACCATGATTCTTAGTGGTTTGGCAGTTATGGAATGATGTAACCATCTTTCCATAATGTTATCAGTCAATTGATTGTGAAGGAGTCAGGATGGGATGCAGCACCGTTACTCAGCTGAGAGCCGTGACAGGATATGAGAGGAGCTCTCTCAGTGTGGCCTTCATCCTGTTTGATCTCACAAGCAGTCAAAGGAGTAAGAAGTGAACAAAGAGAGCGCAAGACTTCGACACCACCAAGAAAGAAGAGCTCAGAGCTAAATTAGTGCTCTGCACCCAGGGTCCCTGAGCTGAGAACTTTCTAGACCCAGAGGAAGTCTGATGCCAAGACACAGGAAGCTCTCCGAGGGATGCGGGGACCACACGTGGTGACAGGAGACAAGAACCTTCTGTCTGAGTCTGCAGAGTAAGAAAGTCTTTCCCCAGGGGTGGTGGCCTGGATTCAGACGTCTGGCCTTCTCCGCTGTGCGGGAATACAGAAGCCATCTTCTTGTGGTTCTGTGAGAGCAGCGCTAGGTAATGAAGATGCTAACGCCTCCCACAGCGGGGCAGTCTTTTCCCTGCACCGTCTGACACAGGCTGCGGGAATCCTAGACAGAGGGTTTGGTTAGCTTGGCTCAATGTTTGTGTCCACTGCCACCACCGTGGCCTTTCATCCTTTTTATGTAGCCTTGTGGACACACATGTCCATTAAAAGATAATAAATAAAGCACTTGTTTGAGTTCATGTCCACAAGGTGCTAAACACGGTCTTAAAATGACAGGGTTATGCTACTCTCCAAACGTGAGCTGTCAGGACCATGTTGTGGATCAACTTCAGACAGTTCTGGAGGGTGACCCTAGTGAGATGAGAGTGTAGCACACCCCTTCTTGGTCCCCACCACCGGATCGTGTTGCTTACAACCTTCTTCTTGCCCTGTCAGGCTGGCTCTGTCCATGTTCTGCCCTCCACAACGGGATCAGCCCTTCCCTGGAGCTGAGAGAAGCACGGCAACAGCCTTGGCAGTGGAGGTAGCCAAGCGCCAGGACGTTCTCAGGTTTAACGTCGGGACTTGCGGTCTCAGGTTTAACGTCGGGACTTGCGGACAGCGGATGCTCATCACGGATCTTCTCCAGAACGTCCTGACCCCCAGGCAGAGCCCTGGCGGCCTCCTCACAGAGGCTGATCTGGAAAAGGGGAGCGCAGAGCTCCAATCAGCGCTGGCCCTCTCAGGAAGTCGACACCGATGAGGCTTCTCCAACCTCCTCCTCCCTCACCTCCTCCTTCTTCACCTCCTTCTCCCCTCTCCCCTCCTCCACCTTTACCTCCTCTCCCTCCCCCACTTCCTTCCTCCTTACCTCTTCCTCCTCATCACCTCTTCCTCCTCCCCCACTCTCTCCTCTGCATCCTCTCCTTGTTCTTCTATTTGGAAATATTCAAACCTGCTAAAGGCCTTCTCTCTTTTTCAGAGAAAAAGACAAAATCTGTAAATATCCTAACAGCTGCGTCCCTCGTTTTCCTCCCTGCCCCCTGGCTTCTACCCTGTGGAGGCGCTGGTCACCTTAGGGCCTTTGTTTCTGCTAACTCCTCACCCCCAAACGGGAATTCTCTCACTGCTGATTCCCCTACAACCTGGCCATACTTTTCTCCACAGCACATATATAGCACATATATAGCACCACAATATTTTTTTATTGGTAGGTGAGGTCGTTAAAGTTTATTGTGTCAACCTGGCCGATAAACAAATGTGGAGTTAATTGAAGGGCGGAAATATAAATGGCTCAGTGAGCCTCGCCTTTCTCGTCTCTTGCTCTTTGATCATGGGACCAGGATGCAGCTGCCTTAGCCAGTTCCCTGCTTCAGCTGGCAAGGCTGACTTCCTGCAAGACATCCCCGAGGATCAGCCACATGGACCTACCCCGACGCAGCTCTGGGTGCTGGAACAGTCAGGTGGAGACCCCTACCAGCGCTGAGATGCTTACATGTTCACTGATTTGGCTTTCCTTCTGCAGTCGGCATCATTGTGTCTGTTTTGTGAGATGGAGGAGGACTTTGTGGATTGGTGTCGGACATATGAGTTAATGTTGGACTTGTGGGCTTGGGCAGCACTGGGTTGGGATGTTTTCTTGATGTGCACTTACCCTTTATATGAAACTCTCTCTTATGCATAGGAGTTTCTGTAGATTTGTTTCTCTAATGTACCCAGACTAACAGTAGGTTTATTTCTGGACTCTCTCCAGAAAGTGAGGGTTTACCAGAACCTGGCATATTGTAGATGCTCACTGGGTGATTGGTTGAATATAACATAACACATTTTAAAAATAATTAATTTTTCTGGCTGTACCTGGTCTGCTTCTCACTTAAGTGTGTACCCAGTGAACATGTTGGGTAAACCAGGCTTTCTCCATCCTATTTACAAGGGATTTTATTGTTGTCATTGTTAGGATTCAAGGCAGCACAATCTAACGGGTTGTCTCACACCTAATTCCTTACACATGTGTGAAAGGGTGGTGTGCAGTCCTTGACTCATCTCTGTCACAGGCTGAATTGTGCCCTTCTCCTACCCCCAAAAGACATGTGGCTTTGTTTGGAAATAGGTAGAGGCAATTGGTTAGGACAAGCTGAGGTCACACGAGGGATCTCAGTCCATATGAGGAGGGCTCTGGAAGAGGGGAGAAGAGACACAGACAGACTCAATATGGCACCCTGGATCCTGGACCTGGACCAAGACGAAGTTGTGCCAACAGAACAAGGGAATGATGCTTGGCTAAAAATCAGGAAAGGTGTGTGCCAGGGTGTATCGTCTCACCATATCTAACCAATCTGTATGCTGAGCCAGTCATCCGAGAAGCTGGATGCTATGAAGAAGAATGGCATCAGGACTTGAGGAGGTGCCATTCACAATCTGTGTTATGCAGATGGCACAACCTTTCTAGCTGAAAGTGAAGACGAGTTAAGCACTTGCTGAGGAGGACCAGAGACTGTCGCCTTCAGTGTGGATCGCGCCTCAAAGTAACGAAACAAAAGGCTTCTCAACCGGACCAATGGGCAACATCAAGATAAGTGAAACATGCAGTAGATCGAGGCTGTCAATGGTCCAATCTCACTTGAACCCACGGCCAGTGCTCCCAGAAGCAGCAGTCAAAACTCAATGACGCATTGCACTGGGCAAATCTGCCGTGCGAGATCTACTTAGGGTGTTAGAGAGCAGAGACGTCACTCTGAGGATAAGATGCCCCTCACCTAGGCCATGCATGTTTTACCACCTCATGCACGTGTGAGAGCTCAACCAGGCCTAAAGAAGACCGAAGGTCAGGCTGGTGGAGAAAGACGGCAACCGAGCAGCACACACAGGAGGGGCCCTGCAGAGGCCGGCACAGGGCCACAGAAAGGGGTGTCCTACGCTCCCAGAATGCAAGAATCTCAGCATAAAGATAAGTAGACACAAGTTTGCTAAAATAAAAGGGCGGCAACATCTGCTGATAGACTCCCCTCTGTCATTGGCCCTCAGCACAAGCCAGCAGAGCACAGGTCCCTAACTCTCCCCACTGGTGTTTCCTGATCCGGGAGCTAGCTAGGGCGGTTGGCTGGCAGACCTGCAGGGACATAGCTCTACGTGACCAGCCTGGGGTGGGTATAAGCACAAATAGACTTGGCTCTTGGCGCAAGCCAAAGGAGCGCTGGTCTGATAACCTCACAGCCCAACAGCAGGGATAGCACAACCTGTAACCCGTTCAACAAAACCAATCCTCTCCGCCCCCCACCCGCACCATCCCTGAGGTACAACTCTGCTCGGCACCCTTCTTTCTTTAAAAATCGTTTTCTTAGGGGCTCATACGACTCCTGTCACAATCCATACACACATCAATTGTGTAAAGCACATTTGTACATTCATTGCCCTCATCATTCTCAAAACATTTGCTCTCCACTGAAGCCCCCGGCATCAGGTCCTCATTTCCCCCATCCCCCTCATGAGCCCTTGATAATTTATAAAATATTATTTTGTCATATCTTGCCCTGTCCGACGTCTCCCTTCACCCACTTTTCTGTTGTCCGTCCCCCAGGGAGGAGGTCACATATAGTTCCTTGTAATCGGTTCCCTCTTTCCAACCCACTCTCCCTCTACCCTCCCAGTATCACCACTCACACTACTAGTCCTGTAGGGATCATCCACCCTGGATTCCTTGTGTTTCCAGTTCCTATCTGTACCAGTGTACATCCTCTGGTCTAACCAGACTTGCAAGGTCGAATTCGGATCATGATAGTGGGGGTGGGGGTGGGGAGAGGAAGCATTTAGGAATTAGAGGAAAGTTGTATTTTTCATCGTTGCTACATCGCACCCTGTGTGGCTCGTCTCCTCCCCGAGACCCTTCTGCAAGGGGATCTCCAGTGGCCTACAAATGGGCTTTGGGTCTCCACTCCACACCTCCCCACCTCATTCACTATGGTAAGATTTTTCGTTCTGATGATGCCTGATACCTGATCCCTTCGTTGCTTCCGAGTTAGATGGCCGCTTGTTTACCTTCAAGCCTTTAGGATCCCAGACGCTATACCTTTTGATAGCCGGACACCATCAGCTTTCTTCACCACATTTGCTTATGCACCCATTTGTCTTCAGTGATTGTATCAGGGAGGTGAGCACACAATGATATGATTTTTTTTGTTCTTTGACGCCAGATAATTGATCCCTTCAGCACCTCGTGATCACACAGGCTGATGCGTCTTCCATGTGGGCTTTGTTGCTTCTGAACTAGATGGCCGCTTGTTTACCTACACGCTTTTAAGACCCCAGATGCTATATCCTTTGATAGCTGGGCACCATCAGCTTTCTTCACCACTTTTGCTTATTCACCCGCTTTGTCTTTAGCGGTTGTGTCGGGACCCCTTCTTTCTTAAGGTTTTTTAAGAAAACTTCTTTGGTTAGCGGATAACACACACCTGGCCAATTAGCAAGATATTAAAGGTACTAGCATAACAATACAAGTAGAAACTGCAACAGTCATTTTACAAAGCACACAGACAGGGAGTTCGGGCATAAGACAAAGATTAAAAGCCTCAGGGCCCAGAAGCCACTCCGGGCTGACATACTGGAGAGACCTAGATATTAACCAGCTGTCTCGTGACACCAGCCCCTGGCAAACACCCTAAGTTGCTCAGATAAGCAGCCTGCCCTCTGAGTAGGCCCTTGCTTCATTCCTCCCTTAGAGACTACCTAGGTATGTGGCAGGTATGGCCCCACTCCATTTGGTCACCTCCATCATCCGAAAAGAGTGAACCCCACTCCCTCTGACCTGGTCCATCACAGGGCTGTTCCTTTAAGACGATTAATCCAAATCATAGGAATACAGGACTCTCAGCCATACCAGACACCAAAATCATTCCCCTAGCCCTAATTTCAAACCTATTCTGACATCCTAAAAGACCACAAGTTAGTACAGCAACATAATACCAGACACTGTCCCCAACTGCTCATAAGACCTCTGCTCCACACAGTCCTGACTTCTTACCAGGATAAGGTCTAGACCAGGCTGTGCTTTTGTTGGTTTTGTTGTTGCTCAGTGTCCTATCATTAATATACTCTGCCCCCTCCTTGAAAAAAAAGTTGTGCACTGTTCTTATAATTAATCCTTAATCAGGAGTTCCCCACACCAGACACCAAAATCATTCCCCTAGCCCTAATTTCAAACCTATTCTGTTAATATATGTAAAGACAGGGGGGAAATATTATTATTTTCTTTTCTGCTTTCAATTTACTTTGTTTGTTTTGTAGTCCCTCAACACATCACCAATCCACAAGTCAGCACCCACATCAGAGACAGCACTCCTGGGCAAAGCTTGGAGCCCCAACAAACCTACATGAACAGCTCTTCTGCTTCTTATTCTAGTATTATTTTCTATGTTTATTTTAGTATTTTTGTTCCTTGCCTTTCTTTATAAAATTTTAATATATAAGCTTCTATTTCACAGCCCATTTAACCTATCTTTCCCCCTCTTCCCTTCCTTCTGGTTAATCCTTCTCTTTCCTTCTCATCCTCGTAAAACCCAAAACTGACACTACACTTACAATTTTTATTATCTTTATCTCTCACACATATCATTACCCAGTCCTCAATCATGGCAAAGCAAGATGTTGGGGGCTCTAACTTCCTTTATTTTAAGCCACCAACCAAACGCAGCAGTAACGAGACAGAGTGGCAGAATGGTTAAGAAAGCAAAATCCATCAATATGCTGCCTCCAACAGTCGCACCTCACAAGCACAGACACGAACAGGCTGGAAATCAGAGGCTGGGTAAAAGTGTACCAAGCAAACAGCAACTAAAAGAAATCTCTGAGAAATTGGACTTCCAGGAAAACAACATAAAAAGAGACAAAACTGGAAATTACATCATGATCAAGGGAACAATAGCCCAAGAAGACATGACGATAATAAGCATATATGCACTCAAACGAAAGACCCTTAGAATACATCCATGAAATCCTCACATAACTGGAAAGGATATTGATGCCTGAGCAACAACAACAGGAGACTTCAAGATGCCACTCACAAGGGGAAAAAAACCAATAAAAAACTCAATAAAGACACGGAAAAGTTCAACACCACATTAAACAAAACCGACCTCTTAGACACATGCAGACCATTCAACAAAAACACAGTGTACATTCTTCTCCAGCACGCATGGAACATTTTCAAGAGCAGACCACACAGTCGGCCACAAAGCACGCCTCAGGAAATTAAAAAACAGAAGTGTGAATACAAAGACATGGAAACTGAACAACATAATATTGAAAAATGACTGGGTGATAAAGCAAATAAAAGAGGAAATTTTAAAAATCCCGTGACAAATCAGAATGATAGCATCGACACATACGAAAAAAGAGGAAAAATTCAAAAGCAGCACCCTAACCCAGCACCTTCAAGAATCAGAACAAGAACAGCATAAATTCTCCAATAAAGGAAGGACAGAGATCATAAAGATTAAAGCAAAAATAAATGATATGGAAAACAAAACAATCCAAAAACAATGAAAAAATCAACAAGACAAGAAGCTGGTTCTTTGAAAGGATTAGGAAAATAGACAGACCACTGGCAAACGTAACAAAGGAAGAGAGAGAGAGAGAGAGAGAGAAGATGCAAACACCCAGAATAAGAGCTGAAAAGAGTGGCATTACAACAGATCCAAAAGAAATAAAAGGAATAATAGCACAGAACGATGAAAAGCTATTTTCAAACAAATTCAACAAGCTAGATGAAATAGATAGATACCTACAAAGACATCATGCACTCAAATTAATGCAGTCAGATATTGAAAAACCCAACAGACTCATACGCCTAGGTAGGATGATTGAAAATGCTCGCTTTGTTGCTTCATTGGTTTTTGTTTGGTTGCTTGTTTTGTTCTTGTTGGTTTTTATCATAATGTTCTTGCTCCAGTCCAAGGACAGCTAGTGCTCTGCCCAAAATGCGCCTTCAGGAAGAGGTCACTGAAGATGAGGGAGTCACAGCAAAGTGTGGTGAAGAAAGCAGACGGCGCCTGACTATCAATTCAGGTCTTAAAGGCTTGTATTCAAATCAGCCATCTAAGTCAGGCATCAACTTAGTCCAGCCTGTGTGATCCAAACATGACAACAGCATCCATATATGATGGAGGCAAAAATATAAGAGCTTAAATTGTGAACATCCAATTTGTAGAAGACAATGGGGGGCAGTGGGAGCCCCAAGCCCATCAGCAGACTGTATCAGATCAGGCCTCTGGCAGATGCCCTCTGGCCACAGGTGAGGGACTCGAACAGCGTTACTCTCAGACAGAGACCATTGTAACTTGATCATGGTGGATCGAACCATGCTATAATACGATACTTGGTCAGTTGACCTCCCTCTTGACTGAATCCGAATATACTCTAGGCTCAAATATTTCTAGCTTGTTCCATGGCAGAAATTTCTTCTCTGGCTTTTAAAATATTATTGGTAGTCTTTTCTTTCTTACGCTTTATTTTTATCTTTATATTGTTATTATCTTCTTTCTGTTTCATTTCATTTTAAAAATTATTTCTGTTAGATTTCCCAGTTTATGAAGCACAGAAGAAGGGGATGCACAGGAACAGGGTGGGAGAGGCGAGGAGGAGGGTAATGGGGAGCAAGCAACCAATGAGAGTGGGGGGAGCATTAGAGCTGACTGTGACAACGTATATGCAACTCTTTTAAAAAGTGACTTAACTATGCAAGTGTATGATATGTGATTATTGTATCAAGAAAGCTACTTTAAGATAAAGTGAAAATAAACCAAACTTGGCCATGAGTGAAGGAGGAAGAGTCGTTGCTTAAGGGCCATGGAGTTGGCATTAATGGTGGTGGAATAATTTGGAGAGGGATATCAATGGTGGCTGTACAACATGAAGAGTATAATCAATGCCACATCAACACGTAGATGTTGTTGAACTGGAGAACATTTTGTGGCATGTACTTTTGTCACAATTAAAAAATAATAACTACACCAACAACAATGAGTACAAATGTGATAGTTACATAATCTGGTGTCAATTTGAGGTTTAAGAGTGTAGGGGCGGAGGCTACACTGTCAATCAGGATACAGCCCATGAGGCCTCTGTGTGGGCATGGCTTTCTCCTGAGGATTCTGGGAACTCCTGTATTTCCTGATACAATTGAACTACTGAATTGTAAGACATGGAATGACGTGCCAATAAAACTGTCTTTAAAGAAAGGCCAGAGAAGAATTCATGCCTTTAAATGATGGCATTGGCAACGCGTACGGAATATTCCATGGACGGCCAGAAGAAGGAAGACACCGGTCCCGGAGGAATGACAGCCAGAGTGCTCCTGGAGGAGAGAGGGGTGTGTGCTTTGGACATCTGGTCAGGATGTCCAGTCCCTGGAGAAGAGGACGCTACTCGGTGAGCTCTATGACTGCGCCTGTGGGAATTGAGCAGGACCGGCCAGGGCTTTGCTCTGCTGCGCACACGAGGTCTGCAGTTGCTAGGAGTTCAATGTCACCTCCAGAAACACGAGAGAGCAGGCTGATGCATCAGCGGTGCTGCGGGGCTTTGTCACGGCAGCTCTAGGAGACGTAGACACCCTCTGTCCTCAGCTTCGAATGTGGCTGCCGGGAAGGTTAGGGTTGGCCATCTTGTCCTCCTTGTGGACAGCAGAACTTTCCTATCGAATGCCCATCAGATGCTGTCCGTGGGCACTCAACCCCACACCAGTCCTTGCATGTTCCCTGCGCCCTTCCCCTGCTCCGGCCAGGGGCTAAAAGTTGGATAAGGACGTCGTCCCCTAACTCCCCTGCCAAAGGGGTTCCAGCTAGGTTCTGGGTCGAGAGGCCCTTGTGTGGAATGAGAACGCGGGGGTAAGAGAGGCTCTTTTGTTTTTGACTCTGACACGGCGTGGCGGACAGTGGTCCCCTGTGGTGGCGAGATGGCACCGGGGCCCTACACATAGCTGGAGACTGCAGCGATGGTGACAGCGACGTCGTCGTCAGGAAAGATCGGGGGCTAGAAAAGGACCGTATGGCTGGTAACATGGAGGCTCAGGAAGGCGAGGGGGGCTGTCGCGTGGCTGAAACGGTCTACTCCAACCTATCTACCGCCATGCAGATGGCAGAGGTCTGTGCAGCGTTCAGGTCTGTTAGAAGGTCGCTGAGTCCCGGCTCCTCACAGCACCATATAGCCCCTGTCAGTCTCAAGCTTTCTTCTGGTTTCTAGCACCTTCTCTGGCGCCCTAGTGGCGGGCGTTTCAAGCTGCTGTTGTGGGAACCATCTGAGCAGCCCTGCTGCTGAGAGACAGGCTTCCTGGAGTGGGCGCACCGTGTCAAGAGTGCACATGCTGAAACGTTGGTGGGGCCTCCAAGCCACCCTGCAGGGAGGCCATCCCCTAGGAAAGCTCCCAGAGAGGGACCGGCTTCTCCGGGATGGGACCTTTGATGAACGAGAACATGTGACCTTGTTTGTACCCCAAGCTGGTGGAACAGGCTGTGCCAGTTATGTTTGTGTGTGATATCTTGATACAAGATATTTTTAATTTCTACAGGGTGGGGAATCTGTCACTTCATCCATTATGTATGTTGCAAGTAATTTTCCAAAGTTGGAGGGGTGTCCTTTGCTGAATGCAAATTGTTAATTAGTTGTTAATGGTCAACTCTGCTCATCATTTTGGGTTATGTGCTACAAGAGACTTTTGCTATGATGTGATTTGCTGATCAGAAGTTTTAAACGTTTGTTTATTACACCCATCAGCCTCTCTCTGTGACGTCTGGGTGTGGGGCCTTCTGCAGGGTTCTGCAGGGTTCCTGGAATCACAGCAGCCCAGTGCGCAGCAGGATGAAGCTCGCCTGGCTCTCTGCCACCCTCGCCATTGTTCCCTTGGAGCCCATTGGTGCAGCCGCTGTGGAGGAGTTGAGGGGACCCTACATCATGCCCGCCCTTTCCCGCTCAAGTTTAGAGTCAATGGCGACGTGAGGCCCGCAAACGGAGCTGGAGGAGATCTCCACAAACGGAGCTGGAGGAGATCTCCACAAACGGAGCTGGAGGAGATCTTCACAAACGGAGCT
>NW_022103915.1:349205-355885 GCF_000313985.2 Echinops telfairi
TGATGCACATTTTCTTTACATAAAACTCTCTCTTATACATGAGTTGCTGTGGATTTGTTTCTCCAAAGTACCCAGACTAATACAGTCATCTTTTTTCTGTGTAATACATTGCCCCTCAGTTCAGTGACTGAAGACACCAGACATCAGTTTGGGTCATGATTCTGCCGGTTGACAATTTGTGCTGGGCTCCCCTGGGAGAGTCCTCTGCTGGATTTGGATGTCCTTACTCGTGCATCTGGTTCCAGGTCATGATTCTACAGACGACTGGTGGGTTCTCTGGGGGGTTGGTCCCTAATGACTTCTTTTACATGTCTGGCTGGCTTTCCTCATTTATCCAATATCTTAAGACTCCCTTGGACTTGTTCAACAAGGTGCCCACTTCCCACAAGGGCAAGAGCAGAAGCCATATGACCTCTTGAGACCTAGGCTCTGACTGTGCACAGTTTTCCTTCTAATGCATTATTTTGATCCAAGCTCATCACAAGTCAAGTCCAAATTCAAGGGGTAGTGAACTAGAGGCCACTTATTGAGTGGAGGAGCTGGAAAGGACTTGTGGTCATCCCTGATCACCCCATCAGCTAATTCTGCAGTGTAGTTTTGAGAGTAATTTCTGAGGTTCAATCACACACCTGCCCAAGTTGGCATTCTCAGTGCTCTTTATTCTGGAATTCAGTCCCTTGCCGCTGAAATTTTCCAGGACTGTTTTTGTATCCTGACTTGCTCATTGTTTGGTAGCAGCACTGGGTGCACATAATGGATCTTCTGGGGTGAGACTCTGGCCTCGTTGACATGGCACCTGGTTGGGTTTCAGGTCATGAGGATCCAGGTACCATTGGTCAATGATGGGGCATCTAGAGTGATTGGCACACAGCGGTGGAGGGTCGGTGGAAGGTAATGAGCAGCACATGGGGGCGGGCATGAAGACCATGAAGAGTGCGGGAGGTGCTTGGCTGCTCTTGACGGCACTGGAGAGGGAGCAGGGTTTTAGAATCACGAGCACAGAGGACAAGGACATGTCTGTCACCACGGAAATAGTCCCTTGCTGTGTGTGAGCATCAGCCCACGGGTGTTGCTCGGAGGGTTGTTGGATTGGATTTATACCCCGTCCAGCCTCTTATGAGGAACTTAGAACATTAATTGGGAAAGGTTTGGCCCCCGAGAACTGGATGGAGAGAGACATTTGGGGTGTCTTAGATCACCTGAATGCCCTCGCCAAGCAGAAAGGGCCCTGTCTCCCCACTCTGCTGAGGCTCGTCCTGTCCCGGTTGGAGGCCTGGCTCTGAGCTGACCTGATGTGCTTAGTTTGCAGGCAGCTGCTTTGCCACCACCACTCCGTGCTCCCAAACCTGCAATTAGAACCCGATCCCAGCACGTCCCAGAGGGCCTAGCACAAACCCAACCTGGAAGAGAAGGCTTGCACATCAAAAGGTTTGCCAGATTTATCATTTATGTTGTTGGAAGACTGGGGGCGGGACCAGTGTCTATAAATGCCAGCCCAGGCGCGGAAGAGTATGCTGCAGGTGGGGCTGAATCTCTTGGGACCCGTGCATTTCCCTGAGATCTGGAGTTTGTAGCTCAGGGAGCTGGAAGTGCTTCTTGCTCTTTTCTTGGTTGGCTGCTTGAAACCTGAGTTCAGTCACACCTATCCTGGATGAGGGAGAGATGTCTTGGTGAGGGGCAGCAGCAAGAAGCCCTCAAACCAGAACCCAGAACCCCGCTCTGATCTCCAAGGAGGCACTGGGGACCCCCATCCACTCACCACCCATGTTGGTGGCCCTGAGCTGTCCTTACCAGCCCGAGACGGGAAACGCTGGTACTGGAGTGGGCTCCATGCCTGCAGTGGGAATGAGGGGCACCGTTCCTGAAAAAGGCGCAGATTGTAAAAATAAAAGAAGAATCAGCAGATTTCAAAAGCAAAAGATGGTTAGATCTCATGCACAGATCTAAGCGCCACCGTAAGCCGAGGCACCTAATTGTACCACAAAAACTGCATTTAAAAATGTGCTGAAAAACTTGGTTCATACATGAATATATACGGTCATTACTTGGGACTGCATTCACGATAAAAAGAGACGCAGTTCGCTCCTGGCTGACATAAATGGTTACCGTGCTGTGACGGGAACCACAGAGCTGACGGGGCCAGTCTACCCGCGTCCCCGGAGGAAAAGCCTGGGGATTGGAGAGACTGTGGGGCGCAGCTCAATTCTGACGCTGGGTGGGGCTCAGTCAGTCTGTCCAGTGGCAAGGCAACGCTGGGTCTTGGGGTGGGGGGCGGGGGTGTTGTCAGCATTTGCATATTACCGCCATCTCATGCTCAAGTTCCAGGCAATCCGTGCCAGTGCTTTGAATAGCGCCCTTCACAGCCCAACGACTGATCCCGAACCACACTGCAGGTGACTAGTCCGTCGCCGCTGTGGTCTCCTCAGCCTGGACCGGGCTCTTCCCTGACTTCCATGGCCTTCGCAGGCCGCTTGGTAGGAGCACGCTCCTTGATTTGGTTCGGATGGCTTCTCATCGCTACCTTCATGGCAGGCTAAGGGTTAGGCTGCCAAGGGCAGGGTCAGCAGCGTCTCAAACCTGCCAGCTGCTCCACAGGAGCGAGCGTCAGGACACACCGCCTTGTTTAAGAAGCAACGTCCACCTCCGGCCCCGGTGTTGGCACTGCACCACGGAGGAAGCCCCCTTTCCCCTTGGAATCTGTGCGAACTCCAAGGACAGGTGAACATCTCATGACTCATAAGCACTTAGGTCATCGCTTTGTATCTGTACACAGGGTGGACCAAAAAGGACTGCTAGGGGCTTTTCATGTCATAGAAGCCTTTCTTTTTAAAACATCAAAATAGGAGGCGGCGGTTCTTGACACGCCCTCTGTCTAGGCCACACTTCTGAGGGCAGTGGTCCCTCCCTCCCCGCGCCAGCTCCCCCCACCTCCACCCCTCCCCAGGAAGCCAGCTCATCACACATCAAAAGGGCAACTTACTTTGGCATCCTCAGAGAACTCAAGCCTTGATGCCCTGAAATGTCCTTTGAGTTGGGGACCAAAAGAAGGTCTGAGGGGCAGGATCAGGGATTTGGGTGCACGGGCAAGGTCTCCAATGAGATGCTCAGAGGACAGCCCTTGGTCACCTTGAAGGACGAGCGAGAGTACTGTTGGCTTGGGTAAAACTCCGCACCCCAACTTTCCTGGCCTTTTCTCATCGGCACCGTTTCCGGTTTTCCTAACATCTTTTTGTTGTCTGTGCCATGACGATCCTGTATCCGTCCAGAAACTCAGCCAGGAGAGGCCCTTCTGAATCCCAGACGCAGCCGCCACCACCACCACCTCCTGAGCTGCCCATCGCTCTGCCCACGCAGGTGCCCTCGGCAGCCACTACGCAAGGTGGACTGCTTACTGTGGTCATGACTTGAGGGCACCCTAAGGAGCCTGAGACAATGTATGGTTGAGAGAGCCTGTCGGCAGACACATGGGGACTGAGACGTGTGCCAACACGCTGTGTGTGGCATAAAGTCTCGCCCGTGTGGCCTGGACCTCCGGCACTAACCCGCATCTACGCGTGGATTCTTGTTTACCTCAGTGCTCCTCAGCGCACATTGCCCTGGACTCGGCCCCGGGACAAGCCAACTCCTGTGTCCTGCTGACTGCCCGCTTCATTTGGTGAGCGCTTTCTTCCACGCAGAGTGACCTTGTGGGACAGGACAGAACTGCCCCTGGGGTGTCTGTAGCTCTTTGCTGGAGTAGAAAGCGCCGTCCTTCTCCCGAGAACATTGCCTTAGTGACTACCAGGAACAGGCTGGAATCGAGAACTTTCCGGTGATCGGTCCAGCCCAGCCCTGTCCATTCCCCGCACGAATCCCTGGTCCCTGGTCCCTCGGAGCGCAGTAGCACTTCGGTGCACAGGTCTTGTGTGCACACTTTGATGAGATCTGACAAGGGATACACCCTTGTAACCAACGCCCCAATCAGACTAGAGACCGTTTCCACAGCCGCATAAAGTGACCCGCCCCCGGGGTAACACTGCTCTGCTTCCTAACACCTTAGACTCACTTTGCCTGCTCCTGAGTGTCATGGACATGCATCAAGAAGTGTACACATTTTTGTGTCTGGCCTTTAAAAACTCAACCAGTGTTTCTTGAACTTATCCACGTGTGGCCTATGCCAGCTTGGATTTGCTGAGTCATATCCCATTGCATGACGGCGTCACCATTTCTATTTCATTCCTCTTTTTCCTCGGATGACTACAGCTTCGACAAACATCCGTGTGCGCGCTGTTGTTGGTCTTATGATCTTTTTTCCTCTGAGGAAAAGAAATGGGATTGGAGTCGGGGGTGGGGGTAGGGGGATCCACCCTTCGTTTGGGGTGTCCTCCAAGCTGCTTCAACTCACAGGGACCTGATGCCCAACGGACCAGACCACCGCCTGGTCCATGCACCTGGAGGGCCTTCTCTCCCTAGCTGACCTTCGACTTCACTGAGCAGGCTGGCCTACGTTGGGTAGTGTGCGCTTGCAAACATTTGACAAAGTGATTGTGCCACATTATACTTCTACCAGCGGTCTGTGACTTCTAGTTGCCCCTCCACTTCACCCGCATGTGCTGTTAGCACCTGGTTTAGTTTAATCAGTAAAGCACATACAGAGTGGTGTTTCATTGCGGTGTGACTGCATTTTTCAAAATCTTTGGATTTCAGCCATTTGACTCTGATGTGCCCGGGGTTTGAGTGCACCGTGTTTGAACATATTGAGCTTGTTGCATCAGCATGTTAATTTTTTAATTGGGGGAAATTTTCCATAAAATAATAAATATTATCACTCAAAATATTTTTCCTGCCCGCGTTTTCCTCTCGTCTCCTTTAAGACTGCGGCGGTGCGTGTTTCAGATGCGACGTTGCTGCGCTGTGAACACTTATTTTCAGAGGCTTTCTCTCTGTTCTTCAACTTGGACCGTTTACTTTGCTGCTCCCCTGCCCGTTTTCACTTTCTTCTGCAGCAACCGAACTGCTGTTTCGCACACCCACCGACCACCTTTGTAAGATATCATTTCAAACTGTAAAACTTCCATTTCGTCTCTTTTTATAGTTTCTATCTCTCTGTTGAAATCCTTCATTTGTCCATTCATTATGTCTATTTTTTTCTTTAAATCCTCAAATGTTCGACAGCTATTTAAAGTTAATTTCAAGATCCTGTAACGTGGGGAATTGTTTCTCTTGGTTTCTTTTTTCTTGATTGCGGGCCACCTTCTCCTGCCTTCTCATGGCCTGATGATGTTTCCTTTATATATTCATTCTTACTGAGATATGCACAGTAAAGCATGCACCAGTTCAACACTTTCTACACGTCTCTGTCTTTGCAAGTTGCCCCTCGCTCCTTAACATAAACTCGTGCCTCCTCTATTCTTTCACGTTGCTGTTGGTAATATGGTCCCATAGAGATGGTTCCTAATGGAATAGAATGCCCAAGCAGACATGCGTTAGCAGCTAAGCCAAATAATGGCTTCGTTTTAAGAAGGTGTCACCAGATCCTGTCTGCATTGTCATGATGTGATGGACATTGGACTTGCTAGGTTGTACTCACTGCCATAGAGTTGGTGCTGACTCTCAGTGACCCTACGGCAGGGTCAAACCGCCCCTGTGGGCTTCTGAGACTGTCACCATTTGGGGAGTGGAAAGTCTTATCTTTCTCTTGAGGAGCAGCTGGTGATTTTGAACTGCCGACCTCGTGGTCAGCATCCCAATCTGTAACCACTTTGCCACCAGAGCTCCAGAAGAAAAGGTATACAAATTGTAAAATAAGCAGTGTCACATCACTATTTGCAGATTATAGGATTGATCCTGGAAAATCCAAGAGGAATAATTTAAATTCTATTAAGACATTATTTTAAGACTGTGGTAAGGACAAAATAAGACTACCGTCATCAATGGGGTGGTGGGGAGGGCTGGTCAAGGGAAAGGATAATGAGAGGGGAAATGTTTTCAATGACCCTGATACTGAAACGTTCAGGCACTTAGATCTACCAGGGGATTCAAAACGTTTGTGGGGGAAATGCCGCGACCTTTTATTTATTATTTTAGGAAATGTTTTATTACGCATTGATGTTCGAGTGAACTCCTTGGAAACGCACTTTTTCCTGCGCGAAGGAATGCAATTGCGGCAAGAGAAGTTCTGGCCGCTCCTGAGAGAACAGCTTTGCTTCATCCACGTTTGGAGAACCGCCGTCGCTTCAGCACAGGACCTCAGACTGAGGGTGTGATCTCGGTGAAGAAGAAGCGAAAAGACTCTGTCCCCTCAGGAAGCCACACTCTTCGGCACAATCAAGTCTCGGCTCTGAGCACTGTCTCTTGGCCCTGGAGGGCTGGCAGTCTGCGGGCTGACCGCTGGCAAGAGCGGGTTCGGGACCAGGCCCCGTTGTCCGGGCTGGCTGGCCAGCTCTACTTGGGGCTGGGACCGTGTGTGTCGGCCACGCAGACTTGGATTTCTGCCCCAGAGAGCGGCACACAGGTCAGCGACTCCATGCTGCTCTCAGTCGCCACCACACCCTCCTCGGACACGCTGCAAGACATCCCTGAGGAGAAGCCACAAGGACCTACCCCGATGCAGCCCTGAGTGCTGGAGCAGCCTTGTGTGGAGACCCCTGCCAGCGCTGAGATGTTTACACGTTCACTGACTGGGCTTTCCTCCTGCCGTC